>NC_086368.1:14276920-14876920 GCF_036324505.1 Eleginops maclovinus | reverse complement strand
TCAACAGACACTGGAATGGCTGCCATACATGTAGAGACAAAGATTTAAGAAACATTTAGAGTGGTTTCTTCATTTTTTCCAGAGCTGTGTGTGTCTGTCTTAAAAGCAGAAGTTGTTCTAAATGAGAAATGCTACACCCTGATACGAATATCAATCATTACTTAGTTTTATGATATTTTTGTCTAAATCTCTTATCAAGCTATGTGAATAACAAGCTGAACAAAAGTATTATAAACATTTGTTAGCCACAGATGTTATTTTCTTGAAGGGAACCAGCTCTTATTTCTTACTCACACCCGAATGATTTCTCCTTTTAGATGTTGTATTAAAGCAGGTCAAACTTAGACACTTCACACTGGATATTGTATTGCTTTCAATACTGTTGTCAGTTTGATAGATACACTTCTAACGGTCTGTTATTTACCATCTAGGAGTTGCTGCACCGTGCTAAAGTGATTTGTACTGCATGCATGTGCGTGTGTGTGTGTGTGTGTGTGTGTGTGTGTGTGTGTGTGTGTGTGTGTGTGTGTGTGTGTGTGTGTGTGTGTGTGTGTGTGTGTGTGTGTGTGTGTGTGTGTGTGTGGTGAAGTGTGTTGTTGATGGGATAAGTCCTGCAGGCATGCTGAATCTTCTCTGACCTGTGTGTGTGTGTTTACTGTCGCAGTTGATGATTGAAAACACAGCGGCCAGTAGGATACATTTGTATTGTCAACATCTGTTCAGTAAAATGTTGGCCTTTGGAAATGAGTCAGCAGCTCCCCCTAGTGTTACATCTCTGACCCTAGATAAGGCTTCATCAGGAACAAAACAATTCAAGATCCCTAAAGTAAAGTCAGTGTGTTTTTAATCTGACTGCATTTAGTCATTAGCTGAAAGTGAAGTGTGAAGCACTTCTGGTTAGTGATGTGCTAAGCTGCTGCACTGGACCTTTTGTCTTGTGCAGGACTTAGCTGTAGACAACATTTTCTCCAGTTTCATATTGTTTTGGTTGTTCACAAATGTTATTCGCATGTATTTTTTCTTGGGACCACCACACTGCTGTGTAGAGACATAAACAAATTGTAAAAAAGGTATTTAATATGCAAGACTTAAATGTACTACAGAACAAATAATAAGTCTCCTGCTTGTCTGTGAATCAATTAGTTGATATGCAGGATCTGTATTGACACAAGTTTTGGGCATTTATCATAATTTGCTGATTCATACATTTAAAATGTCGATGCTGCTTCTCTGTTCTTTTATATATTTTCTAATTTAATGTATTATAGCTTGTTTTGTCTTGACCTAGATTTTTGGTCGGACAAAACAAGGTACTTGAAGGTGCCATCTTGCTGTGGGAACCTTACACTCTATGGATGTATCTGCTGATTATTTTCTTAACTACTGGAGTCATTATTTTTGAAAATCTCTGATTAAAATACTACAGAATGAAAATATTTTACATGTATTTAATATGTGATAAAGCGGCATATCTTCATTTTGAAGAACTGAAATAAATCCATAAGATTATTTATTTTTTCAGAATAGTTGTTGATTAATGTAATAGTATATGACTAATCAAATAATGTTTGCATATCTAGTAAGAACTATCATTTGTTTCGGCCCTAAACTGACCTGCACAATAGATTAAACTGGTGACGGCTGGCTTTCTCTTACAAAAATAATAAGATTTAGGATAACTGCATAAAATGAAGCTAATAGTGGGTTTTTAAATTCCTTTGTTCTAAATATATTTTCCTTATCTTATGTAGAGCTTGTTGATGACTTTTGCCACAGGAAGGCTGTGTGCTTCTCGCACTGAGGCCCGTGTCTGGGTCGTGTTAACTAGTTTCAGTGATGACGTTTATGTGAGCTCCCAGCAGTCATCACGCCCTCCCTGTCCCAGACCCGCCTCTCCTATTGGCTGCTGGACCTCTCGTCTCTTCTCTGATTGGCTCACTTCTCAGCTGCATTCACTGCCCATGTGTGCTGCATGTGAACAGCTGAACGCTTGTTATTCCTCTTACATTTGCATTCTTTTTCTACTTTACTTGCTCACTCCCTGCGACATTACGGTAACATTTTAAATGTTTTCTTTGAAACATTTAGTATTTTGTTGTTCGCTGGAGATATTTCTGAGAAATATTATTAGTGCTTATATTGGTCGTGTTTTACATCTCAATAAGTTCAGTAAAGTCTTAAGCGTTACACGACTGAAATGTACAACAACAAAAATAACAACAAGAACAACAGCTTTACATTGTCAAACACACATCTTATCTGTGCTTGACAGAAAGATTCAAGATTCAAAGGTGTATTGTCATAAGTATAATGTACAGAACTACGGTGTAGTTATATAATGTAAGACAAACGTAGATCCGACGTTTATAAACAGTGCAATTACAAGACATTAAAAACAACAATAAAGACAGGTTTTATTTATTGCATAGCATTTAGCTGACGTCTTTTATCCAAAGCCACTATAAATGCAATAAACCGTAAAGAAAAAAGAAAAAGTCCTGGTGCATAAGTAAAACCTTCATTTGCGACTTTTTGACAAATTCAACCAGGTTTTTTACCTGTTTTACCATGTTATTATAAAATACTGTGGATACCTTGAGTTAGGATTAGTTTCACCAACATGGTATTTATTTATTTTTCCTCCTTTAAGTGTATATACAGATAGTATTAGGTATAGTGCAGTGTGTGCTGCTGAATCAATAACATGTTGAGGCAGTTACTCGGGGTTAAAATAACAGTGAACTGCTGCTTAAGCAAAGTCACATCCTGTACGTCCTTTGTTTTGCTCCCTCGTCCCTCGCTGCGCGCAGTCTCCAGTGTTTACGGTATTGAGCAACCGCTGTTTCTCAGCTGATATGACATCCATCCCCCTGCAGCCTGCTGCATCAGACTGCCGGGCTACAGCCCACCACCTCAGTTCACCATTAGCAGGGCAGCGTCAGTGATCCAACCTAAAGGATGTTAGACAACGAAGAGTTCATGCTGGAGAACTCCCCGCGGGAGCTCACCCAGAACCCGCTGAAGAAGATCTGGATGCCGTGCCGGAACGCGCACATTGCGCAGAGACGCGGTAAGATGCGGAGGGCCGCCTGCAGCCGCACAGGGATGTGACCGGGAGCTGATTTGGGCTTCTGCTGATCTTATTTTTAATTTTCTTAATTTTTGTTTCTTTCGTTCAAAATATTATTTTTATTTATTCTTGAAGCCTTGGTCATGTCTGGCTTTGATTTGAAAGAGAATCCGGTATGTTATATTTACGCGCGTTTGTTTAAAACCATGCGCAGTAAAACAGTGCAGAATATTTCTGCCCTTTTTGTTTTTTTTGTAAGTGTTGCATCATCTTACCCCCACCCCCCTTATAATACGGGCATGGAGGTACATTTGATTTGCAACCTCGGTGAATTAGATTTGGTCATATGACACACTTGACCCAAATACATGAATTGGTCCTCCGGACCAGCCCGTGTTGAGGATGTGAGAAAGCCGCTGGGCTTTAGAGCTCAGTCTGCAGCTCGGTTTGCTTTTCGCTGAGTCAAGCTCTGGTATCACAAGCAGTCCAGTCTTGTTTCTGGCTCTAAACACTCTGTGCTTCAGCTTCAACTGTTATTATTTTGTACCGTTTTATATATACATTATCTTTAGAAATTATTCCATGATCCGTGAGGGCAGTAAGTGTCCCGCAGGGATATTTGCAGAAGTGCTGAGGGTTGTGACCTTTATATGGATGTGACTAGTATTTTTATTAGCATTGGGTTTTGTGTGTATTAGCCAAAAAACGTAAACATATTTGCTTGCAGAATCTCAAATGCTGTCATTGCTTCTATGTGTGACATCCCTAAATAAAACAAAAATTGTGAAAAATAATGATACTTTAGTAAGAATGAGAAAAAAATCTAGGTAAATGAATGTGATTTACTTACAAAAACATCCTCAATGTTTAGAAATTCAGCTTCCAAATTCCATAACACTTTGGGGCCCATTAAGAAATTCTTGACAACCTGAGCTTTATTGAACCACAGCAATATGCGTATGTCGCTGGTCAGCTTTTACAGAAGTATGTGAGGGTTTTCAACCTTCTGAACTCTACTTGTACATGCTAATTTAGAAGCATATTCAGTCATTTGTTCTCCTTTTTTATAGATTTTTGAAAGATGTGGTTTGTTCTCTGTTTCAGTTGTTATAATAATGTGTCACTGTCACTCAATGTGAGCCGTTTTCCAACAAGTGTTATCGGGTTCTGGTGTAATTATGAGCGGTCTTCAAAACTAATTAAACTCTCTCTCTAAAACTGAATGGAACAATGTTGACAAGCCATGCTCAGCCAATACTGTACATGCGAAAGAAATGAGTTAAATCTCTTAAAACTGTGTCTCTCTCTCCCTCACACAGTGTGCATGACAAACTGCCCGACCCTGATTGTGACGGTTGGACTTCCTGCTCGAGGGAAGACCTACATCTCAAAGAAGCTCACACGCTACTTGAACTGGATAGGTGTGCCAACTAAAGGTAACAGCTGCCCCCCAACACAATCACAGATGTATTAAGAAACTGCTTTATTTGGAAAGCAGCAATGCTCCCATTATGAAGGAATTGAAATGTATAATATGTTACAGAGTTCAACGTTGGCCAGTACCGGAGGGGGTGTCTGAAGATCTACAAGTCCTTTGAGTTCTTCCGGCCAGATAACGAGGAGGGGTTAAAAATCAGACGGTAAGTCTTCAACGGCCTGTCAACTACCTGCACCTGCTTTACTGTAGCATGGGATGTGTCTACAGGTCAGATAACAACAAGTGATATTTCTGTAGGTAATTATGTGAAACGTTTAATAAGAAGAACGTTTTAAGAACCAAACTTCCTTTGTCTCATATGTTGATAGTGTTGTCTGCACTTGCTGTGTTGTTGTTTTATCTTGTTGAGTGTATAATTTAATAATACAATACCACCATTTAAATACACCTTTTGGCTTTGTTTAAAAAACCAAGTTAATTAAACAGAACATTCTGCAGTGGATCTACTTGGGTAACAGTTAAACGTCTTTGCAGCAATCTGACTTTGTGCCTTGTGTCCTCCAACAGTCAGTGTGCGTTAGCAGCACTGAATGACGTCCGGCAGTACCTGAGTGTCGAAGGAGGACAGGTGGCGGTGAGTCCTTAATGATTTCCTTATTTAATCCATAGCAAATAATAATATCAATTCATAAACTGTACATCAGAGCTGCATAAAAACATATTTTCCCTGTTGCTTCAGGTGTTTGATGCAACAAATACAACAAGAGAACGAAGAGGGACCATCGTCAAGTTTGCTGAGCAGAATGGGTTCAAGGTAAGTCAAATAAGGAAACGTGTGATTCTGATTCAACCTGACTTTATGACCCCATGTTTATTATCATCTCTTGTCAATGCAGGTGTTCTTTGTGGAGTCTGTGTGTGAAGACCCAGATGTCATTGCACAAAATATAGTGGTAAGCCCTTTCATCTTTATATTCTATCCATAGAAAATCACTTAAAATACATTAGTACACAAGAATAATAGTAAGTAATCTAAAAATCTGTCAGGCATCTCACTTCCTCTTTTCTCTGCTCACATCCTCCCCCTTATTTGTAGCAAGTTAAGTTGGACAGCCCAGACTACATACACTGCAACACAGAGGAGGCCATCGAGGACTTTATGAAGAGGATCAAGTGTTACGAGTCGTCCTACCAGCCTCTGGACGAAGTTCTGGACAGGTGAGGAGCACAAAAGATTTAGATAAGAGTAAACGTTCTGCTCAAGATCACAGACTGATTTGTTTAGAGTTTTAAGAAGGGACAAAGCACATTAATTACCATGAGCCTTTGAGTCATTCTTGTAAGAATACCAGGTTTAGCCACAAAGGCTAATATTCATCTGCAGTCCCTGGCAGGTTCATGGCATTCAAAGAAAAGGTAACATAAGCACAGAGAAAACACGTGAGCACTTTTGAACTGTGACTGACTCTCGTTCTGCAGGGATCTCTCCTACATTAAGATCATTGACGTGGGCTGTCGTTACCTGGTGAACCGCGTCCTTGACCACGTCCAAAGCAGGATCGTCTACTACCTGATGAACATCCACATCACGCCACGCTCCATCTACCTGTGCCGCCACGGGGAGAGCGACCTGAACATCAAGGGGCGGATCGGAGGAGACTCTGCCCTGTCTCCCAGAGGAAAAGAGGTGCGTTTTGTGTCACACCTGAGATCAAATATCCTCCAAGTTTGGTTACGGTGGAGAAATGATAGTTCTCATTGGATGGATTTTGTCTCTTGTGTTCTAGTATGCCAAATGTCTGAGGAAATTCATCCAGGAACAGAACATCAAAGATCTAAAAGTGTGGACGAGTCAGATGAAGAGGACAATCCAGACAGCGGAGAGCCTGGGCGTACCGTACGAACAGTGGAAGTCTCTCAACGAAATAGATGCTGTACGGTGAATCATCAAAATGAACCTAACAGCCTTATTTTAAGCCTTGTTTACTCAAGATTAACACATCTTCTCCCCTCTTAACAAAGGGTGTGTGTGAGGAAATGATGTATGAGGAGATCCAGGAGCATTTCCCTCTGGAGTTTGCTCTGAGAGACCAAGACAAGTACCGCTACCGCTATCCTAAAGGAGAGGTGAGAGCGGCACTCCTCCAAAAGCCTGGGCATTATTCTTTAGAGGGGAATGGATTTGTTTGTGTGCTGTGATTTTGACGGATCTGTGCTTCTCTCTCAGTCGTATGAAGACCTGGTGCAACGCCTGGAGCCTGTGATCATGGAGCTGGAGAGGCAGGAGAACGTTCTGGTTGTGTGTCACCAGGCCGTCATGCGTTGTCTTCTTGCGTATTTCCTGGACAAGACTGCAGGTAAGAAGGACTTACAGTTGGAAATAAAAACACTGTTACAACACATCAACAAGCACTATAAGCAGCCGTAAATAGAAATATGCAGAACGCCTTGACCCTGAAACTTAAAAGATGTTTTATAGCTTTATGTCTCTCCACAGATGAGTTGCCTTATCTCAAGTGCCCTTTGCACACAGTGTTGAAGTTGACCCCAATGGCCTACGGTGAGTTCTGTAATTTCAACACTTAGATTCTTTTGAACCATATTTGTTCTGATACAATACAGTATAACTCCCATGTTGCTTAGTTTATACAATCTTATTTTCGATCCAATGTAAACAAAAAAAACACCTAGACGTAGTACGTAGTGACATTTATATGATCACAATAAAGAACCAACTTCATTTGGTTAACTTCTATAATTGGGAAATATGGGTTGCTATGAAAAAAAAGAAAGCCTGATATAAATAGTATAGGAATTATTTTTGAATTTATACAAGATTCTTATTTTTTTACCTGGGCACATTTACCATGATTTATGAGTACCTAATTTAAGATTGATAACATATTTATATTGTACCGTGCTTAGACTAAAGATATCTTGCTATCTCCACTGGTTTTAACCCTTAATAATTGCTTTTCTCTTCCTCAGGATGTAAAGTGGAGTCTGTGTATTTAGGCGTGGACTCTGTCAACACACACAGAGACAGACCCGAGGTAGGTATCACAGGCAGCTCTCAGAAATGTCTGTCAGCAGAAGACGTAGACAACTTGAATCCCCTTCAGGTGTGACTCGCATCACTGCGCTTTCCACACTGCACATCGGTGACCAGGGACGCAGCAAACACTTCACCTGTGAACGCTGTGTGTGACTCTCATCATTAATGGGGAGGCACATTGTATGTGTTCCATCATTTTAGTCTGCATCTCCCCCTGAAGTAGTCGGTGCTGAACATCCTCTCTCCTATTACTGCTCTGAGAATGTACATCCTTCACACATGGCAGGGGAAACCATGTCCCTGTGCACCGGTGTTTCCTGACAGCACTACAACTGTGACACAAAATTACCATTGCCACTCCTACCTCCATCCTGCCAGCAATGACCTTTTTTCATCTCATGTTTGTCTTTTGTGATGCTTATTTTTTCTAATGTCTTTTTCTGTATTAGCCAAAGGAGGCCAATGCACTGCTGCTTAAGAAAATGCAGAAAATAAGAGAAAACGCTGCAAGTACAACCAAATACAGAAACTGTCAATCACATAGAACACAGTTACATTCGCTTAATAGAAAGACTCTTTAGAATTGAATGTTAAAATAGTAATCAGCAGACATCTTAAATAATATTAAAGTCATATATTCAGAATGTAAGAACAAAACGTCTTATTTTCCAACCACACTGACTTCACAAGTAGCGTGTCGTGTTCTTCTGTTGTGCTCTGACTAACGGCATGTCTGTTTTTGGTTATGCTTTCTCACTTTGGCGCACTTTCTATTAAATGCTGCAAATGTGGGGTCAAACTGGTGAAGATCTTTCCTCCATGCCTTCATTTTCTCCCTCGTGTCAGTGTGTTGAGTTCTCAGGGCATACATATTTTTTTTTACATCTTAGTACATAACTGGAATCCAGTTTCAGGATGAATCCCTCAGCTGTGTGTATTTGTGCGTCTATATTTGTGAGGACCAGATTGACTCGAACCTCTAGAGTGAGGACATATTTTAGACTTTTGGTGGGGTTGAGGACTTTTAGAATAAGGTTCAAGCACCTGTTAGGGGCGGGGTGGGGCTAGGGAATAAGCTTCCTCACAAGTATAGAAGGACAAAGGGTGTAGAGAACCTGACCTACATATCATTTTAGAATGTCTTAGAATACAATGTTGAATTTCACGGTGTTTTCATTGAATGTTTGCCAGATTGCATTAAAGCCTGTTTTTTGTACACTTAAACATTTCCCCTTTACATCATTATTTTCTGCACATGAAGTGACGCACGATATTATTTTAATTCCAGTAATTATTTTCTTACTTTGTGTCTGTTGTTTACTGCTACTTAAATGTGAAGGGTTAATCTGCAATGCCGACCAAAATGAAACGCTAAACTTAAATAAAGGTAATTAACTATAAAATCAAAACTTAATATAGTTCCAACCATTTATTTGAGAACGCACATGCTTAAATTATTTTTCATGAAATGTAACTTTTTGTTTTGTTTGTGAAGATTATTGTAAATATAAAAACCTAAAATGGAAAAAACATTCTTTCTCCCGTTACTTTTTTTCTGCAATCATTGACCAGTTATTTTGTAAGACAGTGACTAATATATACAGTTATCAAAGGGAGGGGGGGTGTAAGACAGGTTTTGTCTCAATAAAGCATTAAGTAATGAATGGATAGCTTTGTACAGTAAAATGCTCACTTCTGTGCTGTTAAAAATGAATCATTGAGAATTGTGAACCATGAGCAAGTATTGTCTAATGTAAATCTAACTTAAGAACATTTAAAAACCTGTAACAGCAGCCGATGTCTATTCATATTCTCAATGAATACTAAATAAAAGCATGAATTCGGCCTTCATTAGAGACACTTCATTATAGCCTTCAATATGAATATGGGTTTTTTTTGGATGAAGGATTAAGTAATAAAGGATTATAACGCAGTGCTTTTCTCACTGTTTCAGAATGTGAGAGTGCAGCGCACGACAGAAGACGCTCTGCTGACCGTCCCCGCTCACCTCTGATCTCTGCTCCTCCTCCTCCTCAGGCTTTCTGTCCGGACCTCTGAACTGCATTAAGGTTCAAACTGTAAAGCACTTTCACTAAACGTTATCCATTTTTATACGTCTGTTTTGTTGTGATCCGAACTCCTACTGTAGCTTAACCCTCCCCGAGAAAAATAATATGCCAATATTTTTGATATATGGGTTGACTTTTATTGTTGCAATGATTATATTCCCTTAACTTTCAGCACCTTTTTCCATTATATTATTTAAAATCAACTGTATATTTTTAAATGTATATTGCCATATAATCCAAGTGTCTCAGAGGATGTCTTTACTGTAGGAAAAATAAGAAACGTAAGCTCCCTCCCAAAGAGCTGGGAAGACACTGTTACTACGAGAGACTCGTGAGTGCAGTCTTAGATCCTGGACTGAAGAAAACCAAGAAGAGGGTTTGGTGAACTGTGTTTCCTTTACTACAAAACGTTCTCAGTGTATAAACTCTTAAGTAAAAAGATTGATATAAATCTTAAAACATTCCAGAGGTGAAGATGAAATCCTTTCCCCACACAGGATGTATAAACACTGTAAATGTTTCTGACAGATGTAGCTGATGTTCTGTATCACCACACTTGGGACGAGTCTCTTCTTATAATTGTTTTTAAACCAAAAGGGATTTTTTTTTTCTTTTGTTGGGGTGGACTCTGAGGGGGCTTCAGATTTTTAACGATAAAGAGAAATGCTGAGAAAAATGTGCTTTCTCAAGTCTGTCGCTTTCTTGAACAATAATGTGATAATTTAAATGAATGCCTTTTTGGGAGTATCAAAAGAACTGTGCGAACTGTACACGCATGTTTGTTTGATGTGTGTTTTATTTAAATTACCATGTAATACTGTAAATGTTATTTTTTTAAGAACTGTATCGTTTCTGTAATATTATCCATTTGCTATTGTACATTTATGTGCTGAAAATATCATTCCAAATGCCTTGTTTGTCTACAGCTGTGAAAAACTCAATAAACCTTCAATTTAGGAGGTAAAGAAATCTGTCGTTTGTGTTTCATATCACAAAAAAACACACCAAAATACAAAGAATAATGCTTTTATTCATCATCACTTTCAGCAAGTATACTTTTTTAATATTATTTCCATCTACAATAGGTATTTTCTGTGGACTTGTGTACTAATACAAGAAACGTGCACCAATGGATTGCCCTTGTGGTTTAAGGTCTGCCGTAACAAAACATTGCTAAATGAAATGGAGATGCATATAATATATATATTTAAAAAACATATTACCCTGTGCTCATAAATATTGATAAAAATACCTTTTTAAGGACCTGCTCTGACTTTTAACATTCTAAAAAGGCAGAAATTAATGTTTGGTATGAATATTCAATATTTACACAAAAAAATCTATATTTCTAAGCAAATATTAAAGGGCAAAAGCCCGTTGGCCTGTACATCTTTACTGTACGTCTTATGTTCTCAACTTTGTCGGTTGTGCAGATTCAGCCACCTCTGCCCTGTGGTGTGAAAGCTCCGCGATGACGACCGAGATCTTATGCCAAGATCGCAAAAGGAATGTTTTCCCAGGGTCTCTCTCCCTTTTAGAACTGCAAGAGTCGAAAGAAAAAAAAACAGTGTTTCCCGAAGTGTTTCTACTTTAAGACTACTTGAGTCATTTTATTATTACATTCTAGTTCTTAATAAAATATCAAAGTCAAAGTCATACCATCCAAAACTCAGCCACACTAAAAATAATGCCACGTGTGCATAATGCTGCATCCACTCGAGCGTGAGACGCAGACATGTAGGAAAACTTCAACTTACATTTTTGAGGAACTCCTCTGCAACAATACGAGCCCTGGCGTTGACAGACAGCTTCATCTCACTGATCTCCTTGTCAATTTCCTCCATGAAATGAATGACATAGTCCACCAGTTTATGCTTGTACATCTGCTCTGTGTGGAAGTTGGTGATGAGAAAGCTGATGTCATAGCCCTGCGAGACGAAGATGGATGATAAGAGATCGTTTTAAATACGTCGAACAGCAATTATACACCCAAATGCAAATCAAGGTTTCCACTGTTTGTAACAAATCCTTATCCAAATTAATTTCTGAATATTTGTGGAAAAAATGTATGGTTTAAATATAAAATGGCAATACATTGATTGGTTTCTGCTATCTCCACTAACTGGAACATTCAGGTTGCCTTCATGAGCAATAACCATCAGCGGCCATTTAAGGACTTTCAGTATCCCATCTTTGGTGTTTTATAATGTTTAAAGCTATTTTAACTTGGCTTTCATTACCTTTTAACGACAACTTCTTGCTCATTAGGCTAGTGACCAAATTTAATAAATAGGTATATGAAGAAACCCCTTGAATAAGACTGAAACACAGTCAATGCCCACTTGCCTCGACTGGTTTCCTCCTCAGGATGAAGAAGTTCTCCGCTCTCATCATCATGAACCGCATGAACTTATGGCACAGAATCTTCTCAATCTCATCGGCCTGCAGCAGCAGAGCATTTCAAAGGACAGTCAGGATTACAAATACAGTTTGGATCTTTATAATAATTATCTTAGTCAGTAATTGTTTTGTGTCAGTGCCTAAAACACACAACCATTGAACCCCCAGGCAGCAGTTTGACCCACCTGCTTGACAGCGATGCTGACTCGGACAGAGTTGATGGAGCCCTCGATCAGAACTTTCTCTTTGTCGTTACGGCTGATGATCACAGGCTGGAGGAGCAACTCTTTACTGCTCCTAGAAGTGGGAGAAACACAGAGGAATCCTTTTCAGGGACAAAATCTGGCGCTAAGAACAGAACCCCAGAATTCATGCACTGCTAGGTGTTAAACGCTCCAAAGTTAATCTCAGAGTTGATGTGACAACTTACCGTACTTCCACCTCTGGTTTGTTGTGTCTCTCCACCACCTGCGAGGAGAAATTCTCCAGGCAGAGGGCCGCTTGCAGGGTAGCACGAACTGCATTGAGATATGGGCGCAGCGTTGCCGTCTGAGAGGGAGAACACAGAACAAAGTAGATGATAAATAGTCCTATAGAGAACGTATGAATCTACAGGCAGAAAAACCTTGTAAATACCCACTTTTCACTGGTTTTATTGCACATAATAACGGTCTACAGTAATATAGACCAAGACTGCCTTGGGTTAGGTTCATTGTCTTCACATAACACAAACAGCAATTCATCTGAAGCACATATCCCTTTTTTAAGATGGTTGTGCTTCTCCTATTTTATATGATTATCTTTATGAAACAAATCAGCAGTTAATTTATTGAAAATTACATTTATTTTCAAAAGCTCCCATATCAAGTGACTCCAAAATCAATGTATTAGTACGCTGGACAAAAAATACTTCTATTTTATTTTAAGTAAATGTTATTATGGGAAAAAACGTCCCAATGGAAACTAATTAATTTGTCATTAATATAAAATATGATGCAATACAATCAAACATTAAAAAGAGATGTGTCCCCCTTCTGCATTGATTTGTGTTGCATAATCTTTAATAATATGAGCAAGATAGCACACATATGTATAATAACATTTGGTTTTGTGTCATTCAGAGAAATACATTATTGATTGTCTCTGTGATTTATCTTTCCTTAAAAATCTCTGACCTAAATGAATACCAAATATCCAACCTAGAGCTAACTTTACATCAGTGTCAAGTATCTTACATCTGAAGGCCTACTGTAGAGTACGTTACTTTAGTTAATGTAACGTGGGGCTCAAACCACTGGGTGTTCGTGTTCAGAATGGAAAGAACCACTGGTATAAAAGTATCCCATACAAACAAATGATCATTTAACAATAAAATGATCATTTAAAGCTGAGGAACAACACCACAACATCGTGTTTATCAGGTGGTTCACCTGATGTGTCCACCATTGAACGTTACTTAGCAATCAAGTATTACTATGGAGCTACAACCTGACGCACAAGGTTGAATATATAACAGAAACATGATCCGTGTTCCCAGGTACGAAGAGTCCATTACATGATTACGGATGTTTCCTTTCCAGCTAACGTTAGCATATTAGCTAACTGCCTGCAGCTAGTGTGAATAATGCTGAGGAAGTTTCCTAAATGAATGCCGTGTGAGTCGAGAAGCACTAACGACCTAACATCCACAAGGTCGAATATATGTTACTGATTAACTACGTCGTTTTATCAGCACAAATGTCTAATATCTCTTACCATATTTCCCTGTGTGATGAGCGGCTGCTAAAGGCGGAAGTAGCTATACTTGACAGTCTTTTCCGTGAACAGAACACCGGAACTCAGCTCTGCCTCCGAGCTACCTCTGGTGTAAAGGGACAGCAGATTTTGGTACAAAATAAAACAAGATGATCACCAAAATTAACCATTTAGCAGTTGTACATTTAAAACACGTTTTTCATAAATAATTTATCAAAAGGAAAGGCAGTAGATTCCCCTTTTCTTCAACACAAAACACCAAGACCATTAGAGACAAAAGTCTGCACTAATAATTGTTTTTCGTCAGTTTGGGTTTCTATATTTATCTTGCCAAAGTCACATTCTTATAATAACCTTTTATAATATATTGAAATGTATTTAATATATTATAATAATCTATTATCATAATATATTGAAATGTATTTAATATATCAGGGTTTGGTTGTGTGCCAGAAGTACTTTTTTTTTAATCAAAATTCATTTGTGCCACTATGCAATGATCCCTAATATCACATAAATCTCACTGGGTCATGAGATGATAGCTACTGAAAAAGAGTTTTCAATATTTAAAATGCAGATTTTCTGTAAAAACATTTATATAAAATAGAAGTAGCACACACATGCAATGATTAACGCTATTAATAATATCAAAACTTTTTAAATTCTCATTTGTTGCCTGGATTTCTTTTTTTATCTTCCTCCTCTCCCTTCAATGACTGGCCCTGATTCACAGCTGCTCAGCAGCTGTAATGTTATAAATGCCTTTCCTGCCATGACATTTCAAAGGGTCTGCTGCAGAAAAGTTTAATAGTCCTTTGAACACAAGTGTCTCACTGTAGGCACGGCAGTTTCAAATAAATAGAAAATGCCTTTCCTGCTTTAAATTCTTGTGAATGCTGTAAACTGAGCAATTCTGGTGCTGAAATCAGCTGAAAGTGCAGAAAAAGCAGAATATTTTAATAGGCAAATGGTGTTTGTAGCTGCTTTTAGATCTTGAAATTAGGAAAATGTTGATGAATTATTGGTGATATTTCTAGAATTAAGAAAGTTATGAATGTCAAAAGTAATACCACACATGTCCTAATCGAGCTGAACGTTTTGATGTTTGAACGGAGTTTCTGCGATGTGGAAGGGCGCGGAGAAGGCAAGCTAAATTGGGCGGAATAATAATAAAGAATTTGTGCGTAGAAGAACAGATGTTCTGAATGCTTCACAGCGTTCACACCAAATAATCACACACATTTAATGTTTTAAGAAAAAGAAACATTAAGAAAAATAAATGTTTCCCTTCACAATTGGATGCATGAAACACTAAGAAATTCCAAAGACATACATAGAGACACATAATGCTAGACCATTGATATATTCAAGAGTTTTATTATTTGACGTCCCAATTTTCTTTGACAACATCATTGGCATCGCAGAGATTTCTTTTCTATAAGGAGAAGGAATAATACCAGGGCAAAATGTTGGATCTTTTCTTAAAATGGAAAGAGAGAACATCCATTTCAGTTCAATCCATCAGGCATTTACCTTTACCATCTATACACTGTAATGCACAATCTGTTAAAAATATTAAGTACTAAGCCAACCTGAGCTACAAGCAAATAGAGAGAACAGCAATAACAAAGACATGACAGAAGAAAGGTGTACGCTGTGTTGGTGACACGATTGTAATTCCAAAGCGTTGAAAGATGTCTGATGAAGGACATGACACATACAGCAGTAATAGTAGCAGTAATGTTACATAAAAGGCAAATATTAATATATTGAGGAATTACTCCATGTTTTACAATGTGACTGCGTTTTCAGCTTTTACTTTATGTCTACTTAGAAACATTTCTTCTGCTGTGTGAGGCAGTTATGAACCCATTAACACACAACCATGAAGGGAAAAGGCAGTACAATCACAAAGTGTTCGACAGATTCTCGGGGGATAAATTTAGATAACGAGTGAGGATGTATAATTTGAAGCTCACCAAAAAAGGCGTGTGGTAGCAGATGTTGCCCAAAATCAGTCATCCCTCTATAATATTTAAAGGCAAAAACATAAAAAGAAAGTGCAAAAAAAAACAAGTTTGTGTTTCGGATTAGCTTGAGAAGTAACATCAGCCAATTCAAATATATAATATGTAGTTCCACTTGATTAGTTTTTGAGAGACAGGCAACAGAAAGCAAAGAGAAAAAAGGAAGAGAATAGGAAGAGGATACTTGGGATGCTGACATTAGCCAACATCGTCTCACATTACGGAGCTTCGGCCAGTCCATCTAGAGTTCCAGATTGCACTCTTTGAACGTGGCTCCAACTCGCCCCCCCGGTGTGAGAATCAGGGGGAGTTAGAAAACTGATTGGGTGGGACAGGACATCACTGAGGTCAGGAGGGGGGGGGGGTCATTATTCTGTTGTGTGATCTCAGGGCACTGGATTTGTCAGCTTGTGGCGCTAGTGTAGTAATTTGTGTGCTAGGTGAGGGTGGGGGGTACATCCATGTGCAGCATACTGCGTGAGGGGTGGTGTTGACGGAATGAACATTTGCGTGACGGAGGAAGACCAATAGGGAAGACCTTTCCCTGGGGGCGGGGTGCAGGTGATGTGACCGGTGACGGGGTGTTTCAGAAAGCCAAGAGAGGAGATGGTCCGAACTGTCCCTTAGCAGCTGCAGCTTTCTGCTGAAGCTTTAGCTCTGTCACTCCTGTCCAGTTTGATGGGCTCTGGGAATTCATTATACAACTCCACCTCTGTCTCCTGGAGGGAGCAGGAGAGAGGGAATAATCAGTACAGCACAAAATCAAACTGACAAAGAAATAAAGACTGGGTTTGAAATGATTTAGCCATGATTGTTGCAAATAACAAAGCACACATCTCTACGGTCTTTTGCGTTTCATTTCAAGCCGCTGTAACTCACTTGTTTGAGGGCGTTACGTGCAATTGTCTGGAATGCCTGCTCTACATTTATGGCTTCTTTGGCGCTGGTCTCAAAGTAGGGGATGTTGTTCTTACTCTGACACCAGGCCTGAGCCCTCTTGGTGGTAACCTGTGTGAGAAGAGGAAAAACAGATGTATCAATACAGTGAGCTGGGATGTAAAATGAAGGGTTTGTGGATGTCTCTAATGGAACAGTAATATAAAAAACTGAAATGTTAAACTATAATGTAATCCATGTCATTCTTCTTCTGTGGACGTCGACACGAACAGAAAACGTCGTTGATTTCTTTCCATCTGATTTAAACAACCACTTATAATGTGCTTTTATTTCTTTACTCAGAGAGAAGCATACGCTGATCTTTATTAATGTGATACCTTTATGAACGTACGTTACTTTAATGAAATGTATAACTTTTCCCAGGTAAAGTGACTCCTGTGTTTTCAGTGCAGCTGTTCCTCCTCCTGCAGTTTGTGTGCACTGATGGATTATGATGCGATTTAAACTTAAGTCTCACTTATTCTGTTCACCAGCCTCCAGAAGCAGTCCTCATTTTAACAGTAAAAATGTACTCAAAAACGTTAAATGTACTCATTTCCAAAAATGACAAAATGAAATTCACATCTAAGGACATTTTCAACAAAATTCTTATTTGTTGTGGTTCAGCTTTTCAAAAACAACAATTTAACTGCAGTAAAAATAAAGACACGTTGTTGCTCTCCACAAGCTTGCGTTATATTTATTGAAAAATTAATAGACAATCTTTTTTGATTGTTGACAGAATTGATTTGAATCCTGATTAAAACACTGATGATTAGAGCAGATTAGAACCAAACAGGAAGGCAAAACTATTGGATCTGATTAATTAATGAGTTTGTTGAAGCTTTGACTTCGAAAAATATAAATAGTAATTTGGTATAGTGAAACTATAGTCAGAATGGAGTCTTCATCCCCCCTTTACCAACCTGTCTGTTCTCCAAGTCAATCTTGTTGCCTAGAACCACAAAGGGGAAGTTCTCGGGGTCTCGCGGGCTGGCCTGGATCAGGAACTCATCCCTCCAGCTGTCGAGGGTCTTGAAGGTGTTCGGGGCAGTCACATCAAATACCAGCACACAGCAGTCCGCTCCACGATAGAAAGCAACGCCGAGAGACTGGAACCTCTCCTGGCCGGCCGTGTCCCAGATCTACACCAACACAAGGAGACAAAAGCTAGGCTCATGGACAAGATTATAGAAGACAAGAAAACGGCTAGAAATATTAAAAACCACGGAAATAATGCAGGAACACTGAGGCCGTGGTGTGTGTCTAATACAAAGGGAGGCTTTCTGCAAGAGGATACGTCTCCAGCTCTATTTGTACCTGCATTGTGACGAGCCGGTCGTCCACCATCACCTCCTTGGTCAGGAAGTCTGCTCCTATTGTAGCTTTGTACTGGTTACTAAACTTCTTGTTCACATACTGGTTCATTAGGGAGGTCTTCCCAACACTGAGAGTGAAACAAAGCAAATATATATGAACAACAGATATTTTAGATGTGAGACAAAATCAAAAGGTGGAGCAGGCTGACGGATAGCTCGGGTACGGCTGTTATTTGATCTTTTTTTCATTGACTGCAGATAAAAGGTGTGGTTGAAACACAGTAGGGCAGTTCTGCCTGGAGACAGCTGATGGCAGAGCAATAAGGAAGTAGGCCTCACTGATAATTTCGTGCCCTGAATTGCTCATTCTGACATGAGAAAATCATGTGCTGCGACTCACCCAGAATCTCCCAGGATGATGACTTTCAGGAGCACTTTCTTTCTGGACGTCATGTTTCCACAGCTGCAGAAAAACAAACAGAGAGTTTAGCATACAGACGATACAATGCCTGCCTAACGTCTGCATTGCAAGTCACAACCTAAGCAACAGTTTTCTTTTGTTCAGGGAAACTTGAAGTCAACCCATAGGTTAATCTGTTACTATGCACACCGTCCCTTTGGGAAACATTAACCTACAAACTTGTGTGTTGAGTTTTATGCCCCTGGACCAATCACGTTTGAATAGCATTCATTCCAGTCATGTGCTTTCTAAGCTGTTGGACAAATCACGAGGATCACATCATTCTTTCTCTCTCACACACGACAGGAAGTCCTAGAGGACACACGCCTTCTCCGCACAACAAATCTTAACCATGACAACAGCACATGTTGTTCCAGTACATGCTCAGACTGTAAAGGGCTGATCATATAGGAGGATTGTGTAAGATTAACAGAATCTGACATAATGATTTGGGACAAACAGTCTGTATATCTAAAGTGATCTGTGTGTTAATATTTACTTATCGTTTACGTCACGGATAAATACAAATATGAAGCTTTAAACTGAACAAACTAGGTCATTTTAAACAATTGAAATAGGTGACACTAAGGCACAGCTTTGGCATTTCCTGTGTGAAAATGTTGAAGAAATTCTGGTGTTCCCAAAAACAAATAAGAGGTTGCAGTGATTTGCGTGGGTTAGTGAAAGATATGGTATGCAACGTTACTTTCATGTACACATACTCATCACCATTAGGCAATCGGTTACATATCTAGAAACATTTCACAAAACATTGGCTAGAAGAAGTGGAGTGCATCATTTTCTTCTCATCTCATCACAAAAAGTCATATCAAAGATATTGCCCAACACATATGAGAGGAATTGACCCCACACGACCAACTGATTTAAAAAAAGGAGAAGTAATGCTGCAATAGAAGAAAGGCAGTCAGGAGAAATGAGACGTGTTACACAATGAAACCTTTCAGGAGTTCTGTGAAAATAAAGTGAACAGTCAATCCTGATCATGGGACGTCTGAGATTTGGAAACATGACCACGGCTGATCTTTGGCCCCTCCCACTTGTATTATTATATATCTCCAGTAAGCCTATCCCTCTACCTTCAAAGATGAAACCATCCGTCTTTCTTTGTTAGTGCTTTTTGTTTTCATTGTCTTTAAATGTAAATATCTCTACCCTTGCCTTAAAAAAAATCGAAAGTTCAATTTATACCGAGTTATCTGTTGAACTTACTGAAATAAACAAACTAAAATAAACCTTTCAGGCTGTTTTTTTAAAATCCTTTTCACACTTCTGTCTCGTGTGTGCCAAGCAAACAGTCCAGCACATGACGAGGAGCCGGTTCACTTTAGGTATGCATACCGTCAGTGAGAAGCAGGAGGAGGCGTGTGATGGGAATAACGTAGAGATGCAGCGTTTCCTCCTAACAATGGAGATGGCTTTAACCGTGACTTAAGCCAAACTAATAAAAGGGCTATTTGTGAAAAATAAAGACAAACTAAATTGGCACTGAAGAACTATAACCGGTTAAACAAAGGTTTAACAGAAAAAGAATGACCGCACCCCATCAGATCTTAGCAGACATGCCTTTCTGCCAAAACACACAGGTTCAGCTAGTGCACTCAGTCACAAAACTCTTATATGATCCCAAATTCAAACTAAGCTTTAAAAAATCCTTACACGTCAGTCCTGGTCAGGTCCTGGAACAAAAACATGTGCATTCATCCTGAGGGGAACCACACAGCGCTCCACTGACTGCCACACTGTGAAGCAGCACTCCATGTGAAGGAGAGCAGCATGGGAGAGACGGATCGCTGACAGAAACATGAACAACAGCGCTGGAGTCCAAGCATGCTCAGACCAGAGTCACATGATTACAACAAAGCTCAGCTCTGGTCTTTAACCTTCACAGAGAGAAGAGCGTTAGACATTGACTCCCGAGAGTAGACTATCCTCTCTGACGGGAAACCGGTGGAAGCTTCTCATTAAAAAAACTGTCCAAGTGAATCTGTCTCAAGACAACACAGTGATACAGCAACGTGGCCCACAGATCTTATTTTGTGACTGAAAAAAAAGCCATGTTCTTCATACATTATTTGCCGTTTTGTGGTGATGATGGACAATATGGCACTGAAGAGGTATAGGTAAAGGTTTGCCCTGATTCTGAGTTAAGAAATAAGGGTGATTAAAGAAGCCAATGTGTTACAGAGATTTAAGTCAGTGTCGAATGCTCAAAAAGATATGCAAACCTTTTCATTACGAGGATTTGCATTAAGATATTCCAAAGGTCAGATCATTTGGAGTAGTGTTGCAGACTCCTGGCTCTAAAATTAGCCTTTCCTCCTGAGAAAAAAGGGAATTTGATCCACCTCTGTCAGGCAGTATTTCATATCCTGTCTATTATTATGAATTTCATATATTACCTGATCCCTAAAAATCAGAACGATATAAATAATTGGTTCATTCTCAGTGAGCCCCAACCACACACCAAACTAGATTATAATATTTGATCATTCTTATGTAATTACATTATTGAAGAATCAAAAAGAGATGCCTGGGTGAATATATATAAATAAATAAAATGTGGCTTCACCAAAATCTTAAATAATCAGATTTTAGTATAGATGCAACTGTCCACTACTTCACAACACACTAACATACAAATTGAACTGTTATGTACTTGTATTAAGGAGTGTGTGTTCACAACCGTCATGTGTTTACAAGATTTAAATTCCCACATATTTCCTTCTGTCTGTAAATCACCGTCACCAGCAGCTGGAATTCACAGATCATCTCTGATATGGATTATGCATGCTCACCCACACAAACAAACTCTGGACTAAAAATAGATTTGGACGGCTTCAGATGTTTCTCAATGCTCAAACACGCCGTAACGTTAGGCCACCATCATGTTTCCCCTACCCAACATGCATCTTGGATGGTGCCCATGTGATAAACAGATGGTTTGTTGACCCAGGGTTAACAACAAGAGTAAAGACAGCATGGTCAAAATCAACCACATTGATAGGATGAAAATACAGTAAACAAAACATTAGAAATGCGTGATTAAAGCACCATGCTACAGCGTGACAAAGTCATTTAGATTGTCATGTGCAACCAAACTTTTTATAAAATAATGGAGTTTCCCTGCATTTAAACAAGAGATGTGGCTCCTTCTGGTGTTGTAATTCAGGACTGTATCGCGTGGAAAGGTTTTTAACAAAAAGGATGCTTTCCATATGAGCCTACACACAAATCCAGACACTGAACTATAAACACCGCTGAAGTACTGAGAGCAGAACCAACTGGAAGGTACACTGTGAAGCCTACAATGAGACACAGCTATGTATGCTACATGTTAACTGTGACAAAAAATGTCAGGCATTTAAACCTTTACCATCCTGCATGAGTAGAAGTTGAGCTGAAAAACTATATTTGTTTAATTATTTAAAAGAACAGCCATTTATTGCCAACTCCTTGGACATGTGATGAAAGAGTGGATTCAAAAATGTCAGCAGTTAAAGGTAAACTCTATTATGGTTTTCAGTTGTCAATGACTACGATTAATCATTAAAAACTAAATCACAGCAGTAAACATGTCTTAGTCCTCATACTCATCTGAACTTGAATATGAGATCAACACATGTAAACAGAGTTAGGTTACCTTTCTGGAACAAGCAAAGGGCGTTGTAGCATCAGATGATGCAATTGACAACATGTGATTAAACAAATAAACTGAAGGACGTGTACCTGCGTGTCATGCGAGTCATCCCCGAAACAAAACTATTTGACGCAGAAAAACACAGTGCAAGTCACACAAGTAAGCACGGGATACTTCTATGATAGAGCTTGTTGACATAAAACCAGAATAAAGTCGACACTTGCTATCGAAACCCACCCCGTCATACGGTAAATTACCATACCCAAAGTGATTGATTGAGATTTTGAGTGTGTTTCGCATAACCTGTATCTCCGTATAAATGATTACAAATATAGTAGCCTATCTAGAGAAATCAATATTCCCACTGTCAACCTTTTTTTACGCAGCTTTGTTCGACCTCCTCTCCCCGATTCTCCTTCCCGATCCAGAAGAGCCAGAGGCCGGCCTTGTTTTTGTCAACCAGCTTCTCGAAAAACATTGCACCACAATTAGATTTTAACATCGGAGCGCAGCGTTAATACGACACTGGAATAATTAATGACTGACGAATTATTATTCGTATAAAAAGACAGCTGTCATCTAAAAACGTACTTTGTACTCGTTACTCACCGAGGAGGAGACTGCCGGACGGGCTAACGGGCTGTTGTTGTTCAGTTAGCGTAGCGGCTAACGAGGCGTTACGTTAGCTAGCTCACTCGCTGGCACTGAACTCGTTAGCTAGCGTTGATTTGGAAATACCTCGTTTCAAAATCTTACACAAATGTGTTGCCGTTCACTTGAACACAAACTAAAAGCGTTTAGTAAATTGTCGGCGCAGGTTATCTACAACTGGTGTTTGAATTTGGCACTTTGCTTAAAGGCTTGCCTACCAGCGAGCTAACTGTCTGCTTCTCTCTTCCCCTTTCACTTCCTTCTCCAAAACAACGCCTGCGTCCTACGTCACAACTTTGCGTCAGACGCAGCTGACTGACACTCCCAGCCCACCTATGACATCTCTTTATTCCCCTTCGATTGATACTTGTGCTTTACTTCTGCAGAAAGTAATGCCATGGTGCCTTTTGAGTATCTAGCAACCATTGAAAACGTGTACATTATTTTCCGATGTATTCCCAAAATATATGAGACATTTAAAAAAGTAAAGTTAATTCATGAAGCACATTTAAAAAGAACCGTTGACCAAAATGCTTTACAAAAAGAGAACAAATAAATCACAGAAATGGTCAAGTATAGACATACACAAATATATATATATCATAAACGTAGGTAAGACTAGTTAAAACTGTCGAAAACATACAACAGTCTTAACTAAGATAACTAACTAAAATAAGGCAACAGATTGTGATAAGCATGTCTTGATGATGAAACATAATAGGATACTGAAAAGTGATCAGAAAGATATTAATCGTATTGATGGAAGGGAGGTATAAATATAGTTATCGTCTTTGGATTTAAAGCGATTGCAGACAGACCATTACAGATGTGGACTCTCTTCCTGGCAACCTTAAAAACATCAACAGGGTTCATTTTCTGAGATTTGGGCTGAGCAGCACATATGAAAATTGCTAGCAACTAAACTGAAAATCCAGCGGAGTGCCCTGTTAAAACCTGATGCTCGTTCTAAACCTTGAAAACCTGAGTTTCTAGAAATGATGTTTCGGTGTGTTTAAGTTAAGTTGCAGTGAATCGCAGCCAAGAGAAGAGCTCTGGTGATCCACCACCAGAGGACAGTGTCAACCCACTTGAAAGAATGACCCATCTAAACAGGTGGTCCCAGACATAAACTCACATTTATGTTTTTCTAAAAAAAAGTGTAGAATAGTGTCTGTTCCCCTTGAACCCAAGAAGACAGTGTTGCAGGAACATGATGAGATGTACAGCCGCTCTGCAGACTGTAAATCCATGAAATAAAATGTATTTAGAAACCATAACAACACTACTGAAAGCTATCTCATAGACGTCTGTTCACCTGTCTAATGAAAACCATTTATATTTATGCTTTGAAAATATGACAGAACAATGTTTATCATTTTAAATTGAAAACAGTATTGTAAAATGTCACTGCAAACTTAAAATTAAGTACCACAGACACTTTCATTTCCTAATGAATAAGATTTCTTGTTATTGGGAAAGAAAAACATTATGCTTAAATAGTAGAATTGTGATCATGAAATCTGAAATAAGGTTTAGTTTGAATCTTTAAAAGTGCTGCACATCTGACAATCACTACATCTTTCTTCACAGCTACACATGTTAGTAGAAAGTATGAGTTATTGTAAGAGAATGCTTATCCTTAATAAGTTTATTTTCCTGCAGACCCAGCTGAATTAAATGGATCTGAATTCATTTGCGATAGTCACATTTTAAATCTGTAAATTAATAGCATTATTTATGGCTGAATGTGTGCTTTCAAGGATACTTTTTTAGGAAATGGAAGTCAGATTAAATAACTTTTCTGTAGATCAATGAGTATATATAATATATAACTTTAAGAAATTCAGAATTGAACCCTCTGTAGGGATTGTATTGTTTATCATACTGTATGTGTTGCATTGGTTATTTATTCGATTGAAATAAAAATATGTAAAAAGAAAAGTGTGTGAATTTAGTAAAACATTATCATGACTCTCCTTTGGGTCTTCTTTATCATTTGCATTTAAACTCAATTTAGAGAATCTTTTAAAAGAACCCTGAGCTGCCTTTGGCTCATCAGAAACGTCAGTTTTCTATATAAAGAGTTACTCTTTCCTCAATCAACAGAGAAGTCCTTCTGAGATTCAGTGCTTTGTGCAGCTCCATGTTCATGTGTCAGTGTGTCTACATGTGTGTTTGTGGTCCTTGTTAGTGGGAGTGTGCCTCTGCAAAATCCTGATGACTGGTGTTTATAGAGGAATTCCTGTCTTCTTGCTCCTATTGAATTTAGAGTCTTTATGGCCTCTTTGGAACTCCGTTTGTAAACACAAATACTGCGACACAAAAGGACACAAGTAAGAAAATGGTGCACAGGAGGAAGGGAGCAACATACTTTAAGCATCTGCTGCCTTTTCATCTCTACAAACACTGCTGCATATACACGTTGATGGGTAAGAGGAAGTTCGAGTCTGTTGATAATGGGTGAGAGGTTCTCCAGAAGAAGGAAAAGTTATTCCAGCATAAACAAACAGCATGTGAGACAGATATGATTGCAAAGGCAGGTAAAGAGCTCACTCACAGATTTAAAAAACATCAATACATCTATGAAATACTGGTTGTATATGTGTATATTGTAACACTGCATGTACAGTATGTGTGTGAGTGTGTAAACATTCACCTCTGTGTGTGGCTGTGTGGGAGTCTAAGAGAGAGCATGAGATGAGTTAAGGAGATGGACAGATTGGGTGTGTGTGTGTGTGTGTGTGTGTGTGTGTGTGTGTGTGTGTGTGTGTGTGTGTGTGTGTGTGTGTGTGTGTGTGTGTGTGTGTGTGTGTGTGTGTGTGTGTGTGTGTGTGTGTGTGTGTGTGTGTGTGTGTATCAGGGGGTGGGTGCATTAGTCCATGTCAGACAGCAAAGAGTGCCGCAGTTATCTAGGAATCTGAGCCAAAGCAACCTCACTAACAGACAGAGAGCAGGAGAAAGAGGAGGACCCAGAGTGAGATGAACTGAGAGAATTTTTAAAAAAGGAGAAGAGGAGGATGAATGAAGCACAAAGAATCTAGAAAACAAGACAGACGAGGACACCAATAAAAAGACCTAAACAAAAAGGTCAAGTCAGCAAACACTTTGCACCCGAAGGGACAGTTGTTGAGATTTAAAGGAAAGTGAAGTAAACGTTTTATGAAAACTCCAAAAGGAAAAACCTACAGCTGAGAGAAAGAAGGATTATCTGCTGCTGGAAAAAGTGGACCCCTGTTGAACAGTTTGAAACAAAGGTCAGGGCGAGCCTGCATATCTCCATCTTGTCATGATTTCACTCAGTTCTCTCAGTTTGCTTCCTCTGCTGTCGCTGTACGTGGGCGCACTGCTGTCCTCAGATGCATCTCCAGCCTGCACGCACCCTCCCTGTAGGGACATGCTGGTGGCTGCTCCCATCCAGCCCGGGACAGGAGCAGGAGTGGGTAGCGGGGCCTGTGAAGGTCAAACTGGGTCAACAGCCTGCAAGATGGGGGTTTCACTTCCAGCCATCTCAGATGTTCCTCGGAAGTTAGAGGTTCAGCCTAAGGTGAGTGACAACACTTACAGCGTGGTGGAAGTCCACACTTTTATTCACAGATCTTACAAAAATTCTAAGAAAAGCTGGATGATGCTAAACTTAGTATTTACAATGTAACAGTGAGACGTACAGTAGCTGTTGATATGTAGAAAATATGTGATAACATTGTAGAATATTGCAATAATGATATGACTCAGTGTACTCAGTATTGCATTTCATCTGCTTTCAGCATACTACTAAAACAAATTTCGATGTTCAACAAAAAAAAATAAAGGTAATTATTTCCAAAAAATTGTATTGACCAAATTGACTTTGAATTGAACACATACGGTACCAATGAGAAAAAGGTTGTTGTTTAACTCAAAGAAATCCGGGACTTTAATTACACAATCATTTGTAATGTGTTTATTGTGCAAGTTGACATTGCAATGATGATAATAAATGTGCAGCCTTAGTGAGATTGTTCAGAAACATTGATAAACATGTTGAAGCAGAGCTGAGCCCCAGTCAGCTCATGCATGTGTGTCAGAGAGAGTGATCACTGTACTATCAGGCAGAGGTCAGCAGGTCCTTCCTCACGGGACAGTCAATGCACTAAACTTGGCACAACTTGACAGCCATCGAGCAATGACAGTCAGTAATCAAAGAGGAGATAAAATTAGATCTGCTTTAAAAATGTCCTCATCATATGGTTGTGCTGAGCTCATGCAGCAACAGGTGTGTGAGTGTCTACAATGACTGATGTAAGTGTAAGAGAAAGATCGAATCTGACACAAAACGTGCCAGCGAGCAGTGCGTTTTGATTGTGGATTAACCTTTCAAATTTCATTTTCCAGCCAGCCTAATTTCTCAAATTTAAAAACACCTTTAACACAGCATTATTTCACATTTACATTTTGACTAGTCAATTAGATTTAATAGAAAAATATTTCAAGGTCCTGTGTTTAACAGAGGTGTGCTCATAACGTCTTAGAAAGTTCATCAGGCAGCCCAAAAAATGACTAATTGAGCAAAACTGAAGTATTTCAAGACCAAAACAACAACATCTGTCGACTCGTGGAACAAGAAGGGGTCTTCTGAAGTAGTAGCTGTGAGCGCTGTCTTTACAGACTGGAGGTGTGAAAGAGCGTCTGGTTCAGCTGCAGCGCTGCATGCGCTCTCTCCAGGAAACAGGGGGGCCCTGGAGCCATGGGAGCCAGGAGAGCAACTCTCTTGGAGCCATCCTGGCACTGATGGCAGCTGTCCTGACAGAGTGTGACCTCCACTGTCACAGCCAGGCCCTTGGGGCGATGGCCAAACGGCTGGGTGAGTAGTACACACTTGTATCCCCCACCTCTGCAACACCAGACAAACACACACTCAAAAATGCCAGCACAGTCACTCCCCCACACATAGTAAACAGAGGCCTGCTAAGTGTCGGTCATAGGTGAGTGCATAGGAATTTAACTGGACTGAGGAGGATGAGAAAAACTCTGTAAATACACACACACACACACACACACACACACACACACACACACACACACACACACACACACACACACACACACACACACACACACACACACACACACACACACACACACACACACACACACACGTGTGACTTATAATGTTAAGACTTATAGAGTCTTCATATATACTGGATGCCCTCTGTCATGTTTATAAAGACAAAACTTCTATTTTTGATCCATGTGTCTCACTGATAACCTAATCATTCTCTGGGTGACAGAGAGTGCAGCCGTGGGAAGAGAGGGCGAGAGAGACCTGCTGCTTTTCCTCAAGAGCATCACACAATATCCACCCACAGGTAAGGACATCAGGAATGATCAAATGAGTTGTTGCTGATGAATAACCTAATTACAAATGTACTGTGTGTGTTTCTCAGTTGCCCCCTTGGAGAGGTTACATCCTCGGGACTGTGCAGAGATTTACAGGCTCGGCATCAAAGAGAATGGAATCTACACCATCCAGCCTGACCTGCGCATGCCGGCATTGGAGGTATTTCAGATTCACCACACTCATAAAACACAAAGACGGACCCCTACCCCACTAGGGATTTGTATGCTATCTGTGGATCACTCAAATCTAGGCTTTATGACATCAAAGTCTTTGTTTTGGCTCAGGCTAAATGTGACATGGAGATGGCGGGGGGCGGTTGGACAGTGATCCAGAATCGGCGGGACGGCTCACTGGACTTCAACAAGACATGGCAGGAATACCGGGAGGGCTTTGGTGGTCCCCAGGGAGAGCACTGGCTGGGGAATGCAGCGCTGCACGCCCTCACCTCCACTGGCCAACACCAACTTCGCATCGAGCTGGAAGACTGGCA
Organism: Eleginops maclovinus; assembly: GCF_036324505.1. Taxonomy (NCBI): domain Eukaryota; kingdom Metazoa; phylum Chordata; class Actinopteri; order Perciformes; family Eleginopidae; genus Eleginops; species Eleginops maclovinus. The sequence goes on along the minus strand of NC_086368.1, from coordinate 14,848,215 downwards.
CCAGCAGAAACGCCAAGCTACATACAACGTGTTCAAAGTGGCCTCAGAGGCACAGAGGTGAAACTCACACTTTCTGCAAAAGATGGATGGATAAACCATTTTATAGTCTCTGAAGACAGGCATCAATCCAAGATACATTTCATGTATGGAGGGTCACTTAGAGGGAAAGTTCAGATAGTTTGAAGTGGGGTTGTATGAGGTACTTGTCCATTGACCTTCGGTAGATGGCAATCTACAAAACATGGAGCCCCGTATATTGACCAAATAAAAACCCTAATTGTCATCAGGCGTTAGCCGAGATGCATCTTAGCCAATGCTTAACGGCTCTTGTGTTCTCTACAGGGACAGTATAATCAATGACTTATTTAACATAATTTGCCAATACTACCAATACTTCAAACAAGAATACCATGGATACAAAAATCTAGTCCCAGACTAATTGCAAGTCTTTTGTAAGTCACACTTCAAACAGGTAGCCCTGTCCCGTTAATGGTTTTGTAGTGGTATTATACCAATAGTATCACTGCAAGCCTGGTGGTGTGTGTGTGTGTGTGTGTGTGTGTGTGTGTGTGTGTGTGTGTGTTTAACTTGATTTCTCGTTGTAAACAGAGGCTTGGATGTAACAAACAACCATCACAAACTTGTCATGTGTTGCTTCACTTGCTTCCAGGTATCGTCTAACAGCGCGGGAGTACTCTGGTGATGCAGGCAATGCTTTGAGCTACAGCAAACTTTACAACCATGACGGCAGATCCTTCAGCACGGCCGACCGAGACCATGACCGTTACGTAGCTGGGAACTGTGGTCATTACTACGGTGCAGGCTGGTGGTTTGATGCCTGCCTGGCAGCTAACCTGAATGGACAGTACTACCGTGGACGCTACAGTGGGGTGACCAACGGGATCTACTGGGGGACATGGTACATCCTGACAGATGGACGAAGTGGAGAACGCTACTCATTCAAGAGGGTGGAGATGAAGACGAGACCCAGGAACTTTGTAGGGACATCTTAAATAAGGGTGACAGTTCTCACAGATAAGCGTGTTTTCTTTAAGTCAGTGTGGACATCACTTTACTTAGAGCAGCTTTCCAGTCACTTACCAGTTACATGCAGATGGCAGCTAATAGATTCAATAAAAAATACACAAGGAATAATGTTTTAACATTCACTAGCAGATAAGCTACATGCATATTACAATAGTATTTGGTTTGTTAAGTGGCTTCTATCTCGCAACAGCACCTTTCTAGCATTTATTCAGTGATACAAAGAATTGAATAGTGAAAATACTGCCTGTAGAAGACGTTATTGTAATAAATTCTCAGAATGTTTATTGTACATTAAAGATCTTACTGTGGTACTTTAATAAGCACTAAGATGCCTGGGGAGACATTGATCTACAATGTGATTGTTAAAGGTTGTTTTTTTATTGCCACACTTTCACATATGATAAAGATTAACCTGAATCCAATTTGTTCATAAAAGTGAGACTACAAGAATGCATGGATTAAAACTAAAAGTTGTTCAGTGCCCGTACCTGCCTAAAGCTTCATGAGCCATTACATTTTGTCTGCAAAACTCACATGTTTTAGATCAGATGATGCCATGAGTGAAAATGTCTAACTCTCTGAGGGTAAGAGGTCACCCTGCAGGGGGCTCAAACTGGTGGGTGATGCACAGCTCCTCATATTTAAAATCTATCACCAGCTCTTGTGACAGAAAGCCGACAGGGATACAATATCTTTTCCCTGTGTTCGACCTCCACCAATATTAAAATAGAACCAAACCCAAAGTTTAGGGTTTGACAGTAAACAGACAGAAGCCCAGTTTTGGAGAAGCAATTTTTCCCACCTTACCTTGTTCATACTTTCCCAGGTCTAAGCTTGACACAGTAATGCTGAGCGTTAGGATTTTTACCCTGTCATCATACCACGAAACCGCCCTCTGCCCACCACTATCTAGTCAAACACACACAGAAACACACACTCAACCTCACCTGCTTTTTGGAGTTGGCGTCAGGCGGGCGGCTCCCTCTTTGGCTGTGCTTCACAAAGACTTTTCTGGGAGTTTAGAGTTGATGTGTGAGTGCTGAGTTTGGCCATGCACGTGTGATGCTTGTCTGTGTGTGCCAGAAAGTGTGTATCTAGTGTGTGTGTAGATGGCTGCACCTATTTTAGCAGTGTTCACAATGAGCTGTCAGTCCCTCCAACAAGCAGAGTTTCTAATATTAACCAGGGAGGGGGCTCAGCCGGCTCTGATCTGAACACCACGGGCAGAGTCCAGGCCAGCCACGGTATTTCACACACACTACTTATACACACACTGGGATGTGCCCATAGTCATATAGACACACACACACACACACACACACCACACACACACACACACACACACACACACACACACACACACACACACACACACACACACACACACACACACACACACACACACACACACACACACACACACACACACACACACACACACAAAACTTGGTGCTTCTCTCAGCATTAAAGGAGGTGCATGATGGGCTTGACTTCACTAAAACAAGTGCACATTAGAAATAAAAAGGCTTCCATTGAAGATGGTTTGGTCATGCCGCCCTAATTATAGTTATGGAGCAACAAGCTCCTCTTCCACTTGTCTCTGTCACACACACGCACACATAAGTACAAACACGTACACACAAAGCAGACAGTTAAGCATACGTAATCAAAATTAATCATCCATATGAGCCATTATACATATCAGCTTTCTCCTTTGATTGTGTGTGTGTGTGTGTGTGTGTGTGTGTGTGTGTGTGTGTGTGTGTGTGTGTGTGTGTGTGTGTGTGTGTGTGTGTGTGTGTGTGTGTGTGTGTGTGTGTGTGTGTGTGTGTGTGATATGTGTGTCTGTTTATTATTAAAGGTGAAAGGCTATGTTGTGCCCTCTGGTGGCTCTTGATAATACTGAACACTCAGAGAAAAGTTGTGTTTTAGCTGAAGCTAGCTATTAAACTTTGCAGTAGGTCGATTTAGAATTTACGTATTGTCCTGTTGGGCTGAATAAAGTTTTTGTCTCTTTGTCTCGTGGTCTTTTTCCTGAAAAATAATAAATGGGATCGATGCCTCAAGTGCATCCTAATACCTAAAAAAAGGAAAATCATTACTGACGTGGAAATAAATTACTCATATTTACTCCTTGTCATTTTTTACAACGTTGCCCTTCTCTGTCTCGTGTTATCTTCTTATCTCAACGTAACCCCTCAAGAAATACTAATATATAAATGTAATTCCTCATACTCAACTCTGCAGTCACTTTAAATATCAGTCCTATTATTTTCTCCTATCCATCCCTGCTGTTGACATGGGACCAACAGGGGCGCAGGTTAGTGTCACCACAGTATCATGATACAGGTTCTGGAGTTGGGTGATAGACTGCTGTCCCAGGGCCGGACGCCCAGCCTGGGCAACAGTTAGCCAGCACATACCTCCGAGAACCACTGTGCTCCTCTTAGGGAAGTTCCCTTGTGACCTGGGACATTCATCACTGTGTGCCACAAGAAGCAATCAGATTAAAAACGGACATCTTGTTCATTTTTATATCACTTTGTTGATACTCAAAAGGTTCCACACTTAAAGAGGCAGACATTCACAAGATCTATAATCTGGGGATATCATGTGATGGTCATAAACACTTAAAAATACTATTAACAAAATCCAAATACAATTCAATTTCTCCAGACGGTTTGCATCTATTATCTTATCCAACACTACTTCTACACTCCCCCCTAGTGTTTTCAAGTGGTAGTATTGGTGCAGCTGTTGCAAACACAACCAGATTGTACAATGGCAGTTGTTTTTACTTACAGACTCGCCTAGTAGAAACATTTTTTCTGCATTTGCCTTCTTTGCCTTCTCTGTCAACATGTTTGTTTTTTAGAAGGTAGAGTTTTCACAATTCACTGGTTATTCCACTCCCTGAAATGTCTGCCACCTGGGGAATAAGCTCACTCTGGGTGCATTTTGGCAGAGTTTAACAGTTTCCCATCCGTTTAAATATAAGTTCCAATACTTCCTCAGATTTATTTAATTTACAGAGAGGACCTGTGGAGATCAATAGCTGACCAAACAGATGTCATATTAGCAGTTTTAGACCCATCCGCTCACATCTTGGATAACATTTAAGGGGAGACGATGTGCAGCAAGTCAGTCTGTCGCTGTTGAACACCAGGTGGCAATGTTGCTTAGCCAAAATTAGATCTGGGAAATTATTACTCCCTGTCTTGCTGGCCCTTTTACATAAGATACTGTAACTCTGTCACAGGCAGAAACATTTAACAGAAACTAGAGAACAATACATATTGTGCTCCATATGAATAAAACCGTCAAACTGAGTCATGTTTATGTAAAAAATGTTGGGTGGGAATGTTCATGATGTCATCAGTATAGTATATATTAGAGTTACACCACATGTTTAAATAAATCTGTGTTTTTTTGTCTATGTACAAAAAAGACAGCTTTGATTAACAAAATGTTAAAATGCATTTTTGGTGGTTTGATATTTAATCATATAGATTGATTGACCTAAACAACTCATTGCAGTGCTACAGTTCAGGGGCAGCATAGAAATGATGAGGTCAAAGGTCAAAACTTGGACTATATTGCAGAAAGTTTAAGAAATGTAAACTTTTTTTCATGGCCTTTTTTATAACTTCACAATACTGTTTTACTGATTTATGCAGAGTATTCACCGTGCAGGTTCAACACCAGTGAGTCTGCAGCAGAAAAGGAATCAGTGATGTGGCAGCGTTAAAGAGGTGGGAGAAGGTGAGGAGCTTCTTCGGCCTGCTGTCAAATAACTTTTTATTCTTTAATCTGCTCTCATTGTGATAACATGTGATCTGTCGACGATGAGGAGGGGAGGAAGGCTCAGTGGGAGGAAGCAGGAGCGGGTGAGGTTTCAAAGGTGTGTGAGTACAACAGGCCGTTGGAGCCTCCCCCTCCCTGACCACAGGGCCACCGAGAGACAGTATGTGCCTGCTTTTAAAACTGGTCCTGCAGAAAACCAGAGTAATGCAGCGTTCCGTTTGAAACCGGAATTCACCAGAACAAGTGTATCCTGATGTGGTGAGGAGCTGGGGGGAGGAGGGGAGGGGAAGACACAGAGGGCGCCATGAGGCAGCCCTCACTCCATATCTTGTCATTTCTAGATCTCTACAAGTAAGTGAAAAAGGTTTTTTTTCAGGGAGGGGAAGACACCCAAGAGGCTGTTGTGTGTGAAATGTTGCAACACTGAGTAGCAATGGAGTAAGATATTTGTGTAATTGACTCAAAACGTCTGTTTATTGTCTGCTTAATAATAATATACAGTGGTATGCAAAAGTTTGGGCACCCCTTAGGAAAACCACTGCATCAGTTTGTCACTTGCTGAGCTTTTGAAGCAGCAACTTCATTTTAACATATGTTATACCTTATGGTAACAGAAACATCTCAGTAGTGAAATAACTTTTATTGGTCAAACAGAAACATGTTTATGTGCATTCAAACAAAAATAGGCATGTGCATAAATTTGGGCACCCCTAAGAAATAATTCCATTAATATTTAGTATTGCCTCCTTTTGCTGCAATAACGGCCTGTAGACGCCTCCTGTAGCCACAGACAAGTCCCTTAAGCCTGGCAGGTGGTATTTTGGCCCATTCTTCCACACAAAACGTCTCCAGTTCAGTCAGGTTTCTTGGCCTCCGTGCATGGACAGCCTTCTTCAAATAAATCCATACATTTTCAATGATGTTAAGGTCTGGGGACTGGGATGGCCATTCCAGAACATTGTACCTGTGCTTCTGCATGAATTCCTTGGTGGATTTTGATCGGTGCTTAGGATCATTGTCCTGCTGAAAAATCCAACCCCGGCGTAGCTTCAACTTTGTGACTGACTCTAGAACATTCTTGTCAAGAATCTCCTGGTACTGTAAGGAATTCATGTGGCCCTCAACTTTAACAAGTTTTCCAGTACCTGTGCTAGCCACACAGCCCCATAACATGATAGATCCTCCACCAAATTTTACAGTGGGCAACAAGTTCTTTTCATTGAATGCAGTGTGTTTTTTTCGCCATGCATACCTGTTCATGTTATGACCAAATAACTCAATCTTGGTCTCATCTGACCACAGTATTTTGTTCCAAAATGCTTCTGGCTTGTCCAGATGTGCTTTTGCATACCTCATGCGACTCTTCTTGTGATTAACACTCAGGAAAGGCTTTTTGCACATCACCCTTCCAATGAGCTCTTCCTGGTGCAAAGTACGCTGGATTGTGGAACGGTGAACAACTACACCATCAGCAGCCAGATGTTGTTGTAGTTCTCTGGAGGTGGTCTGTGGCTTCTCTGTGACCATTTTCACCATCCTTCGCCTGTGCCTTTCCCCTATTTTTGTCGGCCTACCACATCTTTCCTTCACACGGACTGTTCCTGTGGCCTTCCATTTCACAACTACGTTTCTGACTGTGGAGACAGACAGTTTAAACCTGTCAGATAATTTTTTGTACCCTTCTCCTAATTTATAATGTTGGATTATCTTAGCTTTCAGGTCAGTGGAGAGTTGTTTTGAGGTCCCCATCTTGCCACTCCCTAAGAAAGAACCTAGGCCAGGCACAGCCAGCTATTACCTATGTTAAATAGCCTTTTTCATGATTGGTTCCACCTGTCTTTGTAATTGAAGGTCTAATGAGCTAATCAAAGCAATTTTGTGCAGCAACCTGTCAGCTATAAATCCGTACAGGTGTTGAAATGAATGCTATTTATAAGGGTGCCCAAACTTTTGCACATCCCATTTTTTGCATTTTATTTTATTATAATAAAACTATGTAATGCTACCCTAAGAATTTTGGTCTGCAAAACACTAAAACGTCTACATCTTTGTAGGAAAACAAATGTTGTTGCTGTGATCTTCTATTATAAAGGAAAAGCAAATTGTCATGAAATCTCAGAGGGGTGCCCAAACTTTTGCATACCACTGTACATTTCCCTACATGGTTGTAAATGGTGGCTGTCATAGACTCTAGTGACACTGCGGATAATGGGCTGATGAGAACTCAGTATGATTATGATTAGAAGATTTGGTTTGAATATTCATGATAACAATGTTTTAAACCTTCTTATAAAATGCTTCTCAGAAACAAAATGGGACAGACTAATGGTTGAGGCCTCCTGTTGTAACACCTTTCACCTTTATTGACATATTTTTGAAATGTCACATGCTAACATTAAAAATGTCAAATGTTCAACTTAGTTAGGTATCCTATTTCAGTGTTGTGATTGCAACTAATGTCCACTGCCCCCAAGTGGTCCGAAAGCCAGTTATTGCAGGTGTATGGTAAGTGTAGGTTTTCTGTTTACTGAGAGAAGCAGATCAGTACAGTTTATCTTTTCATGTCAGAGTCATATTCCTGATTTGTAAGAAAAGACAAAAGCTTTTAAAGTCAATCTGTGCCATTGTTAAATATTTGTGTAAGTAAAAGAAGAACAAAAATGTATCCAGGCAGAAATACTGTTTAAAACGTTAATGCCCAGGACAATATTTGGGGATAATGCTTACCATAAGTTGCCCGCTCTGGTTCCAGTTTGTATCAGAGTCTCTGGTGTTGACTGTTTCAAATATAATCCACCACACTGTCACTCTGATATAGAAAGGAGGAGGGAAAAAAACTGTAGCGAGAGGAAAAGGTGATGAGATTGAGAATGCTGATCAGGCAGACCGTATTTCTGAAATCAAAGGATTATCTAGTCTGATAATACAGACTGACACAAACACACATGAAAGGAAACCACCCCGTTAAAAGCAGCTCATCGTAATCCACACCAAATACCAGGAAAGCGTTTGACAATTAATAAACCAACAAACATGCAGAGTGTTTAAAAAAGTATGAAAAATGAGCAGTATGTGTGTGGGTTTGTTTTTCGCGAAACTTTCTGCAAGTGAGAAAGTGACAGAGACGAGAAACACAGCTGACCATTAGGCTGCTTTACCACATCCTTTATACTGAACTACACTTCTAAACACGCACACACGCACGCACGCACGCAGCCTTGGAACTGCAACCCTTACTTGAACAGAGCAAAACAGTAATGTAAGAGATGGATAAGATGTTATGTATTCACTGTGTTTTTGTGTGTGTGTGTGTGTGTGTGTGTGGTGGGTGACAGGCAGGACAGGTTAGCTTTGGAAAATCAGCTTAAGGAGCAAACAGTTCTTCACAGGAGGAGGAGTGTCAGGGGATTTATAGACTCGCAATCACTGAGGATCAAACACAAAGACAAGAGACTAACACACACAAACTTGATCTTGAGACAACACAAAGTACACAGATGCTCTAACAAACTGCGGTAAAGTCTTTGTCACTTATGGTGTGGACACGTTATTATACATCCTTTAGTTCTCGCTGGTAGTAAAGGCCATCAATGTCAACCATTTTCCTCTATGAAACATTGATTTAAATAGTCTGAGTGACTGAAATGAGGAAAAGCAAGCCAAAGTCAGTCCGCCTGAGCTCCATGAAAGCATCGTGGCTATATGGATGTCAACATTAAACAGTTCGTTCAGCACTTTTATCCAGACCAAAGTATATTTTAAAGTCATCACTATCCAGGTAAATAGCTATAGAATCTATATAAAAAGTGGTCTTCGTTGTTGCCTGTTATTTTTTGGAACCAGTGGTGGCACAACAGGATGGAGCTACATTTACGTTAAGTTACTTTAAATTGTAATTTGTTATCTTTTAATATTTTATGCTTGCTTCATGCCTCTTAATTAATATTTTGCCACTTTACTTTTGCTGTAACAATGTAAATGTCCCCTCTTTGGGACTAACAAACGTATTCTGATAAACAAAACAATCTTAGGAAACCAATATGTTACAGTAAACCTTTATGAACTGAAAACACAATGTGTGGGAAAAAATGGAATGCTCCTTAAGTGAACAGCACCATGGTGGTGACCTTTCAATCACAGGTCATTTGAAGTATCAACATCCAAAAGCATATCGACATTTATTAAAAATCTTACATAAAGAAGATATTTGAAAAATGATCATCATGCTGTATTGAAGGAGACTTAACACTAAGGATTGAGACCGTGAACTCATTAGTGTACAAAATACTGAGGTAATAAGTCATGTAAGAAGTGTTGTCATTTTCTCATAGACTTTTATACACTCAGACTTCTCTTAGCACTGTTGTTCTTTGGAAACAATACAGATTTTTTGGCACTTCCACATTAGCTTCACTAGCACACGCACACAGGATCTGGATTCACGTCAAGACAAAATAAAGCCCCGCTGTCTGAAACTGATGAACACACACAGGTTTGAAAAAAGTGGTGTTTTGAATTCTACAACTCCCTGGACAGCTCCGGTGAAGCTGAGTTTGATTGACAGGTTGTTAGTGACAAGGTGCAGTAAACTTTCACTTCCTGCTGCTCTCTGGGCAGGAAGTGAATTAGTGAACCTCTGACCTCTAAAGACTTTGTAAAGACTCCCAAGACTACAACCAGTGAAGGAAAAGATCAAGCAGGGACATTCAGAAGATACTGGAGATACTGGGAACTGTCAGTGAGATAGATAACTAACAGGAGAGTTCACTTTTCGCACTGAGTCCAGTTTGGAAAGTAAGTAAATAAAAAGTATAAATACCGTTTAATACATCATTTCATTTTTTATCACCAGCTATCACACAGTATTCTACAATGTTACACACATTTTATTTGATAAATACTGCTAACATAATTCAGTGCCCTGAATGTGTACCTTTGTACATTTGTACTTTATTTGATTTCATTTTAAATACTATGTGCATACCTTTTAATCTTATAGTGTTATATTTTTTATTTTTAGGGTCTAACTATGCAGCAACTATGTCAATTTCCCCTCTGAGGGACGAATTAAGGAATTCTGATTCTGATAGTTATCTTTAAGCGAAATGGCCAATTTCAGAATAATGTAAATTACATTATTGGATTCCATCACTTTAATGTTGATGTTGTCAAAGGTTAAGATAATGCCAATGACTTTATAAACTGTAAATGTAAATGTAAATGTAGTGTAATATGGATCTGCAAAGTAACTTGCGAATAGAGCCATCAAATAATGTTTTTAATATAAAAGTCCAATATTTGCTCCTATATTTTATTGTAGTAGAAGTATTAGGTAGAGAAAATGTAAACACTTAATGATTAATATACATCACAGTTGTACTTAAACATGGTATTCAAGTAAACAGCAGAATCAGTATGCTCAGTATGCTGTAGACTTGGCTTTCTCAACACTGCCTCCTGTGGACGAGTTCAAGTTTCAGAAAGGATTTACTCATCATAGTATCCCCACCACTACATTGACGGCATGGCTGACAGGTGAGTCAGAATGTCACGTAAAATTAACAAATCTGTCAAATTAAACTGTATGACCATTTAAAATAAACAAAATCATGAAAACATAATTTTAAATGTAAATATTAATAATAATTGAAGTACTTCATTTTATTTATCATGTAATATATTTTTTATGAAAATAACTAAACTTAACATGTTTTTATTAATTAATTAAATGGTGAATCACTTTTAGATTTTGGCGAATCAGGTTTAATTCAATCCAATACACATTTTTAGATTGGGTTATTTTACATACTTTACAGGTTATTTGTAAATGGACATGAAATCAGCTTTGTTTATTTGAATATTTTATTGAGCAAGACAAATTGTTGGTTGTAGGATGTATTCTCAGAGACACCTGAAATATTTAGCCACAGAAACCACAGAACATCTTGAAAGCGCTGCATATTGCATACCACATATTTAGGTTTGTTTGTCTGTTCTCAAGAAAAAGCAATATGTCTGTAAGAATGAATAAAAGGGGTAAGGGAATTTGGATTTCACAAGACAAAAGTGTAACAGGAAAAATGTCATTATAAAAAAAATTGCTGTTCACCACTAACACAGAGTGCTCATAAATAAGAGTTAATGTCAGGCCTGTTTGTTGTCTGCTGTGGGAGGTCTCCATCTATCAAAGCATGACAGCAAAGGTCAATACACTGGTTTAACTAGATCATATAAAGAAAATGGGAAATGCTCTGTCACTGTATAGGTGAAGGAGGAGGAGAAGGAGCACTCCTGGTTGCTTGACTTTATGTTTGACCTTTTTCGGGAAGGAGAACTAATCCTTGAATATAATAGACTGTAAGATATGGAAAATGACTGCGCTGTTATCTCTGTTACCCTGGAGACCATCAGCAGCACCCAGGGCTGCTGCAGCTGCCAAGTTATTAAGCATCCAGTTTGTATATAATGGAAAATACCTTTTCTGCCATAACTGGTCACTCCCCACACACATGCACAATTCTAATAATGAAAAGGCTACTCTTCTTTCTTTGTGCATAACAAGACATCTTTATGTTTCATCTTTGTGTGAAGCAGGCAAATACCATTTTTGTGTGGTAGATGTGTCAACATGTTAACCTTATTACTGTTTATTTAACTCTTAATGTGTACCTTTGTTCAAGACTAACCAGAAAAGGAAGTTCAAGATTTCCAAATAAAATAATTAAATTAAGTCTAGAGGTGTTGAGGAAATTATTGTGAAAAAAAAAAGAGGTGGCATAATGACATATCATAGAAAGACACATTTGGTATGTATGGTATGGTATGTCTGGTTATGATTTGATAATAGTTTTATCAAATAATCTTCCCTAAAAAAGTGCACAATAACGTGCTGCTAATTACAAGTGCACAATAACGTGCTGCCAGATATATTTACAAATGAAAATAAACTAAATAGTACACTTCTCCTATAGCATATGAGTTTAAAATCTCCAGAAAATCTAACATGGCCTGTTAGTAACCAACCGCTTTATACCCGGTTTCATCACGCTTTCTCGCATTTTCAAAATCAGACAGATGAAAACATTATTCAAATATATTTTTCTCCCTGGGTAGAAGTGGCTAAGTCTGTTTAACTCTTATCCAGTCAAATCCAACATGAAAGAAATAAGATCCACAACAAAGAACCGGAACCCTCAGATGGCTCACGCAGATAACCTTAAAAAATAATGGTAAAAGCGAGCTGTATTTATGCTGTCTAAATACATCAAATAAAGACTTTGCACATGCAGGACATTAAACTTGTAAATAATAGCCAACACCATGCTTTCCACCCCGCCATGCAACCCCCTTCCTCTAATCTTTCTATCTATCATTTACACAGATCTGCTCCAGTAAATGATGCATTCCCTGCATTAGATGTATTTGTTGTGCGAGTTTGAAAAGGCGGCGATAATCTGGGAGAGAGAGATAAGAAATGCCATTTATTCCGCGGCACTTTAGAGCCTATTTCCCGGGCCGATCAGCCCCCATTCTCCCCGACACCTTCAGCAGCTCGCTGATAACGATTAGGCTATTTATTATCTTCACAAAGAACAAAGATTAGCCAGCACCGATGAAAAATTACCCCGGGATGGGTTATAATCAGTGGGACCCAAGGATCTCACCAGCATTGGATTTCTCTTTCAATCTGGGGGAGCGACTACACACGCGCGCACAAACACACACACACACACACACACACACACACACACACACACACACACACACACACACACACACACACACACACACACACACACACACACACACACACACACAAACTACGTCAATAAGGAGCTCAGTGCAGAACATAATTATGGCGATACAGTACAAATAAGAATAAATAAAAGTCTGAGCCTAGTACAGTAATGTTACAAAAGAAATCACAAAAAGAATAAAAATACAATATACTTATATTATAAATCATACTTTATATTTTTTCTGCTTCAATTAAAATACAACTACTGTAATAACAAACGTATATATTAATTAAGGTATCTTTTGTCGTTTTTGTTGTATAATATACCATTGTGACATTTCTTTTTTTATCTTTATTATGAGGTAAAAACACTTCCTTTCAGCGTCAGTCCTATAATGACATTCTCAGAGCTGACTGGGCCTGCGACCTCTCTCTTGCTCCATCTCTTGTGTGAGAAAAAGAGCAGTACAAAAAAGAAAGGCGGATTGAATTAATGTCAAATCCTAAAATGGAAGTGGATGTTCGTCGCCGATAAGGTTTTATCGCCACGCCAGATCAAAAGGGCTCACACTCAAAGCATGTATTTCCACATTATCATGCTAATGAGCTCTAATGCTGCCACACTTGTCCCTCCAGTGTGTTCCGCTTTCTTCAGACTATACGCTAGATCTCCTCTTAATACTGCTGGAAAGAAATGGTTGTTTCTGTGTAGCTTAAATAATGACATTCAGTTGCAATCTGACAAAGAACAGATTGATCTAAATATAATAATTATCATCAAGGTTTTTGCTCACCATGCAGCATTAAAGGCAGTTGTAATTAAATAATTTACGCATGAGAAAATACCAATAGATAGATAGATAGATAGATAGATAGATAGATAGATAGATAGATAGATAGATAGATAGATAGATAGATAGATAGATAGATAGATAGATAGATAGATAGATAGATAGATAGATAGATAGATAGATAGATAGATAGATAGATAGATAGATAGAAGATAGAAAGATAGATGGATGGATAACAGGCAATGTACCGCAAATAAATACGAACGTGATCATGAATAATATTAGCAGCACATTTTGGTTTGTTTAAATTTTGTAAACCATTGTAGCTACAACCCTTTAACGTTGTTACTTCATTATTATTATTGTATTTCTTAATCATCAAAGTGGCTACACTACACACATCATGATGAAAAAAGCAAAGGGCTGAGGATCATTGAATTTGGCGTTTGCTGCAAGATGTAGGAAAACAAGAGAAGGCGATAAAACATCCAGTTAGATCCACCTGTGTGACTCAAAGTCAATATCCTCATGGACGTTTTGTGAATATTCGTAGCCTATTTGGCAAATTAGGAATAATAACTTTTGTATTCTTTTGGTAAGCCTATTTCATTTCAGAAAGGTTTTGGCCATGCGTAAAATTCAACTTCATCACATTTCTGAACATGACCTTTTAGATTTCTCAAAGCTACATATAATGTGAGCTATACACTCCAATTAAAAAAAAACTGTTGCATATCAGCAATTTATTTTTCCAGTTGTGTTCATGCAAAGACTGCATTAACTATATAACCGAGATGCTTTGTGCCAAAAAAAAGAGCTTGATTTGAGCAAACGGAATTTTCTAACTTTCTAATCTAATTTGGTCTAATATTCAGTGAGCACCTTGGCAGTAGTTTGCCACGCAGTGCTTGTTGGCCTGTTCTTCGAAATCACAGCAGCTTCAGGAGGATACAGCAATGATGTATTATTAATGCTGCAGCACAAAGTAAATATCAGTGTCCTTCCTCGAGTTCATCCACTGGGACTGCAGCAGACTCCGGGCAACCCCCGTCTCTCTCTCCCTCCTTACAAAAAGTTCATGTCCTGATTCAGTTTTTTTCTCCCTCTCTAAAATGCACTGACGTCATGAAACGGCGTCAAGCAGGCGGGAGTGACGGCTGCACGCGCTCCTCTTCAATTATTGTCTGTCAATCATACGCGCGAGGGAAGAGAGAGACTGAACTTTTAACTCGACCAACAGAAATCAGGACAGTAAAAAAACAAAACAAAAAAACACTCTCACCCATCATAATAACAAGTATATTAAACCTAAACAACTAAAAGGTGAACATTCCCAAACATTTAGTAAACTGATGGAAGTTTCCTTAAAGCATCTCCATGCAGTAGAAACATGCAGTCAGACTGAACGTCGTGCATATTACTGATAGGTAGTTGTAGCTGCTGTGTGTACATGTAAGTGTCTCTTTCCTTTCAATGTTACCACAGATAGCCTGTATTTCTTTGTATAATCATTTTCCTGTGGTTCCATGTTGTGCCATTACGAAAAATAGTCACAGCTAGTCCAATAGGCTATAGGGAAATAAGCTTTGAAATGTTTGTGAACAGCTTATTTGAATATATATATATATATATATATTGTTTCAGACACACCTTCAATATCATAAGCTAAAACAAGGTGATGATATTTGCTAAGATATGTCTCTACATGAGTTATAAAAAAGCATCTTAGTGGTTTTCTGGTGTGGGGAACCGCCTCTGAGGTTTTGCAGAGGTGCTTTGCAATTGGCTGAGTCAAAGCTTTAATGGAGACTCCGCCCATGAGCTTGAAAAGCCTGCCCCGCGCTGTCAGCCACGCCATACGTGTTGCTTTAAGTCCCAGTGGACGGAGTTTACTCTGACAACCCAGCCGACTACAGCAGAGGACCTGCAGCAGTGAAAAGAGGATAGTTTTCCAAATAGGTGAGAGCTGATCGGACGCTGTGGATAAAATATCCCTAGAAAAGGTACGGCCTGGTTCTGTTATTGTTCATGATGAGTATCGCATTGGGTATAATGATTGTCTGGTGCATTGGGTTGTGGCGGAGAGTGGTGAGTGAGTGATGTGATAATAAATATGTTTCGGTGGGCATTTTAAATCTTAAATTGCATCACTACATGCACCACATGAGCAGGGCGTTTTTTTAAAAACGGGTGCGCAACACTGCTGCATTTCAAATAGTAACATAATGCTTCTTGCAGGTTTCCAGTGTCAAACTCGAATCGGTGTCCGGGAGAAGAGAGGAATTTAAGTCAGAGGAACACAAACAAAGTCACCAACTGTAAATGGACACTTAGAGTCTCGTAAGGACATATTAGATCACCCCACTGGATATTCGTTTACTCTGCACAGCTCGCCACAGCTCGCCACAGAGATGGATGTGGCTGCTGATCAGCCCCGCTGGATGCATCACCACGCCGTGCTGAACGGACAACACCCTGACTCTCATCACCACGGCTTGGGGCACAACTACATGGAGCCCACGGCTCAGCTCCTGCCTCCTGATGAGGTGGATGTTTTCTTTAATCACCTGGACTCACAGGGAAACCCGTACTACCACAACTCTGCCCGGGCCAGAGTGACCTACAGCCAAGCGCACGGTGAGCTGAGCCACAACACAAGGGTGCAACTTTAGTTAAAGCACAGGCTGCAAGACAGAAACAGAAATGATACTTTTTAAATATTAAATATAAGGCTATGAACTGTAAAAAGTAGAGTTGAATTGAGTAGCCCTTTGTTCGGAAATCGATTACATATGTTTTTATTTTTTTAACTGACTCAGATTATGTGACAGTTTTCTGCCGTTTCAACGTTGATTAAATGTTTACCATTTGTCTGACCTAATGTGTAAATATACTGCTAGAGGTTCAAATATTTTGAGGAATTCTCCCGAGTAAACAAATGAATAAAAGTACTATTACGAAAATGTGCATATGTACAATTTAGGATCATGTTAAATGCGTATTTTAAATAAGGAAATACTCATTTGATTGTAAATATCTTTGTGAATTTTTTATTTTTTTACTAATTAAATGAGGACAATGTGCAGACAATCAACACGTCTCTTATTTGCATCCAAATACCATACACTAAATCAGCATGCATGTCATTGCCTTGTAAAAAAAATAAACAAACGTTTTAATCTTTTTTCCAGCTCGTCTGACTGGACCTCATCTCATCCACAGCCCGGGGATCTCATGGCTGGACGGAGGGAAAGCAGCCCTGTCTGCTCACCACCACAACGCCTGGGCTGTCAGTCCCTTCAGTAAGCCCAGCCTGCACCACCCGGGCTCCGCGTCCCCCGGCGGCCTCTCTGCGGTCTATCCGTGCAGCAGCAACTCAAACACGGTCTCCGCTTCCTCGTTAACGCCGCCGTCTCACTCCAGCCCGCATCTGTACACATTCCCCCCTACTCCCCCTAAGGACGTATCACCGGACCCGGGGGCCGCCTCTCCACCGGCCTCTAGAATGGACGAGAAGGACCCTATCAAATACCAAATGTCGTTATCCGAGGGAATGAAGATGGAGGGCTGCAGTCCACTGAGGAGCAGCCTGGCCTCCATGAACGCACAGAACCCCCCTACTCACCATCCCATACACACGTATCCCACATACTCTCTCCCGTCGCATGAGTACGGCAGCAGCCTGTTTCACCACGGCAGCCTGCTGGGAGGATCCTCCAGTTTCTCCAGGAACAAAGGCAAGACACGATCCTGCACCGGTGAGTCACCCTGAAAAGACAGTAGGCCTATAGTAAAAATAAAAATATATTACAGCTCGAAAATATTAAGACAGTATTTGGAGTTAGAAGCTGTGCAAGTTTATTTAACCATCTTATCTCTGCTGTGCTATAGTCAGTGGCTATTAAACTAAACTAAAACTACAGTACACAATTACAAAGTAACTTCATGCATTTGTAAATTACCGTGGTGCAAAGTTTATTTTTTGTGCAGCAATGCATCGTTTGGTTTTGCCACATTTCTAATTGAGAAATGAATCTATAAATATTCATATAAAACGATTATTTACTTTTCCTTATGACACAATAACATTATAACAGAGAAAATAGAATGTTAATTATTTAAAGGGTAAAACATTTACCAATCAAATCAAATCCCCCAATGAGAAAGCTTTTTTTCTGTCATCAAAGATTTTCTCCAGATTTACTGAATCATTCATTGTTTAAAAAGCTAACATACTGTAAAAGCAATTTAATGTAAGTGTAACTGGATTAATTTTCTTTTGATTTATGTAAACACAACTAGCATTATATGCAGGCTTTGATTATAGCATCACCAAGCTGCTTTTGATTGATTTAGAAGAATAACAAATAAAATAGATCTGTATTTATTTTTTCAAAAAATGTTTGCAAAGGCCTTAGCCTGCACTCCACAGTCCTCTCACACAAAGCCACTTTGATAATCCTCTTTGTTAACCGTAACTGTGTAATTACGCCTGAGCTGGCTGCAGCAGAACAGTGAGCTGGAACCAGCCCAGAGGTGTGAAAGGAAGATCCACCGGCGCACAGAGCCAAGAACCTCAGTATTTAGGCTAGGAGTCACATCTCTGTTACAAGACATTAATACATTGTCCTGATTCTACTTTGATTACAGACAGGAGTCTCCCAGCCTGATTGAGTTTAGTTTGTTAACAAGGAAATATGTGTAGGATAACATAAACTCACTTTTAATAAATTGTTTTTAATGGAAAATAATAAAATGTAGGTTTACGACTTTTACAGAAGTTAGAGGATGATTACTTTTAAATGGCATTGCTTGCTCCAGGTGGTTTTACCAGGCGTACATTTTGTAGAAGTGAAGCTTTGTTGTTGAACTGATGTTTAAGAAATAGAGGTTTTTCCGCACAGTGGAAATATACTGTATTTACTGATTGTAGAGCAAAGTCTTCTTAAACTTTAAGCTGTTTTGTACTTCTGATAATGCACAACTCGAACAGATAAAATTTGTGGTATTGATATTAAATTGAATGTTACTAAATTATATTCTAGTCACATTCAGACGCCATTGCTTTCTCCTCACTCTCATTAACACAGAGTGTTGAAGGTGCTTTGTGAAATCTAATGTGCCCCCACACATCTGAGTGCATGCATGCATAACTTATTGAGGGGAGAATGTAAGAATTAGTTAGAAAAGATAATTAACACAATTTATAGATCCATGCCCATACTCAAAATCATCGAATTTTACCAAAAAACATGAGTTGGAATTTGTAATCAGTCAGATATACATTTGATTTCACAGACGTCACTGTGTATTCTTCTTCAGAGGGGCGTGAGTGTGTGAACTGCGGAGCCACCTCTACACCTCTGTGGAGACGGGACAGCACTGGGCACTACCTGTGCAACGCCTGTGGGCTGTACCACAAGATGAATGGCCAGAACAGACCGCTAATCAAACCCAAACGAAGACTGGTAAGTCCCACCAGTGTGTGTGTGTGTGTGTGTGTGTGTGTGTGTGTGTGTGTGTGTGTGTGTGTGTGTGTGTGTGTGTGTGTGTGTGTGTGTGTGTGTGTGTGTGTGTGTGTGTGTGTGTGTGTGTTGATGGTGGTGGTGGTGGTGGCAGTAAATAAAAGGGTGTAAGAAGGAGGGAGAGGGGGGAGGTACAATTCCAGGAAAGTTATATTTTCCCAAACAGTTTCCAGGAATTGTGCTTCGTGCTCACCTCTTGCTCGAGCTGTTAGCAGAGAGGGACTATCCGTGTTGTTTCTCTTATCATTATTACTTCTACTTCTGATTCTGTCATTGATAGCAGGGCCAGCTCTGCATCCCTGAAAAAAAAACAGGGCCTTGCTTGACAGCTTACGCTCATATTGCTGCTGTGTTCAGGTTTTTCTGTTTATTGTTTGTAGGGGGAGTTGATTAAGTCAGTATGTGTCCAGTGTAAACCACTAACTGCAAATCTGAATTTCCAAATCTCAAATAAACTCAATGATTAATGTTCCAACATTTTTGGTTGAATAAACCTTTGAAATAAATAAAACAAAAAAAGCTGTGAAAAAACTTTGTCACAAAGCTGGAGACAGGTCTGTTTTTAAAGTCACAAGAGGGACATTATGGATTTTTGTTTTGTTTTTTAAGGACAGCCTGTCCTCATGTAAAAATGGCAGAGCAGTTTGGGAGTTATTTTCCATTATGAACTGCTTCAAATATCAGTGTTGCTGGGAGTAGGTCTGACAGCTCAGGTCACACTCATCAAACAGAACTTTTAAACACATAAAGTAAGCCGATGCAATACCTAACCTAACATAGTTAGGGGAGTCACATTGTTAGGGGTTGAAATCTATTTGAATTAAATACCTTAAAGCCATGCATACAAATATATATATAAATACATTATGTTGCATGATCATTTTGACATGGTTGGGACCTTGGGGAAAATAATAAATGAAATAAAAAAATAATTATTACTTTTAGATCATTCTCATTATAATTGGAAAATAATATGCAGCCCACTGTAACCATGTGTAGGAAGACGCAGCTTTGAAAAGGACAGTTTTCCAGTGAGTGTATTTTGTGTAGCCTATAATATTGTAGGCAGTGGGCCATCAGACTTTTGTACAAGGACTTATGGTTATGGTTATAAAAATAAAATATTATGAAGGAATCATGGATGAATGGAATTGGAATAAACGAGTCAACAGTATCAAAAGCAGCCTTTTGAGCTCAAAGAAGCATTTTATAATCTGATGCGCAGACGCACCATAAAAGTGCACTACTTTACACTCATTCAAGGAGAAAACGATCAACCGAGAAAAGGCTTCCGGTTAAAAATGAGATAAGACTACCCGAGAAAAATAATAATGATAAATACTCACAACAATAATCAACCATAACGATCAGTTTGAGACAAACTTTTTTGAATTCACTCAACCGCAGTGTTAGTTGACGCATGCGGGATGATGTGAGTGTACATCGCTGCGAGAAGCAGTTATACATCTATCGATGCTGACGTGCAGACCGTCAATGCAAACAGCTGTGTGTCTAAAACAAAATCTACGAGCGTTTTTTTCCCGGTGTCTGTTAGCTCTAATAGTATATACTACAGACATATATCAGGCCTGGTTTCCATGCGGCTCGGCTGGAGCTCACAGGGCTGCAGTGTCTAGTGTTCAGCGCAGCCCTGCAGTTGTTTCCTATCCGGATATCTGACCGATCCAGATAAAGCAGCGGGGCCAGCGCCTGCTTCCTGCTGCGGCCCCCTAACTATAGGCTCGGACCTCCTTTCATAGTGGTCAAGCTCTCCGTCCATAACAGAGAAAGTACAGCTCAGTTAGCAATTTAAAAAAGGGGATTGGGAAAGTTATGGAAGCTGAGGTTTGACCTATAAGACCATGGGCACATGATTTTCAGAGAACTAAAACCCTTTGGGATAGTAATTATAAAAATATCTAGGTTATTTCATGTTTTGATAGATAATACCTTGATAAGAACATTTTGACTCAGATGCAAGATAAATGCACTTGGAAATTAGACCTAACTCAATTAAAGCATCAAATAATGAGGTGTTAATTTCCCTTAAAACCCTCCGGCTATTTCTGCTCCTCTCAGCATTTATAACCGGGAAACTTAACTAAGCTGTCTGCATGTGAATTTATTTATTTGAAATCTACCGTCTCCCACAAACTCATTGTCTTCAAATCAACTATTTCAGATTTTTGATTTGATTGATTAGTGATGTGACACTCCCACAGATAATTAATTAGTAACAATGGAAAAAATCAATTAATCGTTTTTCAAGTTTTGTACCAGTTTATGATAGTTATTGGAAAATTATATTATCTGGGAGCTTGTAATCAGCAAGTCCAACAATAAATAATATTTAAAAATATATATATACTATATATATATATATATATATATATATATTTGTTGCCCTAATGTCATAAAATGTACTTGTCCCATACGTTGCACATACTGTATGTACAATGTATGTATTCCTGAAGTGAACTTTGCTTTGTCTCTTGTTCGGTTGAGCTCTAATCAAAGCTTGAATCTTTCCACAGTCTGCTGCCAGACGAGCAGGCACCTGTTGTGCTAACTGCCAGACGACCACCACCACACTCTGGCGGCGCAATGCAAATGGAGACCCAGTGTGCAATGCCTGCGGCCTCTATTATAAACTGCATAACGTAAGTCTTTGACTGCTGATCACAAAGTTGGGCCCTGTCAGGGTCAAGTAGACGGGAAGTAGGCAGGCAGGTCACACAGATTGTTGAAGGATAAGAGAGGCAGAATGAAAAAGAGAGAGAGAGCAAGAGAGAGAGAGAGAGAGAGAGAGGGGAGGCTGTTTTACTCTCAGACACTGTTGTGGACTCGTTGGTGTTTTCTTTCTTTGTGCTTTATTGTTTCCATGGTAGGCGTAATCCCCTTGAGAGTCACAATGGTGGGACTGTTGTTGAGAGGGACTGCCATTAGGGTCCATATGAATAGCATTAAGGATGGAGGCATCAAAATAGATGTAGATGTACTACGGATGAATGTGAGGATTTTATATTTTTCCTATTGTAAACAAATCCTTTATCAAATACTACAAACAAAATAGTCTTTGTGCATTAAGAGCCTGGTATAACTTATTGCTTCGTTCAACGGGCCAAAAATAAACAAAAAAACAACAAAACAAAAAACCCACGAGCCACACAGTTACACACACCATTGTAGAGCCAGATATGCTTTAGTTTTTGAGTAACATTTTCTACAAACTACAGTGCCCAGCTGTTTTTGGACAAAACATACAGTTTATAGTATTTGAAAATATAATGCACACTTGTAACCCAATTTTAAAGAATGACATACTTCATAGGAGCCATTTGATGTAGGGCCTTAGAGGAAGTCGGAGAGCAAGAGATGGATTCATGCGTAGTTGGATTTGGTATTTGTTGACATAATCTGGATTTTAACTTTCCCTCCAAACCTTACAACACCACTCACCCCTTCACTTCTCCCTCTCTACACAGGTGAACCGGCCTATGACCATGAAAAAGGAGGGAATACAGACACGCAACCGGAAAATGTCCAACAAATCAAAAAAAAGCAGGAGGGGCTGCGACAGCTACGAGGAGTTTTCCAAAAGCCTGCACGACAAGAGCTCTCACTTCAGCTCTCTGGCCGGACACATGTCCATGAGCCACCTACCGCCTTTCAGCCACGCTGGACACATGCTTCCCACGCCCACCCCCATACACCCCTCCTTTGGGCACCCACACCACTCTAACATGGTGACGGCCATGGGCTGAGAGGGGACAACATGTAAGAACACTGGGGGAACCTGAGATGTTGTGTGAGCGGGGAGGAGGGTCTCACTAGAGGACAGTGTGTACAATGTTAGTGACATGCAGTTTGTTTGTCTTCATCCTGATTGTGTCTTGATTGATTACGCCATGGTATTTTGGAGAGCAGATGTATCGTGGGAGTAAATGACCTTTTTACTTCTTAACTATAGGTACCTATTTTGGTGGAGGAAGACAGAGAGGAGGTTTCTGCTTATCGTATGCCAGGCACCCACCTCTAAACTCAAAAATGTTGTTGCAGCTCATAGTTCTGTCCCCACTGACAGACGGGCTGACTGCAGTGTGTCTCAGTATGTGCCGAACAGGTTTATATTAACTGTGAATATTGTAAATGTGTAAGAACGAAGGGGACGTCCCCAGCAAGGTAGATGACCTTTGAAACGTTAAATGATAATATGCTGGATTTTTTTGCTTATGGACAGTTTTAAAGGAATTTTCACAAAGAAAAGCAAACAACAAATGTTTATGAATACTAATTTGACACTGTTTATTATAATTATTTGTTATTATAATTATTATTGTTATTCAGATAATTTATTTTCAATGATTTTCTTTCTTTTACTATATCCCCTGAAGCATAACATGGATACTGTTATCCCAGTTATGAATATATTTTTAGCTGAAGCGCTTTCTTTGAGCTGGTCAACATTTATATGTAAGAAATAAAAAGATAAAGTTTATTATTTCATCTGCTCCTTCTATTCAATGATGAATAATTAAGTATTCATATTAAGAATAGCTACAGAAATTCATTTGGCTAATTTTACTCTCCTACATATTACCTAATACCTAAGTCAAGGTACCATGCCGAAGGCATACAAATAACCCTCTTCATAAAGGCACCATAAAAAAAAGCTACAATGTCGGTAACACTTATTTGTTTCTTTTACCATTATAATAACTATCTTTAGTTTATATTCTGTGCATCAAATGATCTCTATCTTTCTATACACCTCTTTTTCTAGATGGATACATTTGGAGAAATATGCTTATATGCTTTCTTGCACGTTAAGAAGGTTGACACAACTCTCATTTTGTATGGTAAATATGAAGCTATAACCAGCAGCTGGTTAGCTTAGCATAAATACTGAAAACAGAAAGGTCTGTATTGTTCCAAAGGTAAGACAATGCAACAACAACAATCTATAACTTATTTGAGCTAATTCAATGAAGTCACAGAAGTTGCTGTGCTGTGCCAAGAAATGCATATATATACTATATGCCTCCATAAAACCAAAAGGCATTGCATTTAAATTTAGTTTTTTGCATGGATTAAACAAATACACTTTGGGGGTGCTTAATGGTATATTTTGTACATTTTTTTTAAAGCTCCCTGCTAGCGTAATCAAGGCTTCATGAGCTAACCTAACTGTCTGTAGGCTGTTGTTTCATATTAACCGTACAGACACGAGAATGGTGTGAACATTTCCACTTAAATGACAGCATGAACATATTAAAGCGTAGCTCACAAAATGTCTGCCTATTCCTCTAAGAGTCTTTGGGGTATAAACCACTTTACCTTCAGATGGTGCTAATGTAAAGAACACCTTTGCAGCTGAACGAGGGAAATAAGCTATGTATTGTACACCTTTCTATTAGTCTATCAATATATCATGCCTTTGATCGACTCTTCTACCATACTGCCAGAGTATCCATGCTTACTGTTTGCTACCTGTCACAAAAAGCTTTAAAAAAAGCCTGGTTGCCATTGCATACTGTTGATAATAAAGAAACCATAAACAACTTGCAGTGAGGACTGAGAACACCTATTTTTCTTTTGACGGTTTCTAAGAAACATCTTCCCATTAAGTCCACTATTATTAAACTGACAAAGACTCGTGTTCATTGTGTGGGCGGGACATGGAAGGGCTTTGGTCACATTCAAACTTCTTTGGTATCATAAGAAGTAGTTTCTCTCTTCTGCTTTCAGGACAACCTATATAAAGATAGTTAATTATTCAATGTAACAGTTGTAACCCTTGTTGACATGGACCACCATTTTCTAATGAACAGGTGACTTCACTGAGCAGTGCAGATTAGTGATGTTGACAAAAATTGAGCAGGTTGAGCCATATGTTCTCCCACAATTACTTAATCAGTTACATCTGCTCATTGGGTAATACTTTTACGAAATCGACCTTCTCATCTGTTACATAATGCTATTGTTACATAAGACATTTCCTCTGACAACCTATTAACGATGTGACCTATATTTTAGATCATAGCTGACCATTTTCCTTTTTTCTTTGGAGATATTTAAATGTAAGTTTCCTCTTTTACATCAGTTCCCGTCATTGTCATAACCATTAAGCTACAAACTAGCTTGAAATAATTAATCAATCATAGTGAGCATCACATTGAGCTGTGGGTCAAAAATATTATCATTGTGTGGTAGTACAGTGAAAAACAGTTGAATCATGTCACATTTTGTAACTGTAGTAACACACAACATGAAGACAACTCTGACTCATAAAACACATTTACTGTTTAAAAAAAGGTATCTATCTCAAGCTGGTGTAAGGGGTGAATTAAACATTTTGTGATGGAAAACAAAAGTGGTATAACATGGAAAGGGGTCAGCAGTTATACAGGTAATTGGTAAATAAGGTTAAAAAAAACTAACAAAACTGATCTCAAAGTGTTCCACTCTTGTGTTGTGATGAAGATTTTAGTCACTCATAAGGTCGATGTTTGTCTTTGCCCTGAGGCAATGGGCCTTGAGATGACACACAGTAAAGGGTCAACCCAAGTGCAGCATGCAGCCTCCTCTCAAGACTTCCCTGACCTTTCACCCTGGAAGCACTTACTCTGTCATTCTCCCAGGCCCCCCCACACCGCACTCAGACTTATTCACAGACCCTTTTAAAATGTCATGTCCTTACAGACGATATAACAGAAGGAGATTTTCCCATAAAGAGGAGATAAAAAGCAGACAAGTCTCTTTTCGTGGTGAACCTCTCTGAGGAACTTTTAAAAGGAGGAGTTTGGGTACTGGGTGGGCATCCTAAATAACCAGGGAGATTTACAGCTTTAACATTTGCACAAGTGCCCCCTCCTTAAACCATTTGTTTTTCTACCAAACTCAATTAAAGGAATCGAGAACATGGCCAGAAGAGACTTCAGACGAGTGCGTTAGCAGAGAGATTAGTGATAAAGGAGATGAAAGTGGGAAGGAGCAGAGTTTAACCAGTTCAGAGCCCTAATAATGATGAAGGGAGCCGGGGTCTACAAACAACTCATCCACATTACCTCTGGATCCTCAGAAGTTAAGGCTATGCATGTCTAATACCAACAACTAACTAAAAGACAGGAAGTGGTGAAAACAGATCAAACACAACCAGTTGATCACAACCAGGATGCCTATTGGCATCATCATCGAATTCAGTGCAGGCGCTGTGCATGCAAAAGTTTGTATTATCTGTCTTAACACTGTTGATATCCAAGCACATCTGCAACTTGAAACTCAAATGGAAGTATTGAGTGAGATCTGATATATTTTGTTAGCTTTAAATAACCTTTATAAAATAAGGTTGCTGTGTTATAGATGCACAGAGCATTGCAACACCTAAATGACTGCATGACCCTGAATACCAAAATAAAATATGCTGTGTGATTGTTCCCTCTGTAATCCAGAGACAAATACACTTGTGATGTAGTCATTTAATTTTTAAACATGGCCCAACACTGCGCTTTTGAGAGGACTATTTGACATGTGTCCAATCTGCACCAATGGGACGAGCTTCAGTGAGATCTGGGTTTGATACGCAAAGCCTATTGTCTCTGAAGTGATCTCCTGAGGACCAACATGCACAAAAAATACTAAGAGGGGAGCCAAAAGAGAGACGATAGAATCGGTCTCCCAGAGGAGAAATTAACGACACATCACTGACAAAACTTTCAGAGAGACACAGTGACACTCTCACTGAGTTACATCATCAATAGAGATGTGCCAAAGAAATTTAGTTTCCTTAAGAGAAGAGATATGATAATGTAGGCACCATAATGTGAGATAAAGTCCTCTAAATAGAAACAAAACAAAACAGGAAAAGGGAGCTGGAGATGGACAGGAAACAGTTATTAGAATACATTTTGATAAAAAGGAGTAATCTGGGCACGAGTATCCTCATGTTAATATTCCGGAGCAGTGATGCAACCAGAGACACACACACAGATGTGCAGACTAACTAACATACTCAAGCACAGGCACACACACTGTGACTGTAGACCGGGCTCTGCAGAAAAGGGACAACATGCTGACACAACGTGGATTCTCTGAAAAGTGGGACACACAACAACCACTCGATCCACAACTACTGACAAGTCGCTTTCAAACCGCCTTTCTCCTCCTGTCTAAGGCAGACAAATTCATCCCTCTTGTCCCCGAACAATCACCTCTTTTCTTCTGCCCGTTGCACCAATGAAAGTAGGAGGGAGTTTCCAGGAGCGAGGGAGGCAGAAATACATCGGCCCCACAGAGCTACACTCTAGGCATTGGCTAACGTCCCGTGTGTTAGGGCCCCTGGGACTGGGCGTCTGGGCCCCACTATCTTATAACACAGTTGACAAAAAGCCCAGGGATCAGCCCTCAGGAAATTTGAGAGGCGGGGTATCTGGGCCGGGAGGGCCAGATAGAGGGAAGGAGGCACACAATTTCTCAGGTACGCTGCACCTACGCTGGCCCATATAAGTCTAAATACAAGGATTTGCTAGAAACAAACTCCATGCGATAGTTCATAAGCTCATGTGGGAAGGCAAAAGTGCACCTGTTGCAGATGTCCACACTTTGAGGTGAGGTTAAAGGCCAGCTGTCATAAGTCAAAATAATATGGAAATAATGTGCATCCATCAATATATTCTTATACACTGATGGTGGCAAGGCTACAAACTGCCACCATTTTAGCTTTTCAGAAGAGCAGAAGCAATACACATTTTCAAAGACTCTCATTGAATGCATTCTTGCATTCATTGTGTGGCAGGTTTTATGTCCATCAAGTTCAGCCTTATAGTTTAGTTTAATTTCTGTTTTATTTCTGTACAACACTCTGTTTTAAGCATAATGATGCTTTGATATTCTGGAAGGAAACCTTTGTTGATGGTAAAACTAAGGAAACTGAAAAATAAAGACCGCAAAACACCTCTTAGTGGCATGTGTTTGAGCAGATGTGACAAATAGACAACAATTGGACACACAACACGCATTTTGGTGATTTGTACCTCGACAAACCCATAGCGCCTTATGATGGTCATGAGCAGGGATGCTGAGGGACTGGACATAATCATTGTTTGGGGTTTATGCTGCAGGCCAAGTGTCTCTGCCTCTAAACTGACCTTCCAGTGACCCGCGGATCTTACAACAGGTCAGAGCAGAGGCCCGTTCCTTGGCTCCATACCAAATTACTGGAGAGAAACAAACGCAGTAAAACTGAACAAGACTAACAAAGAAACACATAGTACCAAACAGCAAGACACAGGAAGGCAGGACGACAGACCAACAAGGGAAGTTGTGAGAGAAATGTACGTTTGTAAAAGAAGGAAGACTGTGTTGGGGTTCGTGTTTGTTGATTTAAGTGATCAGGTTGTCTTGAGCAGAGCTGAACAGCATTAGAGTATTGAACCCATTCACAGCACACAGCTCATATGTTGCAACTCCAGCATTTTTTTTACAGCACTCACTTCCTCTAGGCAGATCACAGCTCTGATATCTCAC
This sequence comes from Eleginops maclovinus, assembly GCF_036324505.1. Classification (NCBI taxonomy): domain Eukaryota; kingdom Metazoa; phylum Chordata; class Actinopteri; order Perciformes; family Eleginopidae; genus Eleginops; species Eleginops maclovinus. The sequence continues at coordinate 14,819,785 of NC_086368.1, read as the reverse complement.
TCAGAGCACAGGAAATAACTGCAGTCAAAACTGATAATGAGCTAAATATGCAAACCCGCATGCACCCGCACACATAAATCCATAAAGCTCTGATTCTTCCTCATAAGACTTTGATCACAAAGGTATCCCAATGTGACATGTGTGCTGCTATCTCTTTCTTGTCCTTCACATCTTTCCTTCTTCTCACTTCTTTTTTTTTATTTGAACCGATTGCCTTTTTGACGAGTGCACCTCCTATCACCCTCCACCATCAAGCTGTTTTTCATTTCCTCTCTTTTTTTATTGGTTTTCTCTTTTTGTAATTTGTGTGGTGTGCCTCTTTAACTCTTCCACCACCCTACGATACTTTTATCCAACTTATTCTTAACTTATTCTCTTAAACACAAAGTCAAAAAATATGTATTTTCACAGGTTTTATTATCAAATATGGTTGTCAAATTATCTCAAAGGAGCAAAATTTACTGTTTACTTTACTAACTATGAGGAGACTAACAGTTCTTTCACACACTTAGGTGGGGTAAGTGGAGGAAATTGGGCCAAGAGAAACTGGAGACATGAATCCGCCTCACCTGTAGCTTCTGCTGCTGTTTAGTCTATACAACCCAGCAGACGCCCCCCCCCCCCCCCCCCTCTGCCGCCATCCCATCACAACCCTCTGTAACCATTTCCACACGGCCTCCACCAGCTTCTTGACATCTTTAATTTCACTGCTATTGTTGCGGCGGCCACAACACCCTGTTGTATTGTCCTTTATACAGCGCTGATAGAATGAGGCTGTTTTGTCACCCGCAGAAGAGCCGTTTTGCTCAGACAGAAATCACTGCAGGCCTTTGCAGCTGCTACAACTCAATGAGCCAGTAGACAATGTGCGTTTCCTAAACAGTTTAACCCCATTAGCCAGTCACTCGCTCATAGACAAACAGGTGTTTGAGATCTAATGAGGACCCTGCACTGCGAAACAAAATCTCCATTTTAACACTGTCTTATTTTCCTTAAACAAATTAATGGAATAATATTCGAGTGGGAAATAGTGCAGTATATTTTGTAGAGAAATCATTCTCAAATAAGGACTCGATTAATTTGAGCAAACTAAGATATTTAGCTCCCTTTTAAATTGATCTGTCAGTGTTTTTGCTTGCTGAGATAAGGGACACATATTGCCATACATTTCAATAATCTGAAAAGTGCAACTTTGGTTGACAGGTTTGTTTTGAGTGAACATAGATCTGAGACTAAAGAAAGGTGTTTTTTATTTAAATAAACGATGGGTGTACAAACGCAGGACTTGGACTATGTTGAACTGATGAACAAATGCTGTCAGTGCCTAAATTACAACGAGAAAAATTGAAGTTGCTAAAAGTCGATATTATACAAAAACAGAATTCGTAGGAAAATTTTAAATAATTATTTTATCAATAAACACTTTGTGGAAAAAAGCTATACTAACTAATATAAGGATTTTTTTTAACTCTTTCATCACTCTACAACTCAGTGAAACTGAAGCTTTTTCACACATTTGGATTAGAGTCCTTTTTTTGGTTTGTTTTGGGTTTGTTCTCCTGACCTGCTGATGAGCGAGATACATAGCACGTCAGGCCGCGAACACCACAACCAGAGACAGGTTGGGGTCACAAGACCGGCTTCAGCACAATGTATTTATTGTGTAGACGGCAGACCTGGGCCATTGTGAGGATCCTGGAGCCAATGTGGGCACTAGTTAGCCAGTTACATCAGTGAGAGACTTTGACCTTTACAATCATAGACAATCACACACGGCATCTAATGTGAAACACTGACAGGTCAATATACCAATAAGAAATTCTTCTACCGTTTTGTATAACATAAAACTGAAGGTAACAGAGGCTCTGGTGTGAGTTACAGTCACACGTCTAGAATGTGACCGCAGATATTCATCCTGAGATTTTCACACAGTCATCCTGCCCGTACTCAAGTGCACAGATGGTAAGAAAATCCACCGTCTCCTCTAAACTGGATCTTTTGTGAAATAAACATGATCAAACCGCTCGCTTACACCCTCTTATTGTGCTTTTTATTGTCATTTAAGAAAATACTTCCTTCACGAACCACTGCCCCGAGCCACATATGAGTACAATACCGCTCAAATTGCCGTGACAACGCAGTCAAGGAGCTGCGGCACAATCACTGTGGATTGAGTGACGCTGTGAGGTTATTAGTCCACTTTCTGAAACCTCACCCTACTCCCTTTCTCCACTCATCGCTGCCTATAAATTACACCTATGCAGTACTTACATGACTATAAGAGCCTAAGACACTTTGTAAACCAGTGTTCTAAGCCTGTCTGTATCAACAACATATTTCCTGCTCTACATCTCTTCCATAAGGAGGTCTCTAATAAAACTACAAGAAAGGATTCATTATTTGAGAGCAGAGGGTACTGAGTGGGAATAGTTACAGTGAGGAAACAAGTAGCCATTTTGTCAATTATTAGACCACAAAACACAACTAGCAATCAAAAGCACAATAAATAACATATACAACAACAACAGAGGGACCAAAAAGGGGGAATTCAAACCTCAAATACAATACAATCTGAGAAAAGTAAAAAATATATGTTTGTTACAGCCACACGGGAAACCGAAACAATGAGCTGAAGGACTCAGCAATGCTCCTGAAGGTAATGGGAACTGCAGAGTGAGTTGGTAATTATTTGTGGGTTCATTATTATAAATAACCACCTTACATTATGCGTAATCATTGATTTTATATGATCACAGGGAATACAACCATGTTGATGTGCTTTACGATAAAAAGCAGTGCTAAATGTTTGCGCTGTTTCCATCCCTAGACATGTCTTGCCATTGTCAGAGCTGTATACTAGACTAATGTGTGCCAAGTTCAGTTCAACATTCTTTCTGATACCATGTGTGTGAAGTGACATTACAACACTTGTTAAACTTACGTTCTCAATTTTACTTGTTCTGTACTATTGTATGAGCAAGCAGCACAGTATACATCACACACACACACACACACACACACACACACACACACACACACATACCTACAGATAGCTGCAGGGCCGCTGAGTGTGTGTCTGTGTGTGTGGGGAACGTGGTTCCGCAAATTTCTATAACAGGAAGCCGAGCTGGAGTCAGCCCACACACCAAGGATGCTGGGAGGCTGGAGGCCCTGGGCCCCGACCGTGGGAGAGACAGGAGAGGTAAAAGGAAGTCAGTTTTAGTGTGCTTAGCCAACATTATAAACTCAAGTATTAACTTATATCAGCCAATCAGGTAATAATGATTTGAAGTTGGAAGGAAAGAAACAGTGACATGACGGACAGAAAGACACACGTCCTCTATTAACACAAAACATAGCTCCACCTAAGGCAAAGTAATTGGAGTCAGGAAACAGAAAGGAGTGAAGAATTCAAATAAATGCCCTGGCAGAGTTGTCAGGCCTTAAGACAGAGATCACATGGGTATGCACGCGTGATTGCAGAAACTGCTTGTGCAATATTGATCATTCTCCATGTTTATAAAACGCTGCACTTCAAGACAAAGATAGCATTTATCTTTGTGTGATTCCTTGTGTGTGTGTTGTACAGATTAATACTCCATTGTAAATAGAGAGGGAGGGCAGCACGGGATCATGTGACAAGAGTCAGACTGAACCCAGCGCCTACACGCTTCTCCGGGGTCACACAGGGGTCGTCACATGGCTACTGTGCCCACTGCCAAACAGACACAGACAGACAGACAGACAGACAGACACACAGACACACACACACACACACACACACACACACACACACACACACACACACACACACACACACACACACACACACACACACACACACACACACACACACACACACACACACACACACACACACACACACACACATTTTAAGTGTTCAGAGGGACAAAAGCCCTCAAGCACTTACAGTACAGTCAACAGACATATATGGACTTGGATACGCCTAAGGGTAATTTTCACATGACCATGAGCCCATTTTTCATACGTAATTCCAAATCCTTTGTTATGATATTTTTTTTATTTCTTACTGGTCTTTTTTGTATATAATAATTGAATACAATTATTGGTCATTTTTCCCCTGTACCGACAAAACATGTATATGTGTTTCCTTTTCCCTTGCATGTTTTCCTTGGCTTTTACTTCTCCCTTCTTTCCTCTTTTTCCCAGGTCATGTAACCGGAGATTCCCATGTTCTGTCCTCTCTGCATAGTTCATCGAGCCCTTAATGACATCAACTCTGTTCAGATATACTGTAGGAACAAGGAAGGAGATCAGGGGAAGGAGACTTTTGGGAAATGACGACGAACAAACTAGAAAAGTATTTCTACAGAGTAAAGAGAGACCTTATTAAGATAGAAAGAATTGAGCAGGAGAAGTGGTAGATCAGGTTCAGTATGTTTTCATGGTTTCCCCCATTACTGTAATGTGCCGGGGCCTCTTAACTAATGCATTAAAGCACTGTGATAAATGCAATAAACAGCATTACACTATGAATTAGAGTATGAGAGGTAGAGCGAGTTGTTGAAAAATGTAGACTGTGCATACTTAACCCCCTGCTCTTTTCCTTTCGCTCTAAACACACAGTAAGATGACTAACTTCATTACCCTCCCCATTTCTCTTAGTGAGCGCAGCGAATTGAAACCTAATTACCACACCAGAGCCAAATTAAAAGCTTTTCCTCTCAATGGCTGCAATCCATCTCCTGACAAATGAACAGCGCCACTTTCACTGTGTTAATGCTCGCTTTCTCCCCTCAGACATCTTTATTCATGCCAGCCATTCAAACAACACTGAAGCAACAGCTTTGACACCAGCAGCACAATATCTCATTTAGAATAATTCAAAGATGTAATATTGGGAATAAAAACCAAATCTGCCAGATCACATTTATTATTCAATAGATTTGGTGCTTTCATTTATAAAGCTTCCTTCCAAAATCTTCAATGAGAGATCACATCGTCCTCTGTCCTCTGTCAGCTGTCATATTGACATTTTCCTTTCTCTCTAATCTTTTCTTTATTTTGATCAATCATCTTGTGTTGTGTGTCCTTTTTAGCCGCCCATCTCCAACCCTGCACACATACAGCTAGCTCATTTCTTCATATAAAATGGCAAATGAAAAACAAATGAGCAATCTTGCAAATCATATGAAGTGCATGCAAAACGATAAAATAAGATTATATCAAATTGTATTAATCCTAAAAGAAATTCTTGTGCCACACATTGCTACAACATGAAAAGAATATGATGACATGAGTTTTGAGTTTTGATGTTCTATCTGCCATCGGACTCCTTTGAACTGTTTTGTGTTTGCATGTGTTGTTTTTCTATGCCAAGAAATTGTTCCAGGTGTTTTTAATATGATGTCTGAAATTGCAGACAAAACTCAGTGGGATAATAAGGTATTTAGAAGAAAAACAACTGAACTCATATTCCCATTGTGTTTACCTAAGTCGTTATCTACATACATGCGACGAATAACTGCCACAGCCATCAGATCTTTTGCATGTCCATCACATCAGTCAGCCTCACAGACAGGACAATACAGGCATAACAATTATTTTCATTGCTGATTAATTTGGTTAATGAATCATTTCTTCGCTAATCCTTTAATTGCTTGGTCTACGAAATGTCAGAAAAAAGATAAAATGCTAATCAATGTTTCCCAAAGAGTTGTCCTTAAATGACTTGTTTTGGGCTCAGAATAGCAGCAGAGCAGTAAAGAAAGCAGAATATATACCAATTTAAGAGGCTGGTTTCAGAGGATTTTGAATTATTTCCTAAAAAACTACTCATGGATCACAAGGACCAAGTGAAATGTATTTCCACGCTGCCCACTGCCATTTCAATCACGGAAACATAGGAGTTTGTAACATATAGTCTTACTATAATGACCCTTTTACCATCTGTCCAGCTGTAATTGCACTTAGTAATTAATAATGCCACGTATCACTTGGAGATCAGATGTTTTGGGTTGTGGGAGGTTATGTTTAATCCAATGATGTCTTCTTTTTACAGATAGTACAGGCTCCCAGACAGCAAGGTTATCAGACTGGCTCTCTGCTCACTGCCACTTAATGGAGCTCTCAGGAGATTGTGGCTCACAAATTCACTATTACTGTTACATTACGCTATCTTTTTCTTGTGTCTGGTATTTCTACTTTTTACACCAGGATTTTTGGCTGACTTATAGGAAACAGCCACCATCACTGATTATTCTGGGAACAAAGATACAAAGCACGCTCCTCGCTGAGCACATTCCAGTCAGTCTGTCACTTCTTATTGTGCCGCTAAAAACAAAGATGGTCAATGGAAAGCTGGTTTACAATGAGATTCCATCTGATTGATTTACAATGTCCAAAACCATTAAAAGCAACCAATGCTAATACATGTAAAGTGTACTTTGTCCAGTAGATTGTGAAATGCTTCTTCCTGAAATATACGGTTATCACATGGAGGGCAAAGTGCTCTTCATTTTAAAGTCTTTATCACTAGTCAATCATGGCCGAGTGGGTTTGGATTGACAACGGATCACTAGTGCTCAGTCTGCAGGTACTAATGCCATTATTTCCCTGCTGGTTCCATCTCTATCTGTCCATCCTAATCCAGTTAGACACAATGAAACAGACCCAGAGGGGCACAGAGGAGGGCCCATCCAAGACGTATTACTACAGCTGCTCTGTATAGCTGCATTTACACTGCATGCTACAGCTCTACTTGACTAGCTCTTGATTGGTTTTCCATTAAACAAAATTGTGGATGGTACTCAGTACTGTTTTTCTTACCACCTCAGTTGAGGGTCCGAGGGAGCTAAGCTGATAATAAAAGGGTATGTTTAAACACTCCAGACCACTAATTGTCTAGAGAGAATAATCACTACTGCGACACAAGACATCCTTCACAAACCCAGCATTTTCAAAACAGCAAACTACCATCAATAGCAATCCCATTTTTTTCAATTAGCCAGATTTTTATTTGGGAATTGTAACTGGCCAATTTAGTCTATACACCAAGTCTTTAAATACGCTCTTTAATTTCTCTCTTTGGTTGCAAATGAAAGGATTCAGCAAGCCTACTGTTTGCACTGTTTCAATAGGTGTTGCTAAGGGCAAACCGCTCATCCGCTCACCTGTATTAAAGGGGAGTGCATGGTAAAACCAAACTAGTACCTGGTACCGAAAGTAAATCGAATCGAGTCGATTTAAGCTGTTCCAATGCGGTGAAAAAACATGGTTAAAGTCACCTAAATTATGGGAAGTGGGCAATGACATTTAGAAGATAAATAATAAATAAAAATCAGACTGTGCCAGCCAACAAGTTTTACCCTCTGCTTAGCTTTCAGTTGATTGACACAGAAATCGTATCTTCCACCGACCCTGTGCATCCCATTACACCCCCCCCCCCCTTCCTGCTGAATCCTGCACTGTTATCTGTTCTCTCCTCTGGGAGCTGCTTGTAACGGCACTTTGTAGCATCTGTCACATACTGAATGAGTGATGGTGACTGCATATAAATTACTCTGACACCCTCAAACAGTCCCCTGGACAGTGTTTTGTTATTTCATGTTTTAACACGTGATACAACAGACTATGTTTTGTTGTATTTTGGGACAAGTCACATACCACATATTGTACACCACATCGTAACTAAAGTAACAACATACATGAAAAGAAAAAGACAGACGTCAGACTGTGCTAAACTTAACTTCATGATGACCTGTTAAAACAACGACATGAAGGAGAAGTGGATACAGTACGGTGAGGAAAAAGATGGTCGACTCAGTAAAAAGAGCTGGGCAAGATGGTGGTATGAGTGAGAAGGAGGAAAAGATGTTTAGTGGATAATAAATGCCTTACATGACGGCCTGTTTTTGTACTTGTTTATAGGGATGGCGGTTGTTCTATGCAACTTTGTCATGCCAACAAAGCTACTGAGGTAAGGTGGGTAATCTTAGACTGGGCTGCTGCTTAGTAATGGGGAGACAGCAATACACAGCGATTCAACCCTTTTCAGTAGGAGCAAACATGGCAGAGACGTCGTAAACATTAAAGAATATCAGCTCAGTATTTCAGACTTACAGCTGTGACAACTAATACATTCCTAATTGAGTCATATATATATTTTTATCTGTACATGTTATTCAAATAGTTGATGGTTCGCACACATCTCACCTCTGCTCCACTGCAATTATATCTGTCCCAGGAACCAATGATATTAAGCAAGCATAACCAAAACTAAGACCCTGAAACTGAAGCAGCTAAATGAAATTCACACATATTATTCTCTGTGATATTCATTAGTCCTGTCACTCTCACATTTGTGTGGTAATGTACGTCCCCATAGCACCTTTAGTCGTGAAAAAACAGAGCCTGCATACTATGCCACCTCTCTGCGATGATTGATAGAGGGTGGAGGAGAGGAAGTGATGCAGAGGGATGAAAGGCTTTTACATTTCATCTTCATGCAGCATTACTACACAGGGAGATCACCAGCAGAGGTCCAGGTCTTATATGGAGCTGCAGTCATCATCTCCATTGACCAACGAGCCCAAAACACTAAAGCTCTCTCCCTTCCTCCCTCCTTCCCTCTCCTCTTGTCACTGCAACGTTCTTTCCTTTTGAGATAAGCACAGTGAGTAATCTCCTGCTTTTCTTTCTCCCATTGCACCCTCTCATTTTCAGCTCTCTGTCTCTCCTTTTCTACTTTTATCACTGTTATTCTCTTGCTCATCCATCCTTCTGCAACACTCAGACCTGCACAGCCTCAGCTCCAACAGCCTTAAATCCTCCTTTCACTGCAGCAGCAAAGCTAGCTGAGTCAGAGGCCAACCTGGGTGCAGCGGTAAACAGTAAACACTCAAAGCCAGGGAAGAGTGTATACAGGGTGTGTGAATCAGGTCTTTGTCCCTGGCTATAGACAGAAGTGTAAAAGGAGGAGGCATCTGCATGGCTTTGTCCTGGCAACATGATACAACAGGAAAAAAGGAAAGAAGCCTCAATTCAGACATTTATACTGTAGTGTGTGTGTGTGTGTGTGTGTGTGTGTGTGTGTGTGTGTGTGTGTGTGTGTGTGTGTGTGTGTGTGTGTGTGTGTGTGTGTGTGTGTGTGTGTGTGTGTGTGTGTGTGTGTGTGTGTGTGTGTGTGTGTGTGTACGGGCCGTGATGGAGGATTTGAAGACAAAAATGATTTCATTTGAAATGATCCGTGACTGTTTTTGTGGCTGTTTCAGAGGAAGCAAAACCACACAGTGTTTTCATCAGGAGAGCAGCTGATGGTAAAAGCCGAGGGCTGAGGTTTCGATTCCTGAACACATATCAGAGACGCACGACAGAAGAGCTTTCACACTGCAGAAATATTTTATCAAGTATTATGTAATTTGAATCATTTACATTTTAAAGCATGTCTTCTCTCGTCTATATACAACAAAACATTGGAGCTGTTTCCTGAATCCGTTTAAGTTAGTGAGTTTCGATAACAGCATGTTTGACAATGCTCAGAAGAATATTAATAAACACAGTGACACATTTTGATGATTTGAGGGACAAGGATTTAATACCATTGGATTAACATGATTCCATTTCTTAAAAACTCATTTTGTAGTATCGAAGGGGGGGTAAAAGAAACCAAAATGAGGGTAAGATATTCATCTTGACTAAAGCAAGCCGACAAAACAGCAAGTGATCAAATACAATCAAATACAAAATGAGCCAATAACACTTTATTTAAATGCATATTTCAATGTAAATGTGTTGATAATAAACTAGTGGTTAGTTAACATAAACAGTGAATGGTTTTGAAATGTAAAATGTTTTTAAATGGTTTATTTATTGAAACTGGGAAAACAACACTGGGTTTAATTTAGTGAATCTAAAATGGTAATTTCATGTGTTGATGCAACATACAAGCATAGATGTCTGATCCTTTAGTGATAAAACTCACCACTGACTTCAGCTTGAGCTCATAAATTCAATTCATTTTCTCCAGTGCACCTCATATCGTCTCAGTTAACCACACACAATCTGGAACGAATGCTTAACACACACACAATACTTAACATTTGACCTCCAGCTCAGTAAGCAGTGCCACACACTACGAATCACATAAGAGGGATATAAATAGTGAGTGGGAAAAGAGAAATAAAGAAGGCATGAGAGGAGCGTTTATGTCGTAGTACTGAATTTCTCTCACATTCAATCAGAGCCGTCTCTCCATTATCACACTATGGTAATTATGACTGCGATTATCTGTCAAAGATTGTACCTGTCTTAATATTCTCCATTCACATGTGCGCACATTACCATTTACAGACGCTTTCAATCAGATCATAAATTGGCATTAGTGCCAAGTAAGGAAAGATGAGAGCTAATTCCACTCTTCCTTGTCCTCTCATTCATGCTCTGTCTTTGTCAAGAGACGGCCCGACTCTATTCATGGAGCTGCGACCCCTCTGCTCTCTGCCGTGTGACAGAGGACTAACAAGCTGTCAATACAAATGAACTGAGAGAGGGAGAAAAGCAATTACAATCTCTTTTAATCCCCAGCAGTTCCAAAAGTCAAAGATTTAGCCTGTCTTTTTTCACCTCACCTCCTCAGGTATGTGTGTGTGTGTGTGTGTGTGTGTGTGTGTGTGTGTGTGTGTGTGTGTGTGTGTGTGTGTGTGTGTGTGTGTGTGTGTGTGTGTGTGTGTGTGTGTGTGTGTGTATCCTAATCAGGATATAGTGAACATAGATCAAGTCTCTCTTTCACTGATCAGGATAACATGTCTAATTAATCCAATCCCTGGCTCTTGAATCTCTATTCAATCTGAAGGTGAGAAAGAGGAACTGCGTAAAATCCCTGATTCTTAAAAAAAAAGGAACAAAACAGTTGGAGAGCGATTCAGCTGGCGTGAGACAGAGGTGGTGAGCGGATGTGGGGAGAGCAGGATGGGCAGGTGGTGGTGGTGGTGGAGGGCTGGATTAGTTTCTACCTATTCCCCACCTTCAGTCAGAGGAATTAGACAGGGGGGACGGGGAGGAAGGCTGATAGTTTTGACAGCCTGAAAGGAGCCCAGATAAGGAGCAGAGAGAGGCTGGGCGTGGAGGGGATCGAGATGGGAGGGAGAAGTTAATTACCTGAGCAGAGGGCATGGAGGGAGAGGTGATTGGAAAGAGGGAGAGAGAGATATCTCACATGGTTACCCTCCAGAGTCCCTGATGCATACTGAAACAGATTTGAGGGGGAGGAGTGGGAAAAGGGGCTTGTTTAAGTGGCCTCATGCTCCTTCCAAGACCACAGACAACATAGGAATATTAAACAGGAATCAAAGGGAGACACTCATCTTTAGGCTATATCCCACAGAGCCACAGACCTGCAGTCATAAAAAAGCATGGAAGAATGTTTCAAGTATGTTTGTGAGGTCGTGCTTATGGAGAATAGATGCACTTAAGTATACAGCTTTCTAACTACATAATATCAAATATTCCTAACATTTGTTACGCAACCTCTATGTAAACGGTGCAATATCTAAAAGACTGAAAGAACAAGAGAGTTTCACCAGACATTACGAGGAATGCAGGGGCAGGGAGTATTAAAGGATATGAGAGGAAAAAGGAAAAGCATTAATAGAGCGAAACTTCAGAGCCAAATTACTGAGGCGCCGCAGAGATAGTGATCAGAGCGCGGCGGTGCACCCTGAGTCTGTTAACGCAGCACTCAGTGCATTTACATCCCCATCATTACCACCCTTATCATTAACATCGTTCAAAGCTACACATGAAGCCCATATAAAAGCTGTAATGGAGAACATTAGTTCACTTTGGGAGAGGTGAGCACTTTGGTCGGGTCTAAAGTCGTCTCACTAAAAGGGGGGATATGAAAAAGTCACCATTTTGGAGTCCCCCTTTCTCTTTTCAAAGGAGGAAGTGGTAGAGCCGAGGCCCTCTATGATTGGTCCCTACAGACCAGCCCCGCGGCTCATTCGCTGGCTGGACTGTAATTTTGTTAAGGGCACGGGTTGCTTCCTGTGCTGGCTAAACATATCTGTGTAAATGAAGTTTGGGATGCCTGAGGGAAGCGGAGATGAAGGGAGGGGGGTCCCAGTTATGGAGCCAGTTGAACAGAACACCAAAGGAAGACAGAGGGGGGATTTTGAGGAGGGAAGACAGGGACGTGGAATGAAGAAAGAAGGCCGATGTAATGGAGGTTAAATGGAGTGGAGATAGAGAGAAATACAGCTGCATCAAACGTGCATTAGCTTTGATTAACAGGCCCGGTTTGAGTTACTGCTATAACATTTCCAGACGTCAAACCAAGTTGACCCAGCGAGCCGAGAGCCGTGTTCCTCGCTGACCTCCAGGGTCAATGCCAGCCTAATGTCTCTCACAAAGCAGAACAAAAACAAACACGCCGCGGTCCTCAACGGCTAAAACTGCTCCGACTCAAAGGGGTGTTATATGTCCTTAACCTCAATAAAACCTTCAATCATGGTAAGCATTTTAGTTCAACCAAACCTCTCCGAAATACATCAATCCTTCATGCTGTGCTGCTCAGGAAGTGATAATGGAAGATTTGGAAGAATTGTTCAAGAGTCAAAAATGTACTGGTCTTGAGACATACAGGGAATCAGAGAGGCCCTGAGCTGAGCAGCTGTTTTATGTTTGCTGATAAATACTGATCAGATCACATCTCCTGCTCGAGTCTGGATGGCAGGGGCAACTCTACCCCATGGTGCACTCCAAATGCAATTAAAGCCAAACAGGGACAGTTAGCGGCCCAGGAGCCAGGTACCCTCTACTCCCCCGTCCCCTGAGGCCGACACACCCCTCTCTTCATCCCATCCGTCTCTTCCTTGGCTCCATTGAGACCCTCACAGGCCCATAATTGGATTGGTCAGCAGTTAACTCCATTATAGCCAAGCAGAAAGGCACTTGATATTTCCGAGTTGTTGGCAGTAATTTGCTCCTATTAGCAGCTTTTACTGAGAATAAGAGTCACCACGTAAACAATCAACTAAGTAGGGTTTCAATGTCCAGTTCATGTGTGTTTGTGTATTCTCATGTGCATAAAAGGGTGTTTGTTTCAGAGGGAGATTCAATTTGCAGAGTCAAATCTAATCAGAGCATACAGAAGTCTTGCAGGACAGAGTGTGTTGAAGTGGCTGGGGTGGCTCTGGTTACCCCAGAAGTGATGCGGTAATGGAACTGGTTTGATGGCTGCTTTACGTGAGGACACAGAGGGGGATGAGATATTTGAATAGTGTGTGCAACTGTGAGTAGGAAAATTAAAATCACAATGCAAATATATGATACTGACAGGAATTGTTTGGCAACCATTCTTGTCAGTATCCTTGTTGGCACAATGGGACGTTAAATGAGTCACTGTTTTGAATATTTTTACAATTTATTTTCATATTGGTCTTATTTTTTCAGGCTGTCAATGTTTTTCCATATGGCTGTTTTGCACTCCATTCATTGTTAGCTTGATGTTTAGTTTTTATATAAGCTGGATTTGAAATGAAATCCTTTTTTAATGGAGACATGGCCAAAGCCAGAATAAAACGGCAGCAGGACCACACATTCAATATCAAGTAAAAAAATAGAAGTGAAGTGAAGATAATAAAAAATGGAAAAAAGAAGGAAGTAGAAACAACATATTTAACTATTGAATCTCATAGCGTGTGTATAGTAATTTGGCCTTACGCTTCATTCAGGAATTTGAGGAACATAAAACTGAGAGCAGAGGCAGCTCCAGGTCTCTACAGGAAGCAATAATCTAACGGACGATAACAATCTGAGTGAAGGAAAGAGGGCTGATGGGGGATGAGGGTGGCTGACAGTAAAATGTTTTTTTCCAGTTTTATCCAGCTCTTGAGGCAGGTTATTACTCCAGTTTAACCTGAAGAAATACCTGTCCAACTTCTTACTGAGATAGAAATAAATGAACCAAAGCTGGGAGCGAGAGGCCAGGTTTTTCCTGAGACATTCTGAGAGTCCATCTGCAGAAGAATGGGAATATCTCTCTGTGCTGACAATGAGGTCCAAACCCAATCAATCAGATGGAGGAAGGGGAAAAATAAAAGGAAATGCCAGGAGTCTTGTTCTCATGTTAAATCAACCTTTTCTCCCCAGTTTGTCCAGCTCCCTTTCTACTCTGCTCACTATGGGCAGAGAGAAAAAGAGAAGAGCCGTTTCCTGACATTCATTCTTCAGACAGAGTCAGGGGAAACTTGAAAGAGAGGGACCAGGCCGGGTGTAGTGTGGAGGCAGAGAGACTGAGTGAGAGAAACAAGGGGGAAGAGGGGGGAGAAGGGGAAGAGGGGGTTTGGGGTTGTGTCTGGGTGTCTGTCTCTGAGGAGGACCTCTCCACCTGTCCAAGCCCACATTCCTGCGCATTCCTGGGATCCCAAAGACAAAGCGTGGTGAGAGGGCCAGGAACTGACCTTGGCTCTGCCTGTCAACAGCAGATCTCTCTGATAGAAATTGCAAAGGACCCATACTCACATGTGCATACAAAAAGTCACAAGAAAAGCACTCAATGCCAGACCAGTGCACATACAAACAGAGGCCAAACCATACCAAAATAAGTTATTCAATGTTGTGCAACTTTTTGAAATATATTTTGCAGTTTTTTGAGCAAGTTTCTTGACTAAGGAATAGTCACTTAATAGTTTGTTAAAGGAATAATAAGAACTGTTAGCAAATTATTAAACAATTATTTCCTTTCTTGCTGAGTTACATGAAAATATGGATACTGCTCTGTGGTTTCCACCTGTTTCCACTCGTTATGCTAAGCTAAACTACATAACAATTGTACGAACACTAGTTTGCCGCATTCATATTTCAGCTTAAAAATATGTGTTTTCCAGCTTCTTTTTTTAAATCTTTGCTGTTGTTAGGACAGTGTTGAGGCATTTTCCTTATCTTCTTCTATTAAGGAGAATTCGTTTTTTGCACCAGTTCAATTTTATGAAACGTGAGGAGTTTTACATTAATTCACACTTAACATCATTGGGTTGTTGGTCGGACAATTTTTTTCTTTAAGATGAATTCTTACAATTGTGATGGACATGTTCAAATATTTTCTGATGTGTTATACACAAATAATAATATAAGAGATTAATTGAAAAATAATCAGCTTTTCCTCTTTTATAATGTTGTAGCTGCTCAGAATATTGTGTGTAAATGCATTGGGGACAGCCTCATGTTTAATCAGTATTTTTGTCGCTTCAATTAGCATAAAGAATGAAGTTAGTGATACATGTTACTACTTTTTGTCTAAAGCTAACAAATGTATTGTTTACTTTAGGACATAATAATAGTTGTTCCTGTGGAGATCGTATTGAAACGCAGGAGACGTTCATTACAGTTCAGCACACGAATGCGTGTCTCGTTTAATCACACAGTCAAAGTTAACAAAACAAGATGGCGCTGTCCTGACCAACCAGCATGGGGCTCCACGTCATCGTAAACACAGATTAATTAAAGGGACCACGATCCCTTTTTACAGTTGTACTTTTAAGCATAAACCAACGGTCATACTTACAGGCATGAAACAACAGTGTGTAGAACCACACTTTAGAAGGAGGTGAATTATGTGTATTACAGTCACTACATTCCCTCCTTTTTTCCAAAGCTAAACTATACTCTACTTGAATTTTTGACAAACTATCACTTTGAGAATCCCATTTTGTATAGGATGTTATGATAGCTTATTATTTTATTAGTTCTCTTTCCTCACATTTTAGAAAATGGAACTACCTTCTCTGTTCTTTCTCGAAGAGGTCACCTTACACTCAGGTAAATTGTGATCGACATCTTAAACTATTTTGTGATGATTTATACTCACAAAAATAATATAACAGATTAATTGAAAAACAATCAGCTTCCTCTTTTGTTAAGTAATGGTAGCAGTTGCTTTAACATTGTGTGTAAATGTACTGGTGAATGTCAACAGTAACCAGAATTAGGGATGATCACATCTTCACACACAGGACAGTACATTCAAATCAAGCAGCAGGAAACTAAAGCCACAAAAGGCTGCAGCTGATGGAGAATATCCTGAGGCTATCTGTCATATTGCTGTCTGTCCACCACAGATTCATACCACTATGAGCTCTGAGCAGTGTAGCATTTCAGCTGTTAACGGAGTGGAGGGGCAGCAGTGAGAGGTGGGGCCGGCAGTGTGGAGGGTGAAGCAGCTTATGAATGGAGCTCATTCTCCCTGACAGGACTTCAAACAGGCCCGCATCAATCAGCCAGGTGGAGCACGGCGGCTGAGCCATGCCCACCGGCCGTCAGCCCAGAGGTTTCAGATGCAGCGAGCATGCCCTCTCACACGACACACTGACTGACACACTGACCGGGAGTGAGCCAACTGGACTTCAGTCACACACACACAAACACACACACACTTCTCCCTCGAAAAACATCAGGTCTTCTGGGACCCTGGCACCAACCACCAGTTTGGAAGTGCCAAGGATGGCTCGCTGTCAACTCCACCGCAAATGACACACACACAAATCTTATCCTCAGCTCTTGTCTCCCCTTGTACTTTTTTCCCAACCCTCAGTAACATAGATATAGGAAAATTAACTGACTGAGAATAACTTGGAATACTCGGCTAGTTTTTTGTTATTAATATAGACTTTTATTATCACCAACAGTTGGTCACTAAATGTATGTCCAGGACAATGCTTTGCCCATATGGAGTGAAATGCATAATACACACTTGTTTATGTCTATTTTGAAATGTACATGTGTAAATTTAAAGGGTTAATGGTTGCTTTAATTGTTCCTCATGTCCATTCTAGCTTCAAAGAACTCTACTAATTTGAATGTACAGTAAGTGATGAGGGACAAAAGTGAACCCATCCCTTAAAGCTAACAGAGGGGCCAGCATGAACCATGATGATTCTTTATCTTCATAACTCTTATCAGCATATGTTTTAACGTGTGGACATTTTTTGACCAGCCTTAAAATAGAAGAAAATAAGCATTGTATTGATAAGAAAATGTGTCTTACTACTTACATGTATCTTACTGCGTCATAAAGCAACAACTTCTCAAACCCCACAAGCTGCTCCACAATATCCAAAACAGAGTAAACACACCTTCATTCGATCCTGCCTACAGGTATTTGTGGTTGTTTTCTCCTTCTATGGTAGACAATGCTATAACTTCCTCTGCCTCTGAATTTTAACCAGTCAACAATAGCTAATAATTTAGATCAAACCAACAGTGGACAGACACACTACTGCACAGCTTCTCGAAGGTCGAGCTGGCACAACGGCCGGGCCTCTCAGTGGGCTCGTCTTTGTGTTTGTTCTGCAATTATGCTCTCTCTCTCTCTCTCTCTCTCTCATCCACCCAGTTCCCCTCGTGACCTCTGGGTAAAGGGTCAACATCCAAGACGTTCCTTCCAACGTACACAATGGGCCTCCATTCACAACCAGGGGAGGACAGAGAGAAAGGAGGAGAGGAACGTTCTCTCAGACATCAGACTCCTATCGCTCCATCTCTCCATCATTTCCCCTCATCTGTCTGAGCAGAGCAGACACTGCCCACATCCTCCAACAGCCACCAGACCCCCTGTCTGCTAACCTTCTCTCAAACAAACCCTCTCAGCCCATATCCCCCTGCTCAACAGGACCAGGTTGTACACTGTGTGTGTGAACCCGTGCCAAAGCACACTGGAAACAGCCAGCAGCAGGGCATGTCGAACAAACTCCACCATGCAAGCTTGTGTTGTAAAAACACAAAATCCACCCTTCTCCTGAATAGCAGCTGATTCCTAAAGCATCCATGTGTCACCTGCTGCCCTGTGTGAATTCAGCCTGATGCCAGTGATAGAGTAGGGGGTGAGCGGGGAGAGAGCGGACCCTTAGTGCTGGGGGGGGGGCAGTGGAGGACGGCAGTGGAGGGTGTACAGGGCTGGTGTTGATGGGTGGGCGGGGAGGCAGCGAGGATTTAAATGGAGATTGACGCCCAAGGGGTAACCTGGCAACAGGCAGGAGCTGCTGTCAGATTAGGATCTGAAAGAGAGAGATAACCACTTTACTGCCCCCTGGACTGAGGAGAGCTGGAGGGCTGCAGCGTGTGTGTGATTGTCAGTGTGTGTTTATGTGTGTGTGTGTGTGTGTGCGTGTGCTTAACCCGCAGTGTCATGTAGCAGAAGGCAGCTGCAGAGTTGTTTCTAAAGAGCTGGTTAAAATGCCACACAGCAAAGCACATCCATCCATCACTGACTTCTATTTCTAAGATAAATAAAAGTTGTATGAAGAGGACACACAACGGAAATATCTGATTATGTGAATTTGTGATACTTCACGTGCATGATTCAAACATGGAAGATCATTTACTTATATAAATACAATCTCTGTCTGGAGTTTGACATTATGACAACATAGACAATAGACCACCAGCAGCCTTTATTTACATGACAAAAGCCTATCAGCATGGTTTTATAACATCCTTACAACCTCAAAGACAAACAGCAACCTCTTTACGCAGTGTGAAAGGTCAAAGGTCATGCAGTAAAGGCCTGTTTAAAAAATATGTAATACTTTCTCCACATCCATATCTGTATGATTGTATTATAAACAGACTTATAAAGCAATATAATCTGATTATAGCACAGTACATATTTTGAAGATTGAAATATTTTAAGAATTATTTGATAAGATTTCTATTAAACTTTAAAGAGACCTTTTTTTTTTTATCAACTCTGACTTTGGCTTTCCTCTGACTTTTCTTCTCTATCACAACTGTGACATTTACAATTGTGGTTTTAAATCTCAACAGTTATTCGATGGATTTCCCCAAAAACTTGGTTCAGACATTTATCTACTCAGAAAGGGATTTATTTATTAACTTGGTTGATCCCCTGACTTTTCCTCCACCGTGTTCCACTTTGGTTTACCAAACTAAATACAGAAAACCACTTGAGTTAGCAGTAAATAGAGCAACACATTGGATTTAACATACCTTATTTACTAGACACTCGTCTTTGTGTAAAACATATTACCAAAAAACGAGATAAGATGGATTTATAGGAAGACTGGTCCACCAGATAGACATATTGATTAATTGAGATTGACAAACTGATCAGACAGAGGATTGATGAATGCAAAAGGCTGGCCCAAAACAAACTTGTATCTGTTGTTCAATACACTGAGCTGCTCTCGAAATCCATCAATCGAGTGTGCGATTTTCTCTTTTTAAAAGCAGTAATCAATTAATTGTCCTCTTGATCCGGAGGACAAACAGCATTAAAATCATCATGAATAATTATTGGAGAAGCCAAGAAGAAAAGCTGAAGAGGACACCACATTCAGGAACCAAGAAAGACTGCATGCACACAAATGCAAAGCCCGTGGAATATACTGATGCACACTTCAAACCCAAAGACACACGGGCTCACTCGGGGCCTGCTGGCTGGCGGATTGAGGGGGATTTGTTGGACTGCACGCGACTGTGTCATGGCAGCGCCTCCACCTCCTGTCAGCTGTGTTTGTGCAGCGACTGGGTGAGAGGAGGGGGTGCGTGTCTACAGAGGAGGACAGTCTCTGTATAAAAGAGCCAGAAAAAAAGAGCATGTAAATCTTCTCGACAAGGAAGAGGGCTGGAGAAAGAGAAAAGAGGGGGCACGGGTGAAAGTTGAAACAATCACTTTTTCTTTTGTGCAGGTGTTTTTGTGTGTGCACGAGGGTAAAAGAGCCACGGAGAAAAGATGGCTGTGCGGAGGATGAATGACACAGGCACACTTAATGGCATTAACTAAATAAGCTGAGTTTGGATCTGCATTCTCCTTTGGTTTAACTTTCTGATGATTTGCATTTGCCCTTTAGCGACTGCTAACACTGAATATACAGCTGCGGAAAAAATTAAGAGACCACTCTAACTTTTTCTTAAATCTTTATCTCTACATGTATTGCAGCCATTCCAGTGTTTGTTGAATTCCAACTACTTGTCAGTAGTTTATAAAATACAAAAAAAAATGCATTTAACTCAAAAGACGTAGCTATAAAAAATAAAACAAGAGAAACTGATAATGCTGAAGTGGTCTCTTTTTAGAGTAACAATTTAAGGCCTTTTCTCTAATGATGTCGTATTACTTGATTATACAAAGCATAGCTAAACTTGATCATATTTGGATTTAAGACATAGCATGGCCCGTGTCCTGTAACAGCTGTTTCATAAAAATAAGGCTGCAATAAAAGCCATGTTCATAAAACAATCAGACAAACACACAAACGCAAAGACGAATCCGAGCCATAACCAACATTACAACCATTAACCAAAAGAAGACCAATAAACTAGCAGAGAATCCCCATTACATCTTAATAAGAATATATAGATAAAGAGTTTCATTGCGAGCTATAAAACCTCATTTATGTTTAAAGATGAATCACAAAACTAGCTCTTATAGCAAAGCTTGTATAACAACATCTCTAAAAATATGTAAAGACCTACATTCAAAAGATAATTTGCTGTCCGGTATTTCAAAGACGTAAGAAACCTAGTTTTGACTATTATTATTGTAACAATACATACAAAAATAAAGAGAAAATAAATGTGTTATGCAATGTGCAACAATTCTCCAGCTCAAATCCCAAAAGGCAGCGAGAAAGGAAGAAAGGATTTTGTCACAAATACAGTAAATAAGGTGGATAATTCAGTCATTTGATTATCAATATTCAGCAGAAAGCGGGGATGGGAAGCAGAGGGTCGTAAAGATGGGAGGATAAAAGGAAGAGAGACCACTCTGGTTCTCATTTCCAGTCTGTGGACATTACCGCTTCATTAGCAGGCAGCATGTGCTAAATATTATTCTGACTCCGATGGCTATCACACTCCTATGTAATGAGATACAGGCCGTTTGAACACACACATCTTAGACGTTTTCTCTTCCCCTCCAACACCTCCTGACCCTCCTGTTACCTCTGAACAAGTGTGCACGCTATTGTGTCTGGAGTATGAGAGTATACAGTGAAGGCTGTACAGCAAACAGCTAGGGAACTTAAGTGGTAGGAGAAGAAAAAGGGGCGATGATACAGATCCCTGAACTCTAATCCATATCATATAGGCTACTATGTTTTCCCCTCTGCGATACCCAGATCTCATTTCAGCTCCAGGACTTTAGGACCTCGCTCTTCACTCTCATATCTCCCTCTGGCCGATTTAGGAGAATTATTCAAATGAAGTAGAAACTTCGTCCGATAAAGAGCCTCAGATGTTCTTTTAAGGACCTTTGAAGGTTGCAGATGGAAAATGGATTCCTCCAGAGTCGTTCCCTCATTAAGAATGATAATTGAGATCTGGATGCGTTTGATATAAACCATTAAACTAAAGGTCTGAGCTGGTTACCGAGGGAGAGAATAGTTCAGGGCAAAGAAAATGTTCTACCGTGTAAAAACCTCCTGAGCATTTATAATGATTTGCATTAACTATGTTCAACTATGTTCAATATTTTCTACTTTATTACAACAGGAGACAAAATGTGTTTGTAATATTAAATAAAAGGTTCCCATAAAAATGCAATACTAAAACAGTGAAAAGTGACGGTTCTGATGTGCAAACCTTTACTAAAATGATAATGCACGGCTGTGTCTCTCTGTTAAATTCACATTCAGGGTGAGGACTGACAAATGATCTTCTCATTAAAACAGTCTACAACACAAAGGACCGTTTGAAGAATAAAAGCTGCCTCCAAATTCTAAACATTTAGTTTCAACTCATCAATGCGTGTCGTTTTTTAGAAAAGGATATCTTTCTTACGTGAAATCTAATGATAACAGGTGTGAAACAAATGTAGTGCATCGTATCTGCATCAGAAATGTCGAAGTATGAAAACACATAAATCCTCAAGCAAAGCCTATATTTTATTTTTAATATTGATATTTTCCTTTAAATTATGTTTCGAAAAGAAACATTTGTTGGAAGTTAAGTATTGTAGTCATCTGCACCACATCTCTCTCTCAACACACAAGCACACAAACACACACACAGGGGGAACCATTCTTGATAACTACTTCCCTCTAGAGGTACATAGTTTAGTATAGGAAAACAAATTTACAAACTAAAAGGTAAGTGGTGACAAAGAATAACATTTCACATGTACAAACACAATAATGTTTTTATAACAGAAACCTGGATTTACAGTCCTCAATCTAAATCATAATCTAGACAGTGTGAAGACGGCACCTGAAATATGAGCTGGAATAACTCATGAGCTGGAAATCTGCAAATCAGTGCAAAAGCCACCGACTTATTTAGAGTACGAATATAGAAGATTGTAAAAGTAAGATGTAATACCATCAGCATGTACATGAAGTACCCACATCCTTTACTTTCGTAAAAGTACTGCAATATAAAAATACTTCACATAACTTAAAGTAATGCACAAGTATCTTAAATGTGTATTCAGGTGTACACAGCATATGTTGAACAAAAACTACTTTACTCTTTATTAAAAGCCAAACTTAGTTTATATCCTGAACTCATTAAAACACAGGTTAAGTAAATATTAAAAACTGGGTGGGGCTGCGTATGGATGCAGAGGGCGAGGGTCTGGCGGTGAGGTTCAGGATATAATGTTGAGTACTATCAGTGTGTTGGAGCTGAACTATGGTATACGTGTGTTATCAGGCTATTTATGCTCCATAGCAGTGAGGCGTTATGACCTCCCAATCAGAGCCGGGCTCAGAGATAACGACCAATCAGAGCTCAGAGTGCCGATAAAAGCCAATCAGAGAGGTACACAGTGATAAGAGAGCAGAGCAGGCCCCGCAGGTGAAGAGCTCCGGCCTCAGAGCCATGCAAATAACGCACACACACACACACACACACACACACACACACACACACACACACACACACACACACACACACACACACACACACACACACACACACACACACACACACACACATTATAGCAATATTTAGCATTTAATATTTTAACTATCCTATCCAGGTCAAAGGCTGCTGTTTTTCAATCAAAGTTGGTTCAATAAAAATATAAAAGCTGGTCCTATAAGAATTACAGTCAAATATAGTACAGAATAAAAAGTTTACATTTTTTAACAGTACAAGGTCAAGTCTGAAATTATCTTTACACTGTGATCTTTAATATAATTACTTTTTAAAAGTGTGTTTAATATTCAGTCGGAACTACAAAAGAAAACGTTTAACCGTCTCACCATACAAATGTAATTTTTTACACATTTTTAAACCAAACGTCTTGTTTAATGTCGCCTAATGCAAAGTCTTTATAAGCTTTATACAGTTTTGACTCAGATTGGGATTCTGAAACGTTGTTGTGTTTTAATAAAAAGTAGCAACAGAAAACTTCTCAAGCTTAAATCTGGAGTTTGCTACATATTTCATAGATTTTGAAGGCCTCTGTCTCAGCTAGAACAAACTTACAGCAAATTATGTTTTCTTTGGAAAGCTGTGAGACTAAAATATATTCTGTGTCTCAAATACCAGCCCCCCCGCCAGTGTACTTCAATTAAAACTTTGGCAGAGCAGCAGTCGGCCAAGGACAGAGATGTCAAGCAGAATACACAAAGCAAACACTTTCAATAATGATTCACGGTTTGGCTGGTTACTTATTATTTAAGCTATTTACAATAATGGCAACGTTCAGTAAGGTTAATTCAGGAAAGCAACTGACTTTTTCTTTTAAAGTATAAGAAGTGAAGGGGTTGAAGGGTGAAAACATAGTGAAGGAGAACATTTTAAAGAACTTTAAAAAAAAAAAAAAGAAGGAAACTCAGCCAGAAAGAGATCACAGGCTGCAATTACCACAGCGTGCCGCGGCGATGGAGGTGATAACGTACGCTCTGGGGCAAACAGAAAGCTGCCACTCTGAACCTCAGCTCACCTCGTCTCCCTCCACCTCGAGCCCAAAGCAGCCGAGCAGAAGTCCTCGACTTCTTTCAAAGGGTTTTCCCAGAGGTCAGGCAGAGGTCATGTACAGGAAGGAGCTGGGAAGTGCACGATGCAATCAGAATATCTAATGACAAAGCCTGCTTCAGGTTTTTGGGCTTTTCTAGTTTTTTTTTTTCTTTTTCTGTTTGTTGTTGTTTTGGTT
This sequence comes from Eleginops maclovinus, assembly GCF_036324505.1. Classification (NCBI taxonomy): domain Eukaryota; kingdom Metazoa; phylum Chordata; class Actinopteri; order Perciformes; family Eleginopidae; genus Eleginops; species Eleginops maclovinus. The sequence goes on along the minus strand of NC_086368.1, from coordinate 14,795,685 downwards.
GGGACTTTTTGGCCGAGACCCTCCATGCAATATGTTACTGCAATGAGAGGACTACTATCTTTAAAATAGGATCAAAGTGAAGATCGGTTACAATCAGCTGTAGCAGGAAGCAGATTTTCTTACGCTATTTCAATTTTTTTCTGGAAAATGTGCTTATAATTAAAAAAGGGGCTCAAAATGTGTGTGCAAAAGAATGAGCCACGACATCGTGCTTTATGGTTGACTAAATATAAATTAAGGGGGGCCTGGAGAGTTTCCATGTATACAAGGTTATGCATACTTCAGTGTTACTTTTTGTACTCTTTGTGTGTATCTTTGACAAACATGTTATAATAACTATAATAAAGATATGAACTTGATACTGTCTTTGTTTACTCCCTACTATGTTTTTATACATGGTACCAGTGCCAACTGTTAATCAGCAGAATACCATGAAGGTTTTAACAACAGGATGATGCATCACGCGGTCAGCATGTGAATCCTTATGCCTGTGTATGAAACAAAGTAAAGTGGGATGCACTCGTAAAAACTGTGCCCCGTACTAGAACTACCAGTGGTGAAAAACACCAAAGCGCACCTTAAAATACTCCAGCTCACCACATACATCACAACACATACTGTATGTATGGTTGCCTGTATGTGCACACACACAAACACACACACAAGCACACACTCACATTGATGTGCGCGCACTTACAATTCACCTCCCTTTCACCCCTCTTCCCTGGGTGGGAGTCCATTTCCGTCTCCTGATACATAAATAAATAAAGGGGTATATAGTGCCCCAGGACTGGGATGGAAGAGACAGAGTGTTAAAGCAAGAGGGAGAAAGAAAAGAATAGTGGTGGACAGACGGAGGGAGGAGATGAGGAGGGGGAGCTGTAATTGTTTCCCAGCTCAGGGAAGTTCAGTCCCGATGCAACTGGGCCGTCTCTCCCCACGGAGCCCACCTCCCCTCTCTCCCAGACACGAGAGGGAGGTCTCAATCAAACATATGAGCCACAGAACATGACCTGGCAAGTTCAGCAGGAAAAGAGGGGAGGAGGAGAGTCAGTGTGTGAATTGATTGAATTACACTTGGCCAAAAACACCATGTGTGGGGCTGAGGGTGGAGGGACTGCGGCTAATAACAACGCTATACACTGATTAAGCAGTTGTTACCACTGCTGTAAACATTGATGATACTCTGTTAACAGTATAGCAACAGTATCAACGCCATATATCTGTGTGTCTGTGTGTGTGTGTGTTGGATGGAGTCTTCAAGAAATATTGAATTAAGGAGGAGAATTGAGGTTAATTGAGTTTGTTTTGTTTCCCATAGAGCAGAATAATAGCTTAAAGCACAACAAATAATTAAGCTTCCAAATGTATTCATCTAATTTAAAAAGGCCGTCCGCACAGAAGCATTGTACATGGTGTTTCTTTACGCTAATACTCGCTGTTGTTTGCTGTCATATCTCTCGCAGTCGTATCAGTGTGGGCAACAGATCATGGCAATCATAAAAAACCCGACGGCTACATTAATTAAACAGGACTCATGCTACATCAGTGAAATACAGTAACTGCATCCATGTCAACACAAAGACTGCACTATAATATATCTACAGTCTACTCTTCTGATGTCTAAACTTCAGATCTGCTCTCAGTTCTTGAAAAATATTGTGTGCATTTTCCTAAGTTAAACGTTAGCAGCTTGCACTGCATTGTTACATCTATTCTAATGTTGAAAAGGTCTACTATTTGTTTAATTCTAATGTCTAAATGTCTCATCTTCTATTAAGTTTACTGTTTTTAGTTTATATATTTTCTTAATGATCGTCTTGAAGCACTTTGAATTGCGTTGTTGTTGGAAGTTGCTATTCAAAATATCTTACTTTGCCCGAACTAAAGGAGCCAACAGATAACACACTGACTCGCACACAAGGGGTATTTGCTTACATTTGCATTGATCTTATTTTTGGACTGGGACATCTAGACCACATGAAGCCTCTATTGTTCATATAAGTTCTGCATGCAACGCCTCAGGGTCTGCTGGAAACATATGTAACTGTGAAACAGAAACTGCCCTATACAAGTAAAAAGACAGGTTTGACTGCTGAAACTCAAGTATAGTGCAACATTAGTGACAGCCTTGTTAAAAACTGGGCCATAAAATAATTTTTTGTCCTGTAAGAATTTAGAAGATCATCGGCAGCAGTCATCTCCAAATCTCTAGCATCAGTGGGATATTGCGGTTTGAATGTAATTAGTCTATGACCACTTAGTTCAGGCTGTCACTGCTAAGGTCAAATGAATAAGCCTCCATATTTGTCTCTAATCGAGCCACTAATCTGAAAGATCTCAGAGCCTGAATCAATCCTCCATTCTGCCTCTATTGATCTCATCTCCTCCGTCTACCATTTTCACTCCCGCTTTTTCGTCTCTGTCTCCTCCCTAGCATGCTTTATGCCGTAATGGATACTGAAGATGTCAGGCAGATTTAACATTTATTGCTTATTTAAAACGGCCTCTGACCCACACACAATACCCTCCACCACGTCCCAGCAGACATGCCTTAAAAAGAGAAAGCAGTAAACATTAAGGGGCTGTCACTCTTGTTGTTGCAGTAGCCATGAAATGATCAAGCTTGGCTAATGGCAGCCTTATCTCTGCACCAGGTTTAATATGGCTGTTCAAAGCCCTCTTCTCCAGGTGGGAGTTATGTCATTAAGCTTCTATATTACACTGAGACAAACCACAATAACCATATGGTCAGAGCTCAGAGCGAGATACCGAAAGGTTTTCAAAGCCTGGAGGCCTGGACCAATGCATCAAAGTAGGACAACTTGATTGTAAATGTCTACATGTGTCCATTCCTCCCGTGGTAGCAATTATGTGCATGCCTATTTGTGTGTGTACAGTCAGTTGTGCTCACGTTGCTTCAACCATTGCCTGCAGTGTTTTCTCAGGCGGCTAAATTGAGTGAAATTATTATTCAACATGTTCTAATTAATCAAATTGCACACGGCTGAACTGCAGCACTTCATTCATATTTATACAAAAGCTACTGAACCCAGGGGAGAAATCATCCATGCTACAGAGTAACAAAATACAGCAGGGGGACAGTGAACACAGGCCTGAGCCACAGTCTAGGACTAAAAGACCGAGGAAAGGGAGGCATTCAAAGCTTGACTCGTAAGGGCAAGTTTGTTGACAACTAAAAGGAATTTGAGTTCGGCTCGGCATGGTAGTAAACACAGCTAAATGAAAAAATAATAGCTGAACAAAGGCAAGCAGAATAATGTAACTACAAAGGTTGTTGAGGTAAATAATGTGTATAACCCCACTGTATGCACAGAGATTATGTGCGTAATGGTTATTGTAATTCTCATTAACGGGTGATTATAATTGGGTCTCTAAATAAAAACATTAATGTGAAAAAAATGTTTGACTTTATAATAAATCTAAGACTGAAGTTGAGGTTTAAAAAAACCAGTTTTCTCTCATGTTGTCAGCATGAAAAACAGAGTTACAGTGTTGGTTAGAGTGGTTTTTCTCACCTTTTTCAAGGACAAAATCAGGGAAGATTGTGGCCGACCCCTCCCACATTCGACACAAACTGCTCCCCCGCTGGAAAGACGCTGCGCTCCATCAGGACCAAAACCTCTCGCCACCTGAACAGTTTGTTCCCCTCTGCTACCGGCCTCATCAACAGGCCCGGGACCCCCACTGACACTGACTTTTATCCACCCTAGAAAAACATTATTCATTACATAAATGCACATCATGCGAACAACATCTTGTCATTTTTTAAATAGTAAATCCTGCACATGTTGCACATTTCTTCCCCACACTACCCCTTTTGAATCAGCCTAGCTCTCCACTTTAAATACAGTATATAGACTTGGTACATGAAAATATTGTTAATTTGTTATAATTAAATAGCTGTCATAACAGTCCTATATTTTTTTATTTTGCTACGTATTCTTATTTCTGGGTCTTTGTATGCACCACATAAACCAAAGCAAATTTCTATGTATGTGTAAACCTACTTACTACCTAAAACCAATTCTGAAAGTTAGGAATCTGCACTGAAGAATAAAAATAAGGTGTCACAAAGTAACATGAGGAGAAACAGAAAGCGAGGAGGAAGATTTGAGGAAATCCTCCACTGACAGAAGAAGGACAAGATGAAACAGAGCAACATGTGTAAACACAAAGACAAAGAATGAAAAAAATATATTACCAAAGGGAAGAGAATTAATGAGTGAACATGAACAACATGCCGATGAGTCAGTGCTCTAACGCTTCCCACATGAAATCATCCTAAAATTGCTTCTTTGGAATTCATCAAGGCTTAAAATCAATGGCACATTTCATTAAGACACTCGGAATATAGAGATGAACACACAGAAAGAGCGGTCAGACCATGACAATGGCCATCATGTTGTGGTGAGTGTGGTATTTACATGAACTGTAGGCAACCAAATCACTGCTGCAAAAACCCACATTGCAAAAGAAAAACAAACAGCACTGCAGTGCTAAATCTAAATGTGTTAACCTCAACCGCTCCGAGACGGTGGACGACGGACCAACTTCAGATTTCATTTTTAATGTTTACAGAAAACAAAGCCAGTAACACAGTATATGTGTACTGAGGGTGTTACAGTTTGTATCCATCACATCAGCAAGTGACAGTTCAGGCCGTTACAAAGCATTCATACTTTGTTTTGCCTGGAAACAGCTTTTCTCTCTAACTTCCTACTACTGTTTGTTATTCTGTGAACATTTTAAAGCTATGAATTCTTATGAAATAGTCTTCACTGTCATTATTGGATGGGTAACAAATCTTTTTTTTTTGGGCTGTGTATAAAATAGCAAGCAACAGGGGGACTTTTGTTTTGTTTGTCTTGTGTCTAGTTTTTACATTAAAGGTTTAACAATTTTTTAAAAAGTAGACCATTTTCCAATTTGAGAACCTGAAACTGAAAAATGTCTTCCTTTATTATTTGATAAATGACTTCTGATACTTAATGGATTTCAAACATTTTTGATGATTATGTTATTTTGATTTCTTGATTAATGATGTATATGGGATTCATAAGCTACACAATTTAGGGGTGAAACAATGTTTACCAGATAGAAAAATACCAGGCCAGAAATCCTCCTTTCTTTCTAGATGTTATGTAGCTATGATTCCCAGTAGATCTGCTTGTTGTGGTTTGAGAATGTTTTGGTGTTTCTGTGCTGCTCATCTGTGTCTAAACTTCTGCTGCCCTCATCGCTGTGTGCGATAGCTCCCCTCCTCGCCGTCTGAATCACAACGCACATCAAAGATTTGCTCAGAACGTCAATCCTGCCTTTGAGCTTCCTGATAAAGCAACACCTCAACCGTAACTTCGACTACATCCCTCACTTCTGTGCAATCTGCTTGAAACCAGCCTGTACTTGTACGTCTGGCTTTTATTTTCATGACGCAAAAACAAAACTCAACAACAGTGCAGGAAGGTGGAGAGCAACAGCAGAAAAGAGAAGGCCGTTCAGAGAGTCACACACTTAACTTTCCTGCTATGTCTACGACATGAAGAGATCCAGCTACATGCTTTAACTACAGTCTGGGGAAATCGGAAGCATTCAAGACACCCAACCCCCTCCCAGATATTGCTGATTAAATACAAAAAAGCATGATAATCGAAGCTGCATTTCCATTCATGAAATCTAATTCACAGGCTGGTGTACCGCAGGGGCTGACGTCTCTTCCCCCAGAATCATTTCCAAACAGTCGGTCTGACCCCATGCCAAATGCAGAGAGGGAAAAGGGTAAGGAGAAAAATAAATAAATCCTCAGTTTTAATGGCTCATTTCCGTGGGACACTACCCTTAAGCCTTGAGCCCGACATAAGTAGAGAGACAACCGCTCAACCCCGATCCTCCATTAAATCTTTCTTTCCATCCACCCACACACACCACACCACACACACACACACACACACACCCCCACACACACACACACACACACACACACACACACACACACACACACACACACACACACACACACACACACACACACACACACACACACACACACACACACACACACACACACACACACACACACACACACACACACACACACACACACACACACACACACAGAGGAAGTTCGAGGAACGCATAGAATTCAGGAGTGAATCCAATCTGATGTTTCAGAGAGACGGGGGTGGCAGGGCAGGTGAAGCTGCCGGCCCAAACAGGCTGAATTCATGATTTGTTATTATGTGCTCGCTTGTCTCTGTTTGTGTGTCTGGGAAAATTAGCGACAGACTATACAAACGAAATAATTAGTAACAGCCAAAAGAGATAAGAATTAACAGTGGTGGTCCATTAATAAAAGTAGCTTTTTTCTCAATCATATGATTTAAGAGAGTTTAGAAAATTAGACATAAGTATAGTAATTGTTAGTGGACTGTGCAAAATATAAACACAATATATAACTACAAATATACTAACAGAAACTTTATTGTATCCTCTATATTACCCTATACTAGCTTTAGTAAGAACGCATTTCATTATCACATCAGGTGATTTTATTTAATGATGAAATCTTATCATTTTAGTATTTTTAAGGCACTTTTTCTCAAATCATCCACTGATGAAAGCCATAAGATGAAGCGGAAAGCCTACTATAATTGTTATAAGTGGACTTCAACAGAAGGATATTTTTTTCTTTTTAGAAATGAAATAATTTTCAATATCAAGAATGTTGAATTTCTTTTTTTTTTGACACATTTAGAAACAGTTTAAACCTCATGAACGATTGTACAAGGCTCATGTAGAAACAGATAAAACTGTTTCTCTAAATCGCAGTAAGAATCTGATCATTTGTTTAAGCTATGTAAGATTGTGTCATCAAACATAAATTATGGATGCTTTATAATTTGTGCTGCTAGCGTCCATCACTGATATATCCTACAGTATTGAGAGTTGTAACAAAATAAACATTTAGCCGTTGGATGCTTCAGGACGCAGATGTGAAATCAGATGAAGAAAATAGAGAGGGGAGATATTTTGCTCTTTGCTATCAGTCACTGTATCTGCCGTTCAGTGTCATCCTCCAATGGCCTCTGCTCCTCTGTTGTCTCCTCGCAATGATGTTATGTACACACACCTGATGATTAATATGCAGCCATGGAGCAGTTAAAGGAGGAGCGACGGGTAGAGGGAAAACAGAGAGGAGAAAAGCCTGATGGGAATCTTTTCGGGACAGTAAACACTGCATGAATTAACCTATCAGAGCTGAAACGTGAGGCGTGACCAGGAAACAAATGAGGAGAGGGTGAAAGGAGAAACAATATACACACAGACACAATAGTTTACTTAAAAATAGGACATTAGAGCTTTTGAGAATGTGTGTATATTTAAATATAGATTTCTCTACAAACCCTTTATTGGTTCAGCTTCAGGTCGTTCTTAGTGTTACTGCGATTAATACACGTCTGAAGTATATTACATTGTTTTCCAAAATGCTGCGTCTGCATGTGTGTAATAGTGTGTAAAGTGTGTACTCAATGTCAATCAAAGCTGTTTCTAATTAAGAGTTTCTGTGCAAGGTTAGCGATTGTTGCCATGGAAGGAAACCACTATCAGCGGCCCATTTTCATATGAATGAGCTTATTTAATTAAACTGAACAGCTAATGAGAGCCTATATCAAAAATAATACAATGTTTTACCAGCCATGTAAGAAGGGAACAAAAAAAAAACCCATGATGGTGACATATAGAATGAAAAGGAGCTGAAGAGAGAGACAAACGGAAGTGAAAGGCAGGCAGATTAACTGGTTCTGAGCAGAAAACAGATATCTGTTGTCTTTGAACCTGTAATGTTATTTCTGCGCCGACAGAAGCTCAAACAATCCGGAGGCCAAGATTGAATTAGACTTTGGTGCACAAACGAAACGAGAAGGAGAAAGAGAGAGAGAATAAATGTCGACTTGCATGTTGTAAGGCTGAACCACGACGGAGAGCGAGAGAAGACGGAAGGGAGATCTCAGATGAAATGCAGAAAAAAAACTGTCTTCCATTGTCGGAGTCTGTGTGTTGGTGTGTGTGACTGTCAGACGTGCACGCATACTTGTGTGCCTGCTATAATTTTTCCATTTGAAGGTTAATTAACGCTTGAAGTAAAAGCTACAGGACTGCAAATCAAAGACAGTAAACAGTCTTCCAGCCGCCTCAGGGGATTATTAGAAAAATAAATGAAAGCTGTGTAAAACAATTAAAATATTTGAAATGTGAACTTTGAGGCAGTTTTCTCTCCGCCTCACTTTGATAACACTAAAATGAACAAGGACAAGTGAAATAAACTTGGAGAAAAAGTGTGTGAACGTAACTTACAAAACTGTCATTGAAATACGTTCATAAAAAAACAGTGTAGACAAAAAAAAAGTGTTAGAGTTTTTTTACGTAAGGGAACTGAAAAATGATTCGTAAATTAGATAAAATATAATACATTTCTAAATATTGAAAATGACAACCTTATAATCTTAGAGGTTTTCCACTTTGATACTTCAAACAGAAAACTACAGATTAATGCAGGAGCCAGTGGGCAAGTAGCAAACAACACAAGGGGGAGGCACACAAATGTAACGCAGGCTCCTTGAAAGTAGAAGAAGAGACAAAGTGAGTGTTATGTTGGGGGTTTGGAGGGCAGTATCTATATTTGATTTGGGGCTGTGCTGTGTGCATGTCAACACCCTCAATCTGGAAAACCAGAGGGATATGAGCTAATTAAGGAGGGAGACAACCGAAGGGGCAAAACAGGGAAGAAATCAAATTAAAGGAAAGAGGGGGATTAGTGAGAGAGGCAAAGTACTTTCTACTTTTTTCTCTCGTTTAGCTCAAACATTTGAGAGGACAAGACAAAGTGGGGCGGTAAACAGGGAATAGAGAGTAAGAAGGGACTTTTTGCTAAAACTGGCTTGGAAGTTATTTCAGACCACATTTGCATCACTCAAACCCCCCTACCCTGTTTTTATATTCCCTTTATCTTTTGGTCCCTTTTTATGTCTCTTTCCCTCTGTCTATGTCTGTCTTTCTGTCTCCTTTTAGTTCTCTCAGAGGAGCTGTCCCTGTCCCAGCCCCGGAGCTCGTATCTGATGGGCAGCGAGCCACTGTTTTCATAAACACAGTTTTTGGAGGGCTAGCATACATACATAAACAGCAGCACCACAGGCTGCAGTGTCAGATCTCCTCTAAACCTCCGTCACTCAGTCTGCTCTTCTAAAAGCCCCATCAGGCAGTGTTTGGGTCAGCCTGACAGTCCCGGGCTTTCAGACGGGTCCCAGACAGAACCAGCGCCATGTTTGGGTCGCCTTGCAGACTCTGAGCCCCCCGGCCCATCAGAACCCCGCCTGTCAGTCCAGGATTAACTCTGTATACACACTGGTCCATTACAGTACACACAGCGTAGGCCTCAGGGCACAATAAATAACCTTTAATCTGATAACTTTGTGTTTGCTTAAAAAGTAGAGACGGTTGTACGGGTTTAAAATGGTATGTTAGCATCTTACTCTATGAAGAAGCTTTAAATTAGGTTTCTTCTGATAATTAAAGAACTGTTTGTGGTTTCTTAGAGTCGTAAGTGTGCTTTTGGTTTCTGTGGCACCAAAATCTTCTGCATGGCAGCAGCAGCTGTCTAATTCACACGTATTTAAATTAATATATATTTTGTATTCATCCACCTTCATAACAATAAGCTTACATAACAACAGAATAACTTTTGGCAGACTTGTGCATAAGTAATGGGTTTCTGCCTAATACTTGACATTTTAAAATAAGATCAAATAACTTAAAGCCGTTAATTGGCCATCATCATTTAAGATGAAGAAAAAAAATGTATCAATAAGGTTTGGGACAACCAAATAACTATGACACTACTCTGCAAGTTAATGGAGCAATTTAGCATCTTTCAGCATGTAGTTTTGGCTAAAGCTCAATTCACCATTCTATGAATATAGTGTAGCATTAAGAGCCAGATATTTCCCTAAGAAGTTGGAGGAAAGGCCTTTTCAAACAAAGGTAATTCTGCTCCACGTCTACTTGAGTTGTAAATACCTTTTGCCAACAAGTTCTCCACATCTTCTCTGAAGCAATTTCCCGTTTAAGCACTTTTATGTTAGACACATTGACATGAATATGACACTCTTTGAGCTTCCCTGAAAACTTAAATAAGTAGCTAAATATATTTGATGTTCAGCCGATTTGGGAAGCTAGCGATACAGACTTTAGACACATAAGGAGTAAGTTAGGACTTTGTTTATGACTATCAACTTATCTAAACATAACATCTACCTCTGGGTTGCAGCCGACCAAATAGAGTCCCCTCAAGACATTTCATTAGATTGTGAAACAAGCATGAAAATCCAAGAATAGCTGACATCTCTTTGACATCTCTTAAAGTGGAAGTGACTTTTTCACATGACCCTACACATCTCATGACCCCACCAGCAGCACTTTTAGTTGAACTGCACCCCGAGTTTAAAGAACACGTCCCTGCAGCCTGAAGTCTCCCCAGCAGTAACACAACGCTCGAAAAGGAACAGCTTCAGGCTTTTCCTTCAAAATTCATGTTGGTTTAACATAATTATAGCGAAAAATGTTGTGCCGACTAACGATCTCAAACCAAAATCCAGTATTTTAATACTAGTTTAAACTTTACACGGAGCTGAAAGCAAGTATGAAAAAATTCAGATTAAGAGAGATTAAGTGAAATCAACAGGAAATTTAAATTTGTACGTGAAAAAACACATTTTGATAGACTTAAATTAAGTGGGCATTTGTTATGTGGGATGTATTCATGTATAATTCACTTTCAGATTGTTTTATTAGTTAAGGGATTATTGACCAGTAGATAAGTGACTATTAGTGTGTTGGTACTGTCGTTACTATCCACTTCATTAAATTAAATTAGAGAACAGAGTAATTTATAACACATGACTAGGCTTGTTTGATCATTTTAGCATAATTTAAACATGTAATTCTCTTTGTTTTCTCTAGTGTGTATTTCTTTGTTCTATTCCATGGGACTAAAAAGGAGGTGTTATTACCTGGTGTAGTGGAATAATAAATAAGTGGAGGCTATAGGAGGTGAGTCCTCACTATTATGCTAGTGTTTGCATATATTCTCTGCCTCCTGCTCTTCTCTACAATATGTGAAAGTGAGTGACAGATTACAGGCTGCCATTTTTCAAGGTGATGCTGCAGGCGACCTCTGACCTGAATGACTGGACTCTGCTGAGCTCAGCTGTAATGATCACTATTCTTCGCCCATCAGCCTCCGCCTTTCAGTGACTGTCTTCTCGTCCTGAGGTGACGAGGAGAGAGATGAGAGGTTGACAGCAGATGTGAAAAAGCTGTTGTGTGTCTCTGTGTGCCAGGGTATGAAAGCAGAATATCAATACACTGCTTTTATTGAGGTGACAGGACTAATTTGCATTTATTTTTGCTTGCGTAAATGAAAATAGATGTGCCAAAAATTCCGTGGTTTTGTACAAAACTAACTAACACACTTTGACTCAAAGGATCTGCACTCATATTAAAAATGGGTTCATTCAGAAATCTTAACAATGCCATAGAGACACAAGTTGATTAGGAATTGAAATAGTCAGATTATAACTAACTCCAATAGCACTGTAATACCACAGCTCATCATTAAGTGAGACAGATTGAGATAGACTTGTCTCAGTATTATTGTGTAAGCAGATCTACAATCTGTGTGAATGTGCAGTCTGTTAATATAAATGCAAACCAACAGAACGCGGAAAGACGTTACCAGCACGAGCTCCAGTGCTGTCTGACAATAAAGGAAACATATTCAAACAGCATAAAATGTTTCAAATCTCAAATCTGCGTGCTAGTAAATGGCATTTTGTGTAGACTTATAATCCAAAAAATCCTTTTTATAATAATTGGTTTACTCACAGTTCTTCTGATTCGTATGCTGGATACAATTGTTCTATCCAATGGGAGCAACAACTTGACCAGCTACACTGCATGCACACTATAAGGCATCAATAAATAAGAGTAGTATCATTAAAAGTCACTTTGTTGCTAACACTTATTGATTATTTTGAATGCAAGACAATTATATTTTTGATGATCTAAAAAAAAAAGAAACTATTTCAGCAGCAGTGAAAGCAAGTCTGACATTGCCCATGGTGTAATTGGCAGGCACGTATTTACGACCACGATTTATAAAAGGCAATAGTAAAAACAAAAAAAACGCTGATGGGGGGTGGGGTGGGAGATAAGCAGTGCCGGAAATGGAGGAGGGCCTGAAAGAGGCTGTGGCGGTATTAATTAAACAATGCCCATTTTAATCATAGCTAATTATATTTGCAGGCGAGGGTTGAGAGGAGCGAGGGGGCTGAGGGTGATTCTATCTGCGTCTGTGCTCATTAGTACGGGGAGCTGTCTGATACAGCTTCTGTCATCATATCATCAGCAATAAACATAATCTATGTCCAAGGTGATACTGTTAAAACTGGTTTAGTAATGACTAACACCTAAACATAGCTGGTGAGAGATCACCCACACACAAAAACGTACTTCTCAATGTCCTTTCATGCTAGAAAAATTTGCCGTCAAACAATAAAAACTGTGAATATAATAGTCTGGAGTAAGATAGGAATATATTTGAGTGAGGAGAGGATGTTAGCAGCCTAACCATCTCCCCACTGGTTAAATTGTTAATTAATGTTCCACCCATTTATCAGTCAAACGGCTTCTAATTAGTCTTTTGAATCTCTTCTGCCTTGAACCACAATTTAAACCCTTTTTTTGCCCTCCTCCTTCTCCCTGTCAATAATCCAGCCGCTGTTCCAGTCCCTCTGTTTCTTTCTCTTATACAGCTGCCTGTTATCTCTGTTCATCAGCGACAGTTTCACATCTATAAACATTCAGGAGTTCAAATGTTGACCCTCGACTCCTGGCTGACCTGGAGGTCACCAGCAAAAAGGGAAAAAGGGTATTAAAGGGAAATAATCACGCCTGTGTCTTATCTCTGTAGTGGAGGAAGAGCGATTTTAAAAGGGGGAGAATATATTGAGTCTTGAGGGGCATTATTTGAATATAAGCATTGGGCCATAAACGCAGGTCAAGATGAGCATGAGGAACAGCAGGTGTGTGTGATCACTTTCCCATGTCAGGTATAAACCTCTTGGCTTGGTGACAGTGTGTGTGTGTGTGTTGAGCCGAGGTGAGAACACACTCCCAGATGCAGTCCCATAGCCTCCCTGTCTTTAGCCTCCTGCCACAATCAGCTACGGCTCTAAAAGCAGCTTATGAACTCACCTAAGCTCGGAGAGGACTGTTGTGTCTCTCTCTCACCACATACACTCTCACACAGACACAAGAGGATTTGCATGCATGTTAAAACATAGTGGGGAAACGCGGTGCACACAGCCTTAGTGTTAATGAAACGTGAAAGGATCTTTATCAGACAAGGCGGTGGATAATAATCATCTTCTTACGAGACTCATTGGCAAATTGATTCAGTGTTTAAAGCTATATCAAGAAAAAAATCATGTTATTTTTGCAATTAAGTGTGTATGAATTTGTTTTGGTTTTATGTACATACATATTCTGATAAGATATTTGATATGTTTCTTTTTGAATGAATTCATCATTTTTTAGATCTAAAAATAAAATCTAAAAAACTGACTGAATTGCAGCAATATATGACATACTATAATATTCGTGAAATTACGACATTAAGTGAAATATTAAGGAGCCTAAAAGATTATTTCTATTACCGTCTCAAGAAGAGACACCAGGGAAGTAATGGGCAGAGAAAAAGGTTTTAAATAAAAACTTGAATGGATGGAGCATGAAAGAGCGGGAAGGAGCGGGAAAGAGAAATTGGAAACACATAGGAGTAAAAAGCGAAATCATTTTTTTCCCTGTCTGGTTTTCTATAAGAGGAACGAGAGGAGATAAGACTAAAAGGACTGTCACTCAGAGGAACAATCCTTCCAGTGTCCCCTCTTGCTCCTGCGGCTCCTCCCTCCTCCCTCTCTCTCCAATTTCCACAGATTCCTGCTAAGATAGAGTCGCTGTTCACAGGGACAGTTTGCTGACATCATCCGCTACATACCGAGCATCCTGCACTCTCACTGCACCGCCCCACCACACTTCTGTGACAAGATGGACACACACATACACCAAACACTGACAGAGGATAGGACTGGCTGATTAATGGGACCATCAACCACCTACAATATGTATTTTCCTTGTTACATTTTTTGTTACTATAACAGTTATAACAGGTACAATTTTTATGGATATTAGTTACCGCTGGGATTGTATATGGAATTAGACTCTGGAAAGAGTGTAGTATGCATAACTCACTAAAAGTTGCCCATTATGCTGCAAAGCACAGATGACAGCATAAAATAACCGCGGGTTAGACACACATTCAAGTTTGGGGTTCAGTATGTTAGTGCGTGGGAATAGTATCTCTGTTGCCTGCGGTACATACTGTATGCCGCTGCTGGTACTGCGCCAACAAACTGCAGCTTGCTGGAGTGCTTTTTATTTAAAAACTATATATTTTGAGCTTGTAAAAAGTGTTGAATTTAGCTTGTTCTTGTTCTGCAAAAAGGTCCACAAGTATTTTTTCCATTGTTTAACTTTTATTAGGCAATACCCATGATCACACAGAAAATAGTCAGAAATAAAGTTTCAGCAGAGGTTTGCTTTATTTGTTTTTCTTAAAGCATTCATTCATTTCAAGGAACGTCTAGACTGGGATAACCCCTATCCTCGGTAAACAAAGGTAAATATTGAAATAGGAACAAATCATTTAGATATCACACAGTCAAAGAAACCCAAAAGTAAACATGATCCAGCCAGAGAGCAAGAAGCGAGTTCAGTGACCTGGGGAAATCCTTGAGTCAGTATTTCTGTAATTCTAGCTAATGTGTTTATGCCAATCAAGGCTCAGCTGAATCAGGAACATAATGAAAAAGAAGATTGCTGCAAGTAAAACAAAAATAATTGATTGGTTAAGACAACAAAGAATCTGCTTCCACCCTTGTGATGGAGCAAACTGGATTAAGTCCATCTCCATGAAGGTTTCACATGCGTTCAGCATTCCACAATCATGCATTTCAGCAGACTGTCGCCATCACAGGAAAATGATCATACCACTGATATAGAGGACAGTATTTCCCTCATCTCTACATGACCTCTGAGACGGCCCTCCGCCTGTCTGAAGCACCAGGACACAATAACAGGCTGAAGTGGGGGCATCACTGGTCAAGACTGAACCATCTTTTTATGGGGATCGAAGACGTACCGCTTGAAATGCAAGTTAATGCTGACAGGCTGAGAATCTGTTTTGGGCTCCTCTTCATTTGCTGCTCCGCCTTTGCTCCCACCCTTCCCTTTCTTCTTAGAGGTCGAGGATAACAACTGCTTGGTTTCTGGGCAAAGACCCTCTGAAGAAAAGATAAACAGGCAGGTCACGTAAAAAGGTTGATTATACAAAAAACAATCGTTGTATAAACAAATCCCCATATGTAATACATCTAGATTAGAACTGTCCTACAGTATAGTATGTACAGTATTTAGGCCATCTTAATCATCTCTGTAGGTATATATGATGCTTGATACAGATCTTTCCTGTTATGTGTGCAGTGCCTAGGCGCTGAGGCTGCTCAGTGTGCTGACCTCGAGTTCAACTGTTGCCTTCATCCTCCTGATGTAACGGATGAAAATGTGCAGAGGTCTCCTCGAGTCTCTGCGTTAGTCTGGCTCATCCTGACTCTCCTCCTTCACTCTCAGCCACACTGAGCTGTTCCCTGTGAACGCTGAGCTCTGCATGTTCCTCTACGCTATCACACTCTCTTGTCTTTTTTTGCAGTTTCGCACACGGAAAGTTAGAAATGTTCTGGGTAAACTCCTTTACACGCTGGCTGTTTGACGTCACGCACAATGGCGCCAGCATTCTTCTTGTTATCGTTATGCCAATGTGAGGGTTGTTATGGTTGTAGCGCAGACAGAAATCTCTTATGGTTATCTACGATCAGCTGACAATGTCCGCTTACCACACACTCACACACCCAAACTGAAATGATGCGTGTTCAAATACAAATGATGCGTATGAATTTCACCTTTACACGTTTTTCCTCATATAAATTGCTAAGTATTAAAATGAAGAAATGTTTTAGCTTTCTTATATAACAAGAATACTGTACATATTTAAAAAGGGAATGGGACTATGCCAGAAGCATGGTAATTAAGATGAGTGCATTTGTAGCATTGAGCATATGATTAGAGGCACACTGAGACACAATTGATACACCCAATAAGCCAAATACGGTTATAAAAAGTCTTTGATTAATTAAATAGTGTCAGTGGCCAAGTTGGCAACAGGTTCACTTTGGAGGAGCAGTATGACACCCGGTTTAAACCAGAGAAGAGGATGGACTAATAATCTTACTGTCCCTATAAATCCATAGACAGAAAACTGCCAAACACAATCTAAATCTAGCTTCTCTAATGTGCAGATTTACAGATTTTGTTCATACTTTATGGATTCTTTTATTTTATTTTTGGGGTCAAGGAAGCGTTGATGAACATTTGTGGAGCAAACTATATTTATTGAATAATAGAGAAAGCCCTCTGCAGGTTAATATGTGATGAAAATAATCAATAGTTGTATTCCAAGAAATAATGCAGATATGAGCAGTAAGTATGAGCCACAGAAAACAAAGACTGCATGAAAGCCTCCAACCTTATCTAAGCATCCTTATTAAAAGACAGAAAAGGAAAGAGAAATTGGATAGAGCTGGAAGTCAACTGAAACAGCTACTGACACAAGTCATGCAATACCCAGCAAATGTATATGTATTAACAGGAAAAGCAGAGTTGCAACATGTACGTACATCTGTGCAGTTAAGATATTGTAAAGCTTTTAAAAGGTCGGAAGCAAAACTTCAGGGTTAAAATGCCAGCAGGAAAGGTTAGATGCACCTAAAACATTATGGCATTGACGCCGGTGAAAAGTATCGTAGGAGACTGTTTTCAGATATATTGCCATGATTTCACTTATTTTACGCAGAATGGAGCCACATTTGCCCCAAAGCGCAGCGGGAGAAACTATCAGATGTTATGTTCATATGGTGTTGGGCGATATGAGCCCGTGCAAGGGTAGAAATGTGTCCAGCAGGAAAGATTAGGCAACACATCCTCCACAGGGGTATCTATTGGTCGCATGATTTCAAAATCTTCCGGATTCACAATGTATCGTGGTTCAGGCAGACATGAGGAGAGGAAAGTGAAGTTGTAGAAACATCCCAACCAACCCATGATGAGGAAAACCTCTAGTATTACCAGACGCACACTGTACTCTCTTTGACAGCGCTTTCTGGAATAAAGATAACCCCTATCCTGCAGTAAATGTTTAGTATTTTTTTATTTTGGTCTACTGTAAAGTCCGCTTGTATAAGTAAGGTTTTTGTTTTTATGGACGTTCCATATAAAACAAAGGATAAAATATATATTTTTTTACCATTTCTAGGATTTTACAGATGAATTTACAGACTAATAAGGCTACTATAGTGTGATATACCATCTGTTACAGTGACATAAAAAAGTATGTAAGTATTTGTCAAATCGACTTGAATCATATGTTCATGTGTAGATGCGTGTGTTAGTATGTTTAAGACTTTAGAGTATGTGAGGCAGTGAAAAGGATGTAGGTGAGGTCCTCTTTCTAAATGTTTTTGTTTTCTCTTCCCTCCCGGTGCGGAGCAGTGGGTCCGAAGCAACAGAAGGTAAAATAAACACGGAACAGACTTCCCCCGGAACACAAGGCAATCCCCGGAGGAATTCTGGGAATGTGGCTCAGGATGTCGGGCCTACCACTCTTACCGCATCCTGAAAAAAACTGTCCGCAGAGCCCCCAACGTCCAAGGAAAGATATGGAGAGTGCTCTCGGTGCGAGTCTTGATGAAGAAGGAGTCTACGCGACATCATCAAAGCCACGGTGGATTGATTTCCCTGACTCAGCCTCCATTAAACAGAGTCAGGAGCTACAGCAGTGTGATAGGCCAAGAGACAAGAACATCTCACCTGAGGTTGTTCTTACCTAGAACTCGAATCTTGAACTTCCCGCTCTGTCCGAACCCGCCCTCGATGACACCAGTCTCGCCTGTCGACAGTGTGACCTTTAACCCGACAAAGAGCTGGAGGTTGGTCTCCTTCTTGAAGAGGTTGCGGCCAATCACAGTGTAATCGTCGGTCACCTGAACACAACAGAGAGGAACAGAGCTCCATGAGCTGCAGGAGTAATGACGGATAGTGAACGCTTGATTAGAAGTACTTGTTAAATGGGGTGGAAGCATGTGATCGAGTCAGAGCTGTGAAACTGTCAGGATGTGCTTTAGTTTCATCTCACTTCTTCCTTCCTCTAATCTGGGTCTTGTGGGTTGTCATGATTTCACTCTGTCAGCATGGCGGCATGAGGAAGAAGAGCTGATCCTCAGTCCTGTGTCTTCATCACTCGCTGTAAGCCACATTCTTCGAGGCTCGCCGCCTGGCTGTCTGGCATCCTGTCTTTCATCCCCCTGCACATTTTATGCTATATTTGTTTGTATTTCTTTCTTATCACCCATCACTAAGTCGATCTAACCCGCCACTAATCTGATAACATGAGGGCACCGCTCTGTCTCCGACTCACCCCCTCGCACCAGCTATTCCTCTCTCTTCTGCCTAACCCTCATTCATTCCTGAACATTTGACCCCGACATCCTTCAAGCGTGACTGATGTGCTGATAAAAAAAATACTGTTGCTGTACATGTCTGACAGAGCGTATGAATTGTGACTGCATGAGCCCGTCATATCTCAACACTGCCAGTAATGTCTTCTTTTACTAAAAGTCTAGAAACATAGCTGGCTCTTTCTGAGAGACAGATGAAGTACACATATAACTTTCCATGACCAAGAACTGACCTCTTCACACACGCTGATTTACTCCTGAGTCACTGACTATAGCTGTCAACAGCCTGAGGTGCTAACAGCAGGAAACTAGTTCACACACTTGACCCCTGACCTGAGTCTGACCCTGCACGAGGGTGCACAGAAAACTTTAACTGTACAGTGCAGAATGACGAGTCATAACAAAAATATAAACTGTGAGGAGTTAGAGAGTTAAAACATATTGAAAAACTCTTAAATCTGATGTTGATTTAAATAAGAAAACAACAGCATTGGATTAGATGAGATACGGATCGGTATGAACTGGAGCTCAGGATTTAGGACGGAACGTGACAGCTTAAAACAAAAACAAAAATGAAAACGGCATGTGTAAGAGAGAGAAAACGCTGAGTCTGATGAACTCACTCACACAGCGATGTGGGTATTGCTGTGCTACTCAGGTGTGTCCAAACAGTGCCAACGTCTAACCGCTAGACAGGACAAGTGGCGTCAGTCTGCCGCCCACACACACCTCTGTGTCACAGCACATGCTAAGGTATGCATACACATTCATGCCTCAAACAATGATCACAAGGGCGGCATGTTGTTTGTGTGTGTATGTTTGTGACTGTACAAGAGGGGCTCTGTCTGAGAGGCACGCTCCACTGACACCAGCAATTAGAAACATCCAAAGAAGAACCGGAGCTCTAAAAGGTGGTAGAAAGGGTAGGGGGGCACGGGCACACTCAGGGGTAAGCAGAGAGAATGGCAGTAAGCAAAACACCATTTAAATAAACTTCTTCGAGTCCAACTCACCCTTTCCACCTGGCCCTCCTTGTGTTTGGTCTTGTAGATGCGCAGGCGAGGCAGGGTAGACTC
The DNA here is from genome assembly GCF_036324505.1 of Eleginops maclovinus. Lineage (NCBI taxonomy): Eukaryota > Metazoa > Chordata > Actinopteri > Perciformes > Eleginopidae > Eleginops > Eleginops maclovinus. Next base: position 14,775,845 of record NC_086368.1, on the reverse strand, counting down.
GGCATAGCCTTTATCTTCAAACCCTTGGAGGAGACGGCCTTGGAAGGCCAAGCGGCATGCATTGGCGTGAATGTCTGTGTCCAGCTTGGAACCAATCACCAGGCAGAGTAAGGGGCATGTGACTGGCCGCTCAAACTCTAACAGGGCCCACTGCTCTGGGTCACACGCTGGACTCGCCTCTCCCTGAGCGGTGACATATTCATCCTGGTGGAAGTACTCCCTCTCGAAGCTGAAGGGTGTATCCAGCGAGCAGGGCTGTGATGGAGGGGGTTTAGAGACTGAGGGGGGCTCTGAGGCACCCACGGGTGGCAAACCAAAGAAGGTAACCCTCGCCATGACGGTTTCATGACCCACAGTGATGTGAAACTTAGCACGGGTGGAAAGAGAGCCCTTGAAGTAGCCTATCTTCCTCACAGAGATGACAGCTGCATAGAGGGTGCGCAGGGACCCCGGGCTGCACACCACACCCCGCTCTAACAGTTTGGGGTCAAACTGTGTCACACACACACCCACGCGGTCCCCCTGCATGGCCCCCGACACTGGTTTCCGAAACATCTGCACCGACTTTATCTTCTTAGTCACCTGATGTCAGAGAGAAAAAGATTCATTAAGATCAATACAGCGATTTCAAAACTCAGAGAAAGAAACAGATATTCAGACTCACAGTATGTTGCATTAATGCTGCTAAAAGTGCATTTGTTGTTTCTGTTATTTTTTGCTTCAATTCTTAACATTTAAAGTTGAAAACGTAGAAACTAATCCATGGAATTCCGCATGAGGTTAAACATAAATAACAGTTACACTTTCAACGAAGACCACATCTATTTGATTAATGTGCACATATACTGCTTAATAACACTCATATACATCAAAAAAGAAAAATACATTTTGATGTATCTTTAATAATGCATGCTTAATCATAATGTTTTATTGGTATAGGCTGGTAAGGCTAGACATTTTCATTCATTTAAAAGTATTTATGTTGCATCATCAGTGACTATTATGCAGGCTCCAAAATGCTGAGAATCACAAATAAAATGTGTCTTCTTTAAAATAGGGACAGTTCACCTTTAAATGACAAATACATATTTTACCGGCGAGCTTCTCAAATGTATTTTTGGGTGGTTTGAATCAATGTACTGAAGCGAAAGCAGACATCCACGGCTAGTATTTCAAACCCTGTAACTCACATCAAAAATGTGTTTGATCTTGTAGTGGACTGTACCTTTAATGTATAAAAGCAACATAATCAATCAAGATAGAAAAGCAAGTTTGACAAAATGAAATTGTTCCTTTTTTTATCAAAGGTTTCTTTTATACCTTAAGCATATCTTAAGTAGACACGTATGCCATTTACCACCAACAATAAAATGTGATGACGGAGTATAAAGATTATTAGAGATGCATTAATATGTAGTGTACCTTTGAAGTTAACCCATACCATGATACTGCATAGACAATAATTATACAACATATAATATTTATTTATTAGTTTATCAGTTTTATTCCACTCATGGCAATTGTTATAAAACAAAACGTGTACACTTCAAGCATTTTGTTGTAGACCATGAGTAATGACTATAACACAATGATATGAAGGTATCTCCAGAGATGTTTTATAATATATTCAAAAGAAAAGGTCAGAAAGAGGTTTTTTAATTAATGCACATACTTAAGTTTACACCTCATTAAATATGGACAACTAGCAGATGTGCTAATTCAATCTTTAAAATATTACAGAACTATATTTCAAAATACTGCATTGCCCATAAATGCAAATATGGTTATGGATCAAACTGGTTTTTAAAAAAGTTTTCTTAACTTAATTAAAGATGGGGATGGTTTTTTTAAATCCACATCTACAAACTAATCATAACAAATGAAACCTTCAAAGATATCTGTCCTGCTACATGATTATTGTCCCATCTCTGAATTGACAGTTGGCATATCAAAATGCTTTTCTGTTTAATTTTGCTGTCCGTTAAACACTGACCAACACAGCAGTATTGGTACAGGTTAAAGCTAACAAATGACTGCTAGTTTAGCCATTTGCTGCCATCAAGAGGTGAACATGAAAACTGCAGACACAATTTGCTGAGCCTGGCTGAATGTGTGCATCTGCTCTAAATTACCCAACTCCTGGGCTGTCAACCCCCGCCCCCAGTCCCCTCATCCTCTCCTCACATTAAAGTGACACATCCTCTGCACCCACTGGGACATCCCTCCCTCAGTCTGCCTACTTCCACTCAACTTCCAAGTCTCTGTGGTTTATCAAAATAATTTCCTGCACTCCTGTCCTGTTAATATCAGAGATTTAGAATTCATGTCCAATTTCTCGAGCATACCTTTAGTGCTGGGATTTCCACAGTGTCATTGATGGCCAGTGACCCCTGCAGGATGGTGCCTGTCATGACTGTTCCCTGACCACGGATGGAGAAGCAATGGTCCACAGCCATCAGGAGGTCACCTCCGGGGTCTCTCTGGGGGAGGTACGTCTGTTTCTTCAAAAGCTGATATAGACGAGAAGAAAACATATATTATATATAAACCAAAAAAATAACTGTCATAAGACTGCAAGGGCACAAGATTAGAATTTTTTGGGGCAACCAGTGCCTTTATTGTGGAACAGATTAGAAGGGGGAGACAGAGGGGATGACATGCGGCACATGGTCCCGAACTGGATTTAAACCCGGGTCCTTTGCATGGGGACCGAGCCCCAGGACATGGGCCGTCAGCTCTACAAACTGAGCCATATTGCAGCCCAGATTAGAATCGTTTTAAATTACATATCATAAAAATTTCAAATACAGTAAAATACAGTGATTAAACACCGCCATTTTCTAAAACTGTAGTAAAGATTTTATTCAGTTTTTACTTTTGATCGAACAAAATAAGAATTGTGTTGATAGTTTATATTGTGTAGTAAGTAAACAAGGCTGAGGATTGTTTTACCCTTTTATCCTCACTTGACAATGACATCTGACAAGCAGCACTTAAGTGAGAACTTATGTGCACTTTCGAGCTAAATTAGTAAAAATGGAGGGGGACCAGTGCGTTTCCGGACTTTACCTCGATTAACTCTGGCACTGCTTGTGGCTCCTCTGCGTCAGGAGCCTCCGGGCCCCCAGGCTTCGCTGCCACAGCAATCACTGGACATTCCTTAAATCTGGCCAACAGAAAAACAGTCATATTGAAATTATTTCATGCTTTGATGTTGAAGTAATGGATAAAGTTCCTTTGAATGAGAAACAAGTGGGTCTGACAGACAGACGCTGGAATGCAGAGAGGGAGACAGAATTTGTAATGAGTGAGGAAGTCTGACAGAGATTCAGTCCTGCAGGCCACTGGGAGTATGCGGGATGCCCTAACCCACATTTCCACAGATTTACCCACTATTCTTAATCTTGCATAATTGCACACCTGGTGTTCTCCAGAGTTTTGTGCAGCCTCTTGGTCATTTTCTCAATGGCACTCTGTCTTTTGTTGGGAGGCAGCAGGTCGATCTTGTTTAGAACGACCACCATGCGAGGGCAGGTCAGCTCTCCTATCAGCAGACACTCTGCAGTCTGAGTCTGCACCCCTTTCACCACGTCCACCACCAGCATCATCAGGTCAATGATCTGGGCACCTAGAGAAAATAAAATTTCAAGAAATCAATAGGATGTAAGATATAACTGACTTGGAAGAAAAGTCACAAGCAACTATAAAAAGATGTAGGAACTGTGAGTAGAGAGTATGGAGCCGACAACAGCAATATAAACAGGAATGGATACAGATACCTAAAAATAACAGTTGAACAAGAAGAGAAATTAGGGGAGGGGTGCACATAGGCAGAGAGATAAAAAAGGCTAGGGGGTTGAAACCAGAGCTGCAGCTCACTTGGTTGTCTTTCCTTTCCCTCTTTCCTTTCCCTGAGTTTGGCAGTCTCTCTTTCCTGTGTTCTCCTCTTTTCTTTCCTTCTATTTGGCTCCCTCTCTTTCCTGTGCTCTCCCCACTTGGGACAGAAGGGGAAGTTTAATGCATACCCCAATCCCCACACTTTCCTTCCTCCCTAATCTACAGCATGTGCCACCCCACTGGCTCATCGATTTAATGTAGTCTGTCGGTAACCCTGCACAGCAGTATTTAATAAGTGCATTCAGTCAGACTTTTACCAAGACTATTACTTCTATCAAAGTCTGTGTATATTACACTATTTAAGTTTAATAATGTGGGTTGTTCATTAATGCGACAAACAATGGGGACTAAAAGAGAAAGCCGGTTATAGAGAAAGTGTCCCTCTGAGTGAGCGTTCTCAATATCTGGATAGGTTAAGTGTGTGTGTGATAACAGTGAGGATGTAGTGTAAGCAGCATCCATCTGTGACCAAAATGTAAAATGTATATGTTAGGGCTGTTGTGTTGGACTGTATGTGTATACTTAATATACAGTACTGAGAGAACTGAGTGTAGATGGTGAGGTATGGTTGCTATTGCCTCAGCTTGAATCATCTACTACTGGTATAGGTCAGCATTTCCTGACTGTAACCTTTATGTTCACCATTCTTTAATCTGCTGTCATTAGCCATTTTGATGGAAGTATTCAGATGTTTTACTTAATTAAAAGTACTAAGTCCTGCATTGAAAATATAATTCAAGTAGAAATATCTAAAAACAACCAGGATAATGTACTTAAATACTTCAAAAAAAGTACTCAATGTAGAACACAATAAAAATAATATATTTTTTCAATAACTCTACGGGTTTATATTTTTAGGAAGAGTAGTTTAATTTACAACACAATCGTCCTCTATACAGTAACTAGTGGCACGAAAATAAAATGCTCAAGTAACTTAGCTTTGTATCTAGGACAGTTCTTGACTGACTTCCCAAACCACAACACCAGTGACTCATAGCAACAACACTTGCAGATAATTCAGAGAGCTCACCCCCAATGATAGTGCGAATAAGAGAGGCGTGTCCCGGACAGTCCACCAGGGTAAACTGCAGACTTTCATACTGTTTCTGGCCTTCGCTGTCCCGCAGGTGGTCCGGAAGATCCACCGTGAAGGAGGAGAAGCCGAGGTCCAGCGTGATACCTCTTTCCCGGGACTGCGGGTTCTTGTCGAAGGCAGCCGTGGAGGCGGTACTGCTAAGTGCCCTGGCAAGCGATGTCTTCCCGCTGTCGACATGTCCGAGCACCCCGACGTTGAAATTCAAAGTTTTTCTCCGACTGTCAGCAGACTCTGACATTTCTACACCGGTTGGATGTAATTGCAACCGGCTTGCGAATTGTGTTTACTCCCAGCTGGACCTTGAACCCAGCTCCAGTGTCAAACTGAGTTATTTGCTGTCCTTTCATTCGTTGACACACGCTTGTTAAACAAAAACAACTTCAACAACATGCTTTTGTTATGAGTCGGTGGTTAAAAAACACATACAGGTATAAATAAGACTTTAAAGTTACTCTAGCCTGAAAACAGTTGAGAGAAACGTCTTCGTCGTTGTCAGTAGTACTCGGGACAACATGGTAAAGCGGAACGGTTGTGTTCAGGACCAAACAAAGATAAAACAGCGGTAAACTGACCTGACATAAAATACACTTGATTAAAACTTGAATCTAAAATTTCATTGGTGTAATGAGTAGTAATCAGTAAGTTCTGCATTCATTTGAGACTCTTATTTACACTTTGACAAGTTCTAGCAGTTTCTACTACGACAATACAATTGAAACACAAGCGGAAATGAAAACTGCCATGGGCGGGATTACTTCGACGACAATGATTGACGTGGGTTTCAGCCAATCAAGGTGTTGCATTAGTCGGAATCGACCAATAGACTTACTTGCCAGTGTAAATAGGCGGGACTTTAGAGGATCACTTCCGCTAATTTCCCCTAGTTACCCACATGGAAACCAATTTCCCTGTGTTTTGAGTTTCGGCGCCGATTGCAGCAGTGAGGATAACCTGAGTCACGGGAGGTATTTTATTCACAGTAAACCTGCCTTGCAGTTTTTACTCCCCATATTTGTAAAGTAACAGTAACTATGAAGATCGAGGAGGTAAAAAGCACAACAAAAACTCAGCGGATCGCCACTCACAGTCACGTCAAAGGACTCGGGCTAGACGAGGCCGGGAATGCTAAACAATCAGCATGTGGTCTGGTCGGCCAGGAGGCTGCAAGAGAGGTAATGTTCATGTTTCGCTGCACTCCTGTTATTTTTGTATTGTTTGGTAGACTGACGGCAAGAGCTGAGGGTTTTTTACAGGAATAATTGTGCCCATAGCAGACAGGTGCACCACTATGCTAGTTCCGTTAGCACTGTGGTGGCGCCGTTTCATACCTGGTCAGAAGTGAGCTAAAGGTAAAGCCTGGTAAAAAGAAATCACATTCATATGTTATTTAAAGAGAAAACATGTATTGTTAATAATAACAAACTTTATTTGTATAACGACCATCTTCAAATGTTGTCAATAGATATATAAATCTCGTCATCTTGATGTTCTGATTTCCAGTCTAAGGAGATACCTGACTTTTGAGGGATGCATAGCTGTCTAAAATATAGTATCACAGATGGACAGACCGGCCAGGGGTTAATTGTACTTTGGAGACAGAGCAGACCTGTGGGTACATAGTATCTAAAAGCTATTGGCTTTGAATTCAATTGTGACAACAAAGCACTCAGGGGGTATCCAAAAACCAGCCACTTGTATTACATTCAATTCCTGTTGACATGTTTTCCATTGGATGTCCATATACATGTATAATTGTTTTCATTCTCCAGGCTTGTGGAATCATTGTCGAGCTGATCCGTTCAAAGAAGATGTCTGGAAGGGCAGTGTTACTTGCAGGGCCACCTGGTACAGGAAAGGTAAGTGTGTAGTGTTCATTCAATGGCAATAGAGCAGTAATGCTTAGGTTAATGCGGCCTCTGTGGTGGCTGCAGATTGTGACTCTTTTCTATTTGTTCCTCCAGACTGCCCTCGCGTTGGCTATGGCACAGGAGTTGGGAAACAAGGTGCCTTTCTGTCCCATGGTTGGCAGTGAAGTCTACTCGACCGAGATTAAAAAAACAGAAGTATTGATGGAGAATTTCCGGAGGGCTATTGGTGAGTGTCATTTCAATTTGAACTGGCTCCTTGGTCATCAATTATACCCCCCACATCAGTCACTGCAACTGAGACTTTTGATAGACCCTGATCTGTCAGGGCCTATCAAAAGCCTCATTGGCTGAACACAAGTGCCATTAAAAAAAAATATTGGCAAAGACTTGACTAAAGCAATAATAATGCCATCTTAAAGCATTTAATAATGCCATTAACTCATTTAAAACAACAGCGGTGTCCATGGATTATCCTGACCTCTTCGGAGAGAATATGACTAGATTAAACTCAGAATGACCAAGATTTCACCTCCCTATTCGCTCTTGTTGTCAGTTAAAAGGCGAATTTGACCGCACATTTATGAGAATGGTGTTTGGAAGGAAGGATGAATAAAGGGACGGGGTTTGTCTGACTGCTGATGGTACGTGTTGCAGGGTAGGAAATGGATCTTATGTAGAGTGAGAGGTGGTCCTCAGCACCTTTTGCTCCTCCCCTAGAACAGGATACCCAGGAAGGTGGGGGTCTCATTTTGAAGTTGTCATCACTCCGCTGATAAGAGCGGACAGTCCCTGCCTTACTCATTGCTGCGTGACCCTCCCCATCACAGATCAGCCACCTGTGTGCTGCTCATACTCCATGCCACCGGCTGCATGAAAGAGCAACAGGACTCGGATTACATTACACAAGATGATGCCCACACATATTAGTGGCACACGCACACATGCTCCCTCTCTGTAATAAAATGCTTTTTTTCAGTAGACTGAAGGAAGTGGCGGCTTAGTTGACACAGGAATATAAAGACCAGATTGAGTTCTCACTCTGCACCGTGCCTGTGAGTGACTGTAATGTCGCCCACATTTAGGACTGCGTATCAAAGAAACAAAGGAGGTGTATGAAGGGGAAGTGACAGAGCTGACCCCCTGTGAGACCGAGAATCCCATGGGCGGCTACGGAAAAACCATCAGCCACGTCATCATTGGTCTGAAGACGGGCAAAGGCACAAAGCAGCTCAAGGTCAGACTGGAGCTGTAATCCTTTCCTTTCTTTTTCCTATTTACTGCATATAAAGCACACAGAGAGATGGTGCATGTATAAACATGGTAGTGATAAAAGTAAATACACTTATGGTATGTTTTTAAGGTACTTCACACATGCAATTGTTTTTTTAAGTTGTATTTCAGCAATAACATTCATGTTGCATTCACATTGTGTTATAATGCATTCTCTCTTCTTCCAGTGTTGTGGAGTATTTTTTAACCATTTTTGTCACTAACACTCAGACTGACTTTCACTGACCAGTTGTTAAAGAGCTGTTTCTTACATGAAAATATTTTGTCACGTTTCCTTAGCTCGACCCTAGTATTTATGAGAGTCTTCAGAAAGAGCGAGTGGAACAGGGAGATGTCATCTACATTGAAGCAAACAGTGGAGCTGTCAAGGTATTTTTTATATTTCTTTTATGTGTTCATCCCTCCCTGCTGTCCCATTTTTGATAAAATTACAAAAAACATGTACATACTTTAATTTAGTGATGAGTCACAAATGTAACAGTAAGAAATATTTGGTATGTTCAAATGTCAGTGTTTTCTGTCATCTTGCCTGTCTTCTTCAGTCTTCATGGTGGTGTCCTTTGATCTCTTTCAGCTCTGCTGTATTTTTCTTGTACTCAAGCCTTTCTCATTCCTGCAGCTCTTCATGCTCCCTCTATCTCTCCATCTCCCTCAATGCTTCTTTTCCAGCAGCGGGTCTTGTGGCCTGTGTTGACAGGCCACGATGACGGCTCCTTTAGTCGGTGCAGGTGGGCTAGGGGCGCGAGTCGGCTCAAGTCGGGAGGGCTGGACAACACATTTATTACTGTTGAAAGCTGTATCATGACGTGCCCTCTGAAACCCTTTGATCCCTCAGCTGCTCCTCTTTGCGACAGGCTGGCACTGGGTTCAATCGTACACCTGCTCTCGCTCCTTCTCTTCTTTCACTGTTGTCCAGAGCAATGTGGACATTTACTTTCTGTGGGTTAATTGTTACATTTTATTAATACATTTCTGTAAACTGTGTCTTACAGAGACAAGGTCGTTGTGACACCTTTGCTACAGAGTTCGACCTGGAAGCAGAGGAGTATGTGCCACTGCCCAAAGGTGATGTCCACAAAAAGAAGGAGATAGTCCAAGACGTCACACTGCATGACCTTGATATTGCAAATGCTAGACCCCAGGTATGTTACTGCAAAATAATTGTAGTTTACTGTAGCTGTTTACATTTTACAAAATAGTTCCAGAGTACCAGTTTCCAGGTATTCCCTACAAGTTTAAAAATAATTGCTTACTCTTTGATTTCAGGGAGGCCAGGACATTCTCTCCATGATGGGACAGCTGATGAAGCCAAAAAAGACAGAAATAACAGGTAAAGAAAACCTGACAGCTTCACAGTCTTCATCACCAGCTGGCTTATCCACTAGTTGACTTGTGGTCAATTCATTATCATTTTCTCTTCTGGTGATAGATAAGCTACGTGCTGAGATCAACAAGGTGGTGAACCGCTACATTGACCAGGGCGTAGCTGAGCTGGTACCTGGTGTCCTGTTTGTGGACGAGGTGCACATGCTGGACATCGAATGCTTCACATACCTCCACAGAGCGCTCGAGAGCACCATAGCCCCTATCGTTGTTTTTGCCTCTAACAGGGGAAACTGTTTAATTAGGTAGGAGGTCTAAATCTTTTTAGGTGGAAAGAAATGCAATTTTTAAAAGGCAACAGAAAACCTTTTTTTTTATGTAAATGTGTAGTACTCAAAGTTTTTTTTTCTCACCAGGGGAACAGAGGACATCAGCTCTCCACACGGGATTCCTCTTGACTTGCTAGACAGAGTCATGATAATCCGCACTATGTTGTACACATCACAGGAGATGAAGCAGGTGAGTCTTGGCATCGAAATACCTTCAGTTTAGTATAGAACATTCACAAAAACATTTGGGTAGCAACTTTTGCCCTAAAGAAAGTTGGCGCTTTCACCAAACATTTGGAAAAGTAACTAGTGCATTAGTGCAGTTTTTAAATCGAAAGAGCTCTGATTATAAATAAAAACATAACATTGCTGTTCAAAAGATAAGTAGCAATCACTTGCATGTCTGGGAACTTTTTTTTGTCCCTGAATCAGTTATTTGGTGCATTCTGACATTTCTTAGTGTGTCACTAATGATGTTGTGGTTTGTAGATCATCAAGATCCGCGCACAGACTGAAGGGATCAACGTTAGCGAGGAAGCACTTACACACCTGGCAGAGATCGGCACCAAGACCACCCTCAGGTAAGAATGAACTTTACATTGTGTGTCATAATGGAGTGAAGAAGTTTGCAGCTTTACATTGATTGCCCACAGTGGTAATCTGTGCCACTGGGTCTAGTTCTAGCTCTAGCTCTGGCAACATTAGATGAAGCTCCTTGAACTCGGTACATAATTATCAGTATCATACATTTAGGACCTGCAACTTCTCCTCACTCTTGTCTTTATCTTAAACTGGCGTATCCTGTACATGCATATGTGGGATCATACTTTTATTTCCTGTTTCCTCTTAGATACGCTGTTCAGCTGATGACTCCAGCCAGCCTGCTGGGCCGTGTTCAGGGAAAAGAGAACGTGGAGAGGGAGCAGGTAGAGGAAATCAACGAGCTGTTCTACGACGCAAAATCTTCTGCCAAAATCCTCCAAGATCAACATCACAAATTTATGAAATAAAATAACAATAAATGTTTTTTCTTTCGTGACTCACAGGGCTGGTGTTCACCCAGCTGTTAAATGTTTGACTTTGAGTCTTTTGTACGCCCACCCACCATATGGCTCATTCTTGTGCCGCCACCTCATTTATTGTAGTTTTGTTCTGATAAAGATTTATTCATTCTGTGTGTTCATGACATTTTTTCAATAAAAAGAAAAACAAACTCAAATTTACATTTATATTGTTGGTATTGTTTATTACAAAATTGACAAGTATAACATTGCTGGCACTTACAATGAAAAGTAGGATGGATGACAACAGATTTCCAAAAGATTTCTTGCATCTCGTATTTCTCAATATTACCCTGCAACTGGCAATAGTAGATAAATGCTTCTGTGACAGACTGCAATAATTGGAAGGAAAAAAAATTCTGTTTTTAAAAATTAAAACACAACAACTCAGTATATTGGAACTTTTTGTTTTCAATTGGTTTGTTTTAAATGTAATAGAAATTGCCGGGACCTTTGTAATTTGTGTTGAGCTAGGTATTTCATTATAAAAATTAAAACCTTAATTATTATGGACCTGCCACCCTGTGATTTAATGCAAAACTACTCCCTCTACTTTTGAAAAGCCCCATCTTGTTCATACAGAGAAACAATCTGAGAAAATGTTATTTTTCTCATTAGTTCATCAAGAAACATTGAACAACTAAGGAAGTTAACCATCACTATAATAAATGTGCCATAACCAAACATAATTATGTGTTTTGTAATTAAGTGTGAAACACATGATAGGATATTGTATAACACCCTAAAAAAAGGTGCTTTTAACAAGCCTTTTAGTGGACTAAAGCACAGTGCGAAAACAACAGATTCTAAACGTGTTGTCCAATCATGGTCAGGGAGCCTACAGCTTCTTCCCGATTGGTCCACCTGAGCGTGCGTTGAGAACAGTCTCAGTTCCTGACCTCACTCCACTGAACACAGAGGGAGCTGCTTTACCAACTTTCTCTGTGAAGGAGAAACAACAGTTTCACTGTTAATGTGGCAGAGAGAGGGGCAATGTAATTTTGTAGATATGCTCTGTATCATTACTTACACACACACACACACACAGACACACACACACAGACAGAGAGAGAGAGAGAGAGAGAGAGAGGGAAGACTGAGCAGAATCTCCCATCATAAAACCCCCGTTCTCTGTATATGGAGTGGAAACTTCACCATCATGAGGAAACGCCCCTCACACAAACTCACTGCTATGATGGGATTTAACCAGTTGCAGAAAGCTAAAGGGGACTTTTCATCTGCAATACTAATGTCAAATCATGATTCCATGTGTATTTATCATGGTTTTTATGTGTGTGTCCTCACCGCACTCCTGCATTACTTCAAACGTCTTGCTCTTCGCCGGCCCACTTCTGCCCAGTTTGTTTATTGTTTCAGTGAGGTCCTCTTCTCTCACCTCAGGACGCTGCATCAGTTCATCTTCTTCCTGACCTGGCTGAAATGAGTAAAAAGTATGAGACATCACACATCTTGTGCAAAAGATCTTTAATAATATAAGAAGTTGTCCTCTTTTTTAAACAAAGGGGTCTTACCTGAGACATGTTGGTTGAGCAGTTGTAGAAAATATCCAATTGTCAGCGTTCTCTCTTTCTCTTGTGAGTCCAGCCCAACACACACACACTGGCTTATATACACAACCTAGCAGTGATTCTCCAGTGGACAATAAATCTGTTCTTGAGACACATAAATGACGTAATAGGTGTATACGCTCCTCCTCTTCTCTGTCCCTGTTTTCTTCTGTTTCTGCTTTCCTCCCTCCCTGCTGCTTCAAAAGGAAATTATGAGATCACTGCTACAACTTTTGGCATTACATTTCTTCAAATAAATCTCAGTGATGTAAGAATATGGCAATGTCTCACTCTACATCCACCACCTGGTCATTAGCAAGCCAAGCAATTTGGACTCAAAGTTCAAAAGGTATGACTCGAAAGATAAGTAACTTTCTATCAAGCCTCCCAATAAAGTTATACCATGGTGGGCTCAAGAACAAATACATGTACAAAAGAGCACAGAGAAGAATGTTGTTCCCACCCCTTCATGCTCATTCTCCATAATTACATCATTATTCAGCCCTCAGGGACCCTTATTTCAGCGGCCATAAGTACAAAGGGAGGACTAACAAGAAAGTGTTTCCAAGCAACAGGTCAAACAGTGGCTTAACTGAAACCTACCTACAGTCCATAAAGTCAAAGTCTGTCAAAAAGCTGGTGCAAACGTGCTGTGAAAACCCAGCCTCTAGAAGTGCATAGACATTTGAGGCAATGGAAAATTGAAATAGTTATGTACCATTATGCTTTGTTAATGGAGTATGAAACAAAATTCCCCCTGCTTCTTTACCTTGTGGAAAACAAAGCATGTGAGCAAAAATAATGGATCTAAAGATAGCCTTACAAAAAAATTAAACCTTTGGGCTTCTTTCAGTTTAAACACCTTATGTTTTTACCTCATAAGTAATTACAACACTACACATATAAATGTGTTTGTCTTGTTTTACTGAGTATGGCGATAAATTCCTTTAACAAAATCACTTTTCTTACAATACATTCATTTCTTTATCGGCCACAATTAGAACAGAAGATTTAATACAATATATACATCATGACATGTTTGTATATATTTAAATGGGCCAACACAGGATCATACACGCAATCACACAAAGACACAGTCAGACACACACACACACACAAACACCTAAGGTCAGTTTAAAAAAGTTGTTCCCATGATGCTTTCACAGTCAGTAACTGTCACTCAGCAGCTCTTGTTAGAAGCTTTCTTCCAGTCCAGTCCACCAATTTCCACTTCAGTTTAAGTGCGTTTCTTTCTGTATGTTGGCAAGAGCTGAGTCCTTATGAACTGAATGAGCTGAGTCTCTGTGAGAAAAACAGCCACTAACACACCGAGAAGACACGCTGCTCCAACACTGATATGGACCAGCCTTAGCAACCAGCCGCTGTCACAGCAGAACACACCCTGCAGCCAGAGAATAAAGAAGCAAAAGTTAGGGGCTCTTCGGATTAGGCATAGACAACATTAACATCTCATGTCACGGTTATCCTGCCCAGAATAGTTCCAATTAACCATGCTATCCAAATAATTATTGAAATATGCCTAAATCTCTAATTAGGAACCGAGAACTTACTGGAATTACTGAGATTTCTGTTAGAAAACAATAATTGTATTGCCTCACAGATAGGAAAACACTCCCACAGTTTACAGTGGAGGAAATAAGTATTTGATCCCCTGCCAATTTAGTTAGTTTACCCACTTACAAAGAAATGAACAGTCTGTAATTTTAAGGCAGGTTTATTTTAACAGTGAGAGACAGAATACGCCCCCCCCAAAAGAATCCAGAAATGTACAAAAAATATACATACATTGATTTGCATTTAATTGGGGGAAATAAGCATTTGATCCCCTTGCAACCAACAAGAATTCTGGCTCCCACGGACTGGTTAAATAAGTCCTCTCGCTTTGAGAAAGTACTCCTGATGTCAACTCGTTACCTGGATAAAAGACACCTGTCCACAGTTAATAAATCAGATTACTACCTCTCCCCAATGGCAAGACCAGAGACAGGTCTTGCGATCATGGTGGAACTAATGTCAAAGCACATCACAGACAAGATTGTAGACCTGCACAAGGCTGGCATAAGCTACAAGACCATCAGCAAGCAGCTTGGTGAGAGAGAGACAACTGGTTTGATTATTAGAAGATGGAAGAAGCACAAAATGACCATCAATTGCCCTCAATCTGGGGCTCCACCATCTAAGATCTCACCTCTGGGGGCATCAATGATCATGAAAAAGGTGAGGGATCAGCCAAGAACTACACAGGAGGGACTTGTTCATGATCCGAAGGCAGTTGGGACCACAGTCACAAAGAAAACTATTGGTAACACACTCTGCCGTAATGGATTAAAATCCTGCGGTGCCCCTGCTCAAGAAGGCACATGTACAGGCCGTCTGAAGTCTGCCAGTGATCCTCTGAATGATTCAGAGAAGGCTTATGAGATCAGATGAGATCAGATGAGGTCAGATGAGACCAACATCAAGATCTTAGGCATCAATTCGACATGTCGTGTTTGGAGGAAGAGAAATGCTGACTATTACCCCAAGAACACCATCCTCAGAGTCAAGCACAGAGGTGGAAACATTATGCTTTGGGGGCGTTTCTCTGCTAAGGGGACAGGGCGATTCACCGCATCGAGGGGATGATGGAGGGAGCCATGTATCGAGTTGAAGCTTCCAGTTGCCAAACATCAGCCTCCAAACCTTAAGGATTTTGAGAGAATCTGCAGAGAGGAGAGGACCAAATTCCCTTCTGAGATGTGAGCAAACCTGGTGACCAACCACAAGAAGCATCTAACCTCTGTGCTGTCCAACAAGGCTTTCTCCACCAAGAACTAAGTAAACATACCATAAAAATTACAGACTGTTCATTTCCAGGCTCTATTTTTCAATTGGCTACCATTGAAGCCAGCTAAACAGCTTAATTGAGAATTCCAAAAAATCATATATCATCTTATCCCTAATCATGATGATATACAATGAATAAAACTGAAATGCATTGGTTGATATTAAGAGATAAAACTTCCGACACTATTCTCTTTTACCTCAGACAGCGCTGTGACCACGGCACTGACAGCCAGTGCCAGCAGTAGGAACGGGGAGGGCAGCAGACCTTGCAGAGGTTTCCACTGACTGGACAGGAAGTAGCGGTGAATGTAAAGAACGCTGTGCAAGATGCGGAGGGCCATGTTAAGGCAGTTTGCCAGTATGAAGCCCACACTGCCAGCCCACCATGTCAGCATGTAGGACAGGAACAGGAAAGACAGAGACAGGGCCAGCATCACCAAGTTATACCTGAGGACAAAACACATATCAGGATTTAACTTATAGGTTACATGAATTACAGAATGAGAATTTAGAAATACTGAAAGCTATGTAATCCCCCTGTATTATATTCAAAATGTAGGAACATCAGAACACATCAAGAAACACTGAACTCATACATAAAAGCTGGAGGAAGGTGCACATAAAATAAATCAGTACATATAAAAACAAATAGCATGCCAATATAGCAGGTGATATCATCTAGGGCAGACAAAACAGATAAAATCGCAAAATATTACAAAAATCTAAATATTTTAAATGACATTACTAAAACAAATATACTTTATTTGTAAAGAGCAAGTTAACCTTCAGGGGAAGGCTGTTAAAAAGCAGAAGGGTAGTAATGTACAACCATCCTAAGACTTAAAGTTTTTGATCAGCTGATAATGGGGCTTGGCTGGGCTGAAGGGATTAACATTTTTTAATGTAATATAGAGCTATACCACAGATGGACATCTAGGTAGTTATTCATATCAAACTGAAATATTTCTACATTACTTACTTGTCAACCTCTCGTTGGCTCATGGCAGCAAATACAAAGCACTCTGTTACACCATTCACAGCGAGGAGGAGAACATAGCAGCTGTAGAATCGCAGCAAAGTGGGCCCTTTACCAAAGAAAAAAAAACACAGAGCAGTGACTAAGAACACTACACAAGGCTAATTTTGTCACATATACAGTGGGGCAAAAAAGTATTTAGTCAGCCACCAATTGTGCAAGTTCTCCCATTTAAAAAGATGAGAGAGGCCTGTAATTTTTATCATAGGTATACCTCAACTATGAGAGACAGAATGAGAAAAAAAATCGAGGAAATCACATTGTCTGATTTTTAATGAATTAATTTTCAAATGATTGTGGAAAATAAGTATTTGGTCAATAACAAAAGTTCATCTCAATACTTTGATATATACCCTTTGTTGGCAATGACAGAGATCAAACGTTTTCTGTAAGTCTTCACAAGGTTTTCACACACTGTTGCTGGTATTTTGGCCCATTCCTCCATGCAGATCTCCTCTAAAGCAGTGATGTTTTGGGGCTGTCGCTGGGCAACACGGACTTTCAACTCCCTCCAAAGATTTTCTATGGGGTTGAGATCTGGAGACTGGCTAGGCCACTCCAGGACCTTGAAATGCTTCTTACGAAGCCACTCCTTCGTTGCCCTGGCGGTGTGTTTGGGATCATGGTCATGCTGAAAGACCCAGCCACGCTTCATCTTCAGTGCCCTTGCTGATGGAAGGAGGTTTTCACTCAAAATCTCACGATACATGGCCCCATTCATTCTTTCCTTTACACGGATCAGTCGTCCTGGTCCCTTTGCAGAAAAACAGTCCCAAAGCATGATGTTTCCACCCCCATGCTTCACAGTAGGCATGGTGTTCTTTGGATGCAACTCTGCATTCTTTCTCCTCCAAACACGACGAGTTGAGTTTTTACCAAAAAGTTCTATTTTGGTTTCATCTGACCATATGACATTCTCCCAATCCTCTTCTGGATCATCCAAATGCCCTCTAGCAAACTTCAGACGGGCCTGGAAATGTACTGGCTTAAGCAGGGGGACACGTCTGGAACTGCAGGATTTAAGTCCCTGGCGGCGTAGTGTGTTACTGATGGTAGCCTCTGTTACTTTGGTCCCAGCTCTCTGCAGGTCATTCACTAGGTCCCCCCGTGTGGTTCTGGGATTTTTGCTCACCGTTCTTGTGATCATTTTGACCCCACGGGGTGAGATCTTGCGTGGAGCCCCAGATCGAGGGAGATTAGCAGTGGTCTTGTATGTCTTCCATTTTCTAATAATTGCTCCCACAGTTGATTTCTTCACACCAAGCTGCTTACCTATTGCAGATTCAGTTTTCCCAGCCTGGTGCAGGTCTACAATTTTGTCTCTGGTCTCCTTTGACAGCTCTTTGGTCTTGGCCATAGTGGAGTTTGGAGTATGACTGTTTGAGGTTGTGGACAGGTGTCTTTTATACTGATAATGAGTTCAAAAAGGTGCCATTAATACAGGTAACGAGTGGAGGACAGAGGAGCCTCTTAAAGAAGAAGTTACAGGTCTGTGAGAGCCAGAAATCTTGCTTGTTTGTAGGTGACCAAATACTTATTTTACCGAGGAATTTACCAATTAATTCTTTAAAAATCCTACAATGTGATTTCCTGGATTTTTTTCCCCCATTCTGTCTCTCATAGTTGAGGTATACCTATGATAAAAATTACAGGCCTCTCTCATCTTTTTAAATGGGAGAACTTGCACAATTGGTGGCTGACTAAATACTTTTTTGCCCCACTGTATCTAATACAACCAGTGAGCTGTGGCTCTGTTACCTGCCCCACTGCTTAGTAGCGAGCCACCATAAATGTCCAGAGCCAAGTGAGAGTATGCGTAGCCAAACACAGAGATGATCAGACCAACCACAAGCACCAGTTTCAGCAGACACTCCAGGACCTCTGCTGCAACGGCAACGTCTTCCTGTAAACCAAATCCACAACATGTGGTAAAACAAATGCTTAATGTCTAGGAAGGCTTGTTTTTGTTTATTTTCAAGAATCACACCTGTCTTTGACTTTTGACACCACGTCCCCGCTCCAGCACTTTGGCAAAGAAGATGTAGAAGCTTTCCTCGATAGGCAAGAAGATAAAGCGAGCCACCATGGAGCCCAGATTATTGACGATATCATAAACTCCCTGGTCTCCAAAGCTGAGGACGTTTAGGAAGGTCATGACGTACCGCTCTCCCTCTGTCAGGATCTGCTTTAAGAAGGACTGCTTGAAGAAGCTCCATGTGAGCCGGGCCAGACTCCAATCAACTAACGGCTATAAACAGAGAAAAAGATGAGTATTAGTACTGTATGGTGACAGTTTCTTGTGACGTCCAGGTTGGATTTATAAAAAGAGATTATGAGTATTAAATAGTGCTATATTGTGTTGCTCTACTACCTCTCCTTTGGCTCTACGGGGCAAGAAATCTTTGACACTGTGCAGGGGAAAACCCTTCTCCGCTGCCTCTTTAGAGCCCAGGAAACGAATGAAGTAACCAGCGTAGCAGAACACCAGGAACGCTGTGTACACCAACTAAGAAAAAAAAACCCAAATCATTACATACAGAGTTAGTTATTACAGGAATAATGGGTGGTTATCAGCTAATTTCTTACGTGAGCAGCAGAGAAGATGTAAAGGCCCCATTCACGGGCAAACACCACCAGCACCACAGTTATGCTGCACTTAGCGATCATTGCTAAACTCTCAGCGACCACTTTCAGACGGACAAACATGTGAGCTTGGGCCAGGACCCAGAGGGGCTCAGCCAGGAGCTCCTGCACTCCTGACAAAGCAAATAGCACCACAGCAGGGCCGTAGTAAGGGATAGTCTGGGGGTCTGGGACCTCCAGCAGCCACAGCCATACCCAGATGAGCAAGGCAGCCCATAATAAACCAAGAGGCAACCTAAGAGGTAAGAAGCAGTAATATAAGACTTGTAGGAAAACATCCACGCTGCAGTTATCTTTTACTTTCAGGCAGTAACTTATAACTAGGCAAATAAAATATGTTAAATAAACAATTTTATTATTGTTATAATGATTTTGCATCTTCATTATTGTGCAGTAGAACTCAATCAAATACACAAGTTTTAAGGCACTTTGTAAAACTCAACTCACGTCAGCCATAGCAGGTTGATAACTTGTCTCCAGCTGTGGTTTGTCCCAGAAACTCCACTTAGACAGGCTCTCCGGAAAGCTTCTCTGGATAAAAACACTAATGTGGAGTACAGTAGTGTAAGCCTGCACAATAAAAGACACAGACACAACATTTTAGAGCAGACGATGCAGTGAAATGTCTTGGCACTGTGCTTTGTCTGGTTGCCCTGTTCTCCAAACTCAGCACTTGTCATCATCCTTACCTGACATTGACAACACCTATCAGTTCTTTGGACACAAATCGGAGGGTAAAAGCATTCAGCAAAAAGGTCAGGACACGGAACATCACCTAAGATAGAAAAAATGTATCAATCATCAGAAAATGTAAAACACTGCGCTGGTAAATCCCCACTGTGAGTCCCTTGTACCTGTAGCAACACATTATACGACGCAAGAGTGGACGCATTCTTCAGTACATCCTGAGTACTCATCTTGGACTTCCTCTGACTCGACTTAAAAGCGTTAAGTCAACAACTTTTCTGCTGCTTTCTACAAATAAAAATCATTTTGGAGTCACTCCGTAAAACCCGTCGGTGGTGGCTGCTTTAAAAGGGGTGATAAAAGCGCATTATTCCTAACGAAAAGTTTGAAATTAGATATGGTGAACTGCAGCAGAAGCTAGAAGCAGCATAGTTGTAGTAACACTTCCGTACACATTTTACGGAACTACGTTGCGCAGTGACGTCAGAGGGTGTTACGTCCAATGCGGTGTCGCTAGAGGGCGTAACCATCCTTCTAATCACCTACTGGAGGTTAGTGAAGTCCGACAGAAAAGGACAAATCACCCAATTCTTGGGAAGAGAAATAATTTGCAGTGTTGGCTGCTTAATATGTAGCTTCTTGAAAAAAACAATAGCAGATTAACTTATATGTATTTATATTAAACTAAACTTAAACTATTCACCATCATGTCCTTTTTATGTATAGATGCATGGCGGCCATCTATTGTCCCTTCAATTAACATCCCTTTATTTTATTTTATCAGTAGATGTTTATTTATAGTGTTGGATATCTTATTATTCCTACAAACAACTGTATTAGAGAAATGTTAAACTAGCAAAGATTATTCTGCTATATATATATATTTATTTATTTGAATACACAATATTAAAAACACATTAGTACAAATGATACCAAAAACTAATATGCAAATGGTATTAAATACATTACATTACGAAAACCTTCATATCTTACCTGTCACTTTGCACCCTCTGAAGATGCAGTACATCCTGTTTTTGAGAACTTAAACCTTAATATTAAAAGGACAATGCAAACTGCAGATGTTTTGTAATTCTTTTAAATAGCACACCAGATTTGGGAGTTGATGTTTTTTAATCAGATGTAAAAGATGGAGACAGTAAAAAAAAAGTACATCCTTAAGAGAACCAATATACATGTTACAGCAATATACATATACATTGTCTATTTACAGCATTTAAGTTACTGCACACTCACTGTTTGAAGTCACGTACCTTCCCTTGACCTTTTGCACCCGACTGCAGCCCCCCTACAAAGATAGGGCCTTTCATCTGAGACCAGCTGTTAAAATGTGTTCTTACATGGCACTGGAGAGTCTACCCTCCCAAGTTTGTCTTGGTCAGCAAGACGTGATTAATTCAGTCAGAGACAAATATAGATAACAATCATTATTAATCTGTATTTATAGAGGAACAAGGTTTGGTTGGTCTGAGATTTTTATACATGCACTCAACTCATTCACACAAAAGAAGATTTACATTTTAAGTAAACAGTATAATTTATTACTATAGGGTTCTATCCCTCTTTAATACTTATGTTTTCCCATTCGGGTTGAATTAACTGTTACCAAAATAGAACACACAATGGCTACAGATGATAGCGCTGATGTCAAGTGCCACGTAAGGACTTCAAGGCCGAGAGATTGAACTGAACTCCTGCCTTTGAAATCCTTATATTGCTCATATTATTACTTAAAAAGGCTTAACAACCTACACATATAATAAACATGCACACAAACACAATTACGTCAATATGTACAGTAAAAGGGCCCCGTTTCTACTCTCATAATGTCTACACGTACCCAAGGAGAATAGTTTGTGCATAAAACAAGGTCACAGAAATACTGATTGTGGAACAGCTCAGTCATTTGCAATTTTAACAATGTGACAGGACAAAGGAACTGCCCGTAAGCAGGAGAGATGTTGCCCAGGTCTGGCAAATGTCATCACAACCTCATTTTTCTAAAAGTTGCTCCATCTTAGGGTTTATGAATGAAAAGCCAGCGAATGCCGCCTGATCCATGGAGTCTATGAAGTTCTTATCGCTGTAGGAGAGACGAGGCTTCTCGCTGAGGAACTCCCGATCAAAGTTGCTGCAATCATTTGGTGCTTTCTGTAATAGGCAAAAAATGTTTCTTAGCAAACTGATAAAACTGGAGCATTCATCATAAATAATAAACATATGATAAAATAACACATGATTCATATTTGTTCATAATTTATTCCTCAATGACTTGTTGCTTAAGGCCTACCACTTTGGGTTTGAAGGGGGGTTCAATCTCTCTCTTCTCCAGCACCTGCCAGTTGATGGTCTTGAAGAAGGGGTGTAAACGGATATTACCCACGATTCCTAATCTGCGAGTTGGGTCTCTCTCAAACAACTGCAGGGAAACAGAGTCAATAATAGTAAGTAAGAAAAGTGAACCATTATATTTAAAAAAAACACAACTTTTAATGCATAAATAACAAGATTCAACATGATTTAAATAGATTTCATCAACCAAAATGCTCTAACATTCTCCTAAAGGGGTAGTTTGGACGGTTTAAATTAGGGTTGCATGAGGCTTTAACACGTAATAATTCTATCGCTTAGTGTAGATGAAGGGCAGCACGCTTTGAATTAGGAGAAGCACACAGTATGGGCAAAGAGCTTAGCAATGTCATGTTGTGGACGCGGGCAGCAGAAAATGATTTTTAGCCAACTAAAGGAAAAAGGCCTACAGTTACCTAAAATAAAAATCAATATCAGTCAGAAACAACCCCAACCCTATTTTCTCTCGGCCAAAACACTAACGCTAGGTCCAAAGCTGCCATGAAAGGTTTTTGTTTTGTTGAGACAGAACTAACCAAAGTGACACATTAACACCAACAAACCAATCGAGATAGCCGAACAAGCAGCTGATCCGTAGAGTGAAATTATTGTGGTATTTTTGTTAAATGAGTCTGGTAGCTTTGATTATCACTTTGATTGATGTACTAGCTTTAGTTCCTTGTAGGAAAGGGATTGTTTTACAGCTAAATAAAACTGTACCATACACTTAAACTAACATACATTTTTGAGTACTGTCTGTTTTTGCAAACTGGAAGCTTACTGACTGCCCTCTACTGTCGGTATTCCAGGTGATACCCTAAACATGAAAAAGCACCACATACAACCCCGTGTTGCTTTAAATCAAAAACATAAAATAATCCAGAATGGAAACGCCAGATTAACTCGGGAGTAGAAAGGGTGCTCTTTGATAGAAGTATTAAAAGGTTGTGATACAGACCCGCTCGAGCAGGTCCTTGGCCTCCTTGTTGATCCAGCGAGGATAGTGGGGAGTATCCATACGGATGGACTCGAACAGCTCATCCTCGTCATCTCCATGGAAAGGCGACTGACCGACCAGCATTTCGTACAGCAACACCCCAAACGACCACCAGTCAACAGAGAATGAGTATTTCTGTCCCAGCAGGATCTGAGTTGAAACATTATAAATAACAATAATTTAGAAAGTTAGTGATTTGGATTATGAAACCAAATTATGAAAAGGGCACATTTAAATATTTCAAAACAAAGAACAAAGAAGCAGATCTGAGTATGAAACACTTTACCTCCGGGGCGATATAGTCAGGAGTACCGCAGAAAGTTGTAGCACGATTCTCTCCAAACACGTTCTCCTTGCACATGCCAAAATCGGCGATTTTTATGTGTCCCTCATGATCCAGCATCACATTGTCTAATTTAAGATCTCTAGAAACAGCAAGAAATCACATCCGGATTGGTAAAAAGATCAAGTTATTTGAAGATGGTAACAAAATGTTAGTTTGCAATTATATGCCGTTCAATCTGACAGTTTTGGTTTTATCAGAATTAATTTAAAATGCCGCTTAATGGTTGGATTTCTTAAATGGAAACTTTAAGAGGATTCAATATGAGACAAAAAAGAGTGCCTAAAATGTTCAGCACGTTGGGAACGTAAAATGAAACACCACTAAAGCCGGAAAACCATACCAGTGAGTTTGAAGCTCTTATGCATTAATTGTTGCATTAAGTTGACGTTGCCATATTGACAACTATTTTCAAAGCATACCTCCAAATCTAAGTTTACATTTTATTTCTTGGCAGCCGTTTGGTTTAACTTGATTTGAAAAATGTAAATGCCATGTAAATCTGGCCTTGGATAGGTAATCAATGTCAGTAATTAGACCACAGGTCATGTTGATTTTACTGTGATTTTGAGATAGCTTTTTACTGCAAGAAATGAACAAATTCACAGTTTCCTAAACAGTCCTTGTTCCCAACTGCATAACCACACATTGATAATGAAACTTTAGAAAAAAAATGTGTTAAAATGTGTGGGATTACTTAACAAGCGAGTTGGTAGTGTCCCCTTTTACTTTCTCATTGCAATTGCAACGTTACGATTTAGTGTATGCACCGTACATCCAGATTAAATACATATTTAGCTCTGACCTGTAGATGATCCCTTTGGTATGTAAGAACTGAAGACCACAGACGATCTCAGCAGAGTAGAACCTGGGAAGACAAACATATACAGACAGATATCAACTACTCATCCCTGGTGGAAAGCTACAGGTCCACGCGTTAAGTTGGCAGATGGACACTGGTGTCACTGCAGACTCAGTTCAGTGTAGAGCTGAATTATTGAGGAGGACATTTGTATGGAGTAGCAGAGAGGTGAATAACGCTCTGAAACCTGAGAGGCGCGGTTAGAGGAAAGATTAGCCTCTCTCTGTCTCTGACCCGCTTCACTTGTCATCTGTGTTAGGGGAAACAAATGAGTCCTGAGAAGAGATAGAACCGCCTCTGCTCTAACCCTGTAGATCCTTGTTCCTTGTAAATGAACAACTAACAAGCACATTATAAAATAAAATCACAGAATCTGCCCTCCCATTACGCAAGTCAACTCTTCTATCAACTTATTTCAAACTATCTCTCTAATAAAGACTAAACCTGCTAAAGAAAATGTAATAAACTCACAGGATCAAAACAAAATAAACTCTCCTGCTCCGTCTCACATTCGGCAAAGGGGTATAGAGGGTGTTTTATTCTTTGGTAATTTAATGCCAATCTAGTTTCTAAAAGAGCTTTGTAAACTCAACTGCAAGGTAACCACATATTACCTATTAAATAACAGCTACATATTAAGTTACAGAGGAGCAGTGGACAATCATTTCCTAAGGTAAAAATGAAGGTCTTGTGCATATATTGTACAATGAGTCGATAATGTTATTATGGCCTACAGGCCTGTAGGCCGCTTTACTGACTGAACAACTCTACACGCTTATTACAGAATGTAAAATAAAGTCTAGATACTTTAAGTATGTGCAGTATGCAACTCTCTACAGTACTGGGTCAACAGGTTAGCAGTAGCCACTGGGAGAACTGGGCCTTTTTGCTGTTAAAGAGGTCATCTGAAACTCCACAGTTCATCAGATGCCCCAGGAAAAATACAATTTAACCAAATGCATTAGATACTTTCAATTTCAGTGCGACAAATTGGAAGCCAGGCACCAACTTAATTATTATTCTGAGATAGTGAAACAGCCCACTCCTTTCTTTCTCACTCACTTAAGGGGGAATTATCTATCCAGGCTGAATACAGTCACTGAGTGAGGAGGATGTTAGCGGATGCCAAAGCAAAATCAGGTGTCTGTATTACTCCTGTCATCTCCTGAGCCCAGGACAAAGTTTAACTAGTCTTCAAGACAAACCACAAGTTTCGAACACTGAATGCATTGAAGTCTACTTTACAATTTGTGACACCAGTTCTTACAAACACCTACTGTTACTATTTCTCTTTCCTTGAGGTGCTCAAACTTATAAACAAATGTCTACAATTTTTCAACAATTGCAAAAACTACAGATAGTAGCAGTAATGGTCTTTAAGGTCAAAGATTTCCGTTTTCAACAAGGTAGAATCTAAAAAGGTGACACTTTTTAAGTTGGGAAATGTTTCGTTATAGAAGGTGTTTGGGTCTAAAAGTAATCACAAAGAAATGTTTCACTTCCATCTCTGTTTGCAAATGTGAGACTTTTTTAAAACTTTGGCCAGTTGGCGCTCACCAAGCTTTCGGCTTTAATACACTCTTTACCGGTGTGCTATTGTTTTTTTCTAGAGGGATTCCCAGAGTGTGATGAGTAGAGAGGTGGGTGGCAGTAACTGATACCTCCCGATACAAACATAGGAGACTCACTGAGAGCTTCTTAGTCCATACAAGGCCAGTCTGCTAGTGAGCAGCAGCTAATGGACTCCAGCCCCAGTCCATCAGAGTTCACTATATCATGTAAACTAACAAAAAACCATATGGGAGAGACATAGAGAGTGACTTGAGGAAAGTAAACATAAGTAGTATCTGCTTTCCATCAGCTCAGTGGTACTGTACGTGTGGGTCTCTGCACAGGTGCAGCGAAACTAAAGCACTGAGGAATGATGGCAGGAAGTGTGTGTTTTTTTTCAAATGCAGTGTGTGTGTTGTTTTATCTTTGTGACAGACGGGACTCACATGGATCTGTAGAGCTCAAAGCGGCCTTTCTCCTGAATGTGAAACATCAGGTCTCCTCCATTCAGATACTCCATCACAAAGAACAGATGCTCCTATTGACAAGGTAAACTTTGAGTACTGAGGATACCATTCACACTGATGATGATAAATAGAATAAATAAACACCAAGATACTAATGAGATGGAAGAGGACTACCTTGGTATGGAAGGTGGAGTAAAGGTGTGTGAGGAAGGGGTTTTCCCAGGCTAATGCCAAGACCCTCTTCTCAACCATAGTGCACTCCACATCGTCATCCATCAGCACCACATCTTTCTTCAGAGCCTTCACTGCAAAGTACTCGCCACGACCCTTCAGCTCTGCCAGGAGAACCTGTGAAGTGAAGAGAAGAAGAAGAGAATTGTTAACTGTTTTCTGTCTAATTACAAGCATGAACCTTCATATGTCAAGTTGTAATACTCTTTAACAGCTTGTCAAGAGATCACAGTTACACAGTTTGATTTTTGCTATCATTTCTATTAGAAGCCTACGTTTGCCAGTATATGCGAAAGTTGCCTGGAGTGTTGTTGATCCACTTATGGTTATCATCTCACTCTTTGATTGTTTGTCGAATAGCAGTGTCACAGTGAGGTTTATTTTTTAATACCTTTCCAAAGCTGCCTTTTCCCAGGACCTTGTGGAAAACAAAGTTGTCAACGTTGATGCGCGTCAAATGTGTAATACGAGACTGGGGCCGTGGGTTGGAGTCCTCCCACAATCTGCCATAGGGAGATGCATCTGATGGAGAAACAATTACTAATTAGCACACACTACAATGACTTATTCATACTACTAGTTATAAACTGATTTATCAGCCCAACATCAGCATTGGCTGATATTTGCCTTGATACTGCCATGAGGACATCTACAAAAAGGTGACATTTGCAGATGAGCGTTAATCTGTTGTGCCCCATCATTTTGTGCAGGCTAAATGTACTTAAACGTCAATGATTTACTCTTACACTTGGACAAGCTGGCATACCCAGCTATTAATTTGTAGAATAAGCAAGTGACTGGACCTGGCATGATGAAAGAGAGCCAATTGGTGCCACGTACACATGTATATTGTTTACAAATAAAAATGAAAGAATATGTCTGTCATGTGGGGGTATTTCACGCCTCGAAGGAAGATCTGCCACATGCAGTTTCTAAGACACCTTTCTATCTTTAAATGCGGCCTCAGTTGGAGAAATAATGACTTCCATTTTCCAGTGCAATGTGCTCAAAAGGACAGTGGGGGCAGGGATATAGATTGAGCTGCAACAAGACATAGATGCTGGGAATCTTTCCAATATGAAGTTGAGTTAGTAGTCGAAGTATCTCTGTGTTTTTAATGTGGAAGAGGGCTATAATAAAGGTGGTTTGATTCATTTGTTTTATAAAATGTGTACTCATTCAAATATAGAATGGGGCTAATGGTTTTTAAACAATTATTATGTATTTCTATAGCTTAAATGTCTTTGTTTTTCTAGTAAAGAAGGGGGATAGCTAAAACTCAATAAATAGGAAAAACACAAAAAAAACCATCAGTATTGTCCCAGTATTTCATAGAATTTGTGCATTTCTATAAGATTATCTTAGAAATTCAACATATTATTCTGTACGTTTTTAACAGAGCCTCTACAGCTCACATGAACGTATGTACAGTAAGTACTTGCTCATACAGAGCACTGACTGACCGTTGATATCCAGTCCAGAAAGCTTGTTAACTTCATCGTAGATTCCAATGTCAGACAGGTCAGCCAGGTTTGGATCTGAACGACGGGTAGACGATTTCTGTTGCAATACAGAAAGTACAAGAAAAAATAAGCATGAAATAGAGACACAAATAGTTTCTCAGCAATCAGGTAACTTATCTATGTGTGCTATATCCAATGTGAACATAATAAACAATGACTGTGTTCTGTGACTGTTCCCCAAAATGACACACATTTAGAGGGCTGTAAAAAGAGAACAAGATAACTGAAGGTTCCACATTGAGCCAGTACTTAAATACACTAGGGCAGGAAGCTAATATGTTAGCCAGCATAAACTAATTGTTATGAGATTGCCAAAGATAATATTGTGTTAAGCCATCTACAGATGTGCTGTGGACGGGTTAGGACTGGTTTTATTCTGGGAATTAATGTTTGAAATAGGCTGAGATAAGGACTAGATTTCTGATTTAGATGGGGTCAAGGTTACAGCTCAGGTAGCATTCAGGCTAACATCCTGGTTAAGTTCCCCACTGACCCCTTGTTGAAGATCCATTTAGGTCAATCACTAAACTATCTCCTAATATAAATATTGTTTATAAATGCTTTCTACATGTATCATTTTTGTTACGATAATTTGTATTTTAACAATATCTTTTAGCAGATAATAATAATAATAATGTAGACATGTTGTTGACAGGATTTTTTAAAATGTTTTATTTTGTTTTATTTATAAAGCACCATAACTTTATCATTAAGAACACATTATTATAACTATTGTAACTTTGTTGTTTTTGTCATGATATAGTTCAATGACACTGTTCAAATAAAGTGTTACCAAGCTCACTTTACTCTCCTGTACTAAATAGAAAACAATACCATTTTTTACAGATAAGTGTTTGTGCCTTTATACCCACAGCAGGGCATTCAAATGTTTTAAGATCTTATCTACAATTGAGTTTAGATTCTGGTTAACAAGTTGTGTTAATGTTCTTCAAACTTATCTTGGTATACAAATAGCTAAGTACGAAATAATGTTATTAAATTTCCAAAATATCTTAAAGAGCAGTGGTATGATTATCGGGTATGGTACTTAAGAAAGACTTGTCATTGAATTTCTTTGGAATGACTTGCGAGAGACTGCATGAACTCACCTGGCTGACTTGTGTAAGTGCTTCAGCTAGTAGTTTCTGGTTGATACCACAAAGGTTGGCCACTTTATCCTGACACTTGTGATGGACATTCATGGCACAATCTACAAATGGGACAAAAAAAGGCAGTTGAAGAAGAAAGTACACCTATACTCCAACAAATAGTCGATCATATCGGCACTGTACCTTCACACTTGAGTCCTTGTTTGACAAGACCCCACAGCAGACTTCCACAATGGTCACAGAAGGTGGGACTCATGTAGTTGTTGGTCTTGAAACGGTGGGGCATGTCAATTTTAAAGCGCTCCTTCTGGAACTGTAGGGACAAACAGGACATCATCTCCATGAATCACCCAAGGCAAAGGACTTCTAATTGGTTGCCTGTGATATCTCGTAGGGCTGCACACTTGCCTCATTTTTTTCTTTCCCGTTTGCTTTATGGTATGCTTCCCTCTCTGAGCTTGAACT
The DNA here is from genome assembly GCF_036324505.1 of Eleginops maclovinus. Lineage (NCBI taxonomy): Eukaryota > Metazoa > Chordata > Actinopteri > Perciformes > Eleginopidae > Eleginops > Eleginops maclovinus. Next base: position 14,746,285 of record NC_086368.1, on the reverse strand, counting down.
GTCAGAAGTGACTACACTGTTGGATATGAAGTTCCTTGTTTGTTCCCAGTTCTACCTCTGCACTGATTTAGAGTAGTTCACTTAGACCACACCCCATGTGTGTGCTTGATTATTTCCATGCAACCATTATCTAGATTAGTTGGTCTTTGATCATCTTTATCCCAAAATATTGATTATCATTAAAAAGGGCTTCTTATTGGATGTGGACCCTGACTGGTGTCTTTTATTCCATTAGAGGATAATCATCATCCCAACTGGTATGGTAGGATACCTTATTACAACAACAAAACACCAGGGTGAGAAAAGCCCACACTAAAATGAAATTGTGAGACATATGGAGGACCCTCAAAGTACATGGTGTGCTGCACAAATATGTGATACGTACCACTGTATCCCGACTGTTGGCCGCCGTACCGGTACATCTGCCGATGATTTTGTCTATGCATTTCTTGTGGATGGCTGCATTGCACTCTGATAGAAAACAAAGATCAAAGAGATTTGTTCACTTTGATTCAGGAATATATCATGTATAACGTTGAGGCAAATGAACAGTGGAGTATATATTTTTTAATCACTAGCTTGCCATTTCAAGTATTGCACAAAGCATAGGAGTTTTTAAATTATTGTACACTTACGTCTGCATTTATAGCCTTGCTTGTTGAGTCCCCTGTGGGAGGCAAAGTTAGTCAAATAGGTCAGTCTTTAAAGTTGTTTGATCATGTGACTGTGATTGGTGTGCTGATTATTCACTAGTTAGAGATAATAAACAGGTGCAGTACAACCAAGCTGATTTGTGACTCAGAATTTCCTTTTTTAGAAAACTTCCTCTCCAGATACCAAGTTTAGAAGCACATTTACTATATATCTATTAAACAATGACAGACAACTTCTAAAACATGAACAATGGGTTAACCTCAGTGGCTTTATCAATAACATCATTAGCAACCAGTGTGTCTAATTGCCTTAAAGCTAAACCATCCAACGAGTATTAAATGCTGCCAATATAAGGAAGTTCCTATTTACCCCTTTGTAATGTCACTGTGTCTTTCTCTCTGCTCATTCCATTCATCTCATCTATGGTTTACAAGTTCCCCTTAAGTTCCCTTGAAGGTTTGTTTATCGGACTGGAAGTAGGTTGAACTAACCAGACAAATTCTCGACACACAGAGCAGAAAGTTGGTTGTCTGAAGAACGTGGCGCTGAACTCGTGGTTCTTTATGAAGTGGATCTTGGCCTGTTTGATGGCCCCACGTCTGCGGTGCAGTGTAGGACCCTCTTCATCCTTGGCAGCCTGCTTACTCTCTTTAGGATACAAACAGAAACACATATCAGTCCTTCCTCAATACAGTTATACAATACAATGGAAAGAGCCTTAATGATAACCAATTAATTACTCATATGAAACCTTTGAATGATAAGGTTAAGGAAGAAGGGAAAACACTGACAAATGGTTTGACAGTGTGTGTTAGTAGGGAAGTTTAAAATGCAAAGAAATTACAACTACGATGAAATGATAAGAATAGACCCGTCGGCACAAAGCATTTAAAAAAACATCATCATCAAACGTGTTGGTAGCAGTGCAAGGTTAAAAATCATACTAATATTCAAAGAATGTGACAATACCAATAGCTAATTTTGTAAAACTATAACAGACAAAACTTTTTTTTTTACTGTAAAATCCTGTGTTTTTTTAAATATCTGATGACATTTGGTTTGTTTTTTTGGATATAACATTCTATAAATAAATCATTATTAACACAGTGTTTTTTTTTTAATATTAAAAATGTATTGTTATAAAGGAATAATAAGGATATTAAACTAACCAAAGAGAGGATTTGGTTGAAAACATTTGAAACATTTTAAGAAATCAGTGCTAACCACAATACAGAAAGTCCAAGGCAGAGGACAGAGAACATTTTAAAGATTATTTATTCCCATTACCTGAATCCACTTCCTCAAGGAAATACTGCACCGCCATCATCACTTTCCCAGAAGGATGAAGATCCACCTGAACACAGAAATACTCAGTTAGACACACAGAAGGTTAGACAGTCTGAGAGATTGCTCTACAGGGACAAAAGACAATCTGTAATGACCTACCCAGAACTCAGCACGCCCATTGGCTTTCTTGCAGCGCTCAGCAAGGACAGACACTCCGACGGTTACCTCAGCCAGCGGCTCCTCTGCTGTCTTCATTAGCAGTATCTCCAGCACACGACCCTCATAGATGTGGGCATCAAAACAGGCTTTCCAAGCCGGGTACATGGTGGGTTTTCGCTGTACCAGGGTCTTACCTCGTTCTAGGAAAAAGTAGATGAACAAAAGGACAACAAATAATGTTTTCAAATGAAGGAAATAAGAAGGAAGTTGCAGAAATGACTTCCGTAAAAGACAGTGCATGCTGTTGAATAGTTTCTCACCGGTTGTCAGAGCTTCCTTCATTTTGATTGCACAGAAAGGCGGGTCGGCCAGAGGCGGAAGGACGCCCAAGTCGTATGCATTGAAGGCGATCCTCAAGAAAGGAGCCATGGTGACAAGTACCAAGGTCACCTGTTTTTAGAAATATATAAACACAGCGTTACCCTGCTGACATTTATATATACAGTAATTACTTATTCCTTATTACTTATACTTACTCTTATCCACTCACATTGCAAATACAAACATTACACACAAATACAGCTGGAATATATGACAATAGTGGCAAGAGATCAATAAAATCCTTGAGCCAGGTACACGCTGCATGCATGATTTGCTGTTTGCATAATGCTCCATGTGCCACAGATGTAACCACATTTTTTTCTGTAAAAGCCTTTGCACCACTAGTTTTGTTATGTGCAATGGAAAAGGTGACGCCCATCAATCTCACACATGTTCTTCACTGGCACTTCAGTCACACCCATGCTGTCTTCTATGTTTTGTCCACACCTTTAAGTATAAAATACAACCACAATGTCAATGTGACAGCCTCTGTTAAGCTTCTGTTGCTCATGTAGTTCCCTGTCACTGTGTCTGTTTGACTGTGTAGCTTCTAAAAAGCAACAGTGGAGGTGTTTTCCTGTACTATAAAGGCTGAGCAAGCCTCAACATGTCGCTAATCCAAGCACAAGCAAGCAGTGCACCACAGTAAGCCTCGCTGGTATTCAGAATCCTGAACTCATAACCACCCACACTGAGACCAGAAAAGTAAGACACAGAAAAAGCAAGGGAAAAGAAAAGTTTGCACAGAGAGTGGAGTGTGATGAACGACCACATCCACTCACTCCCCCACTGCTGCTGTGAGCTGTGATGCTAATCAATAGCAAACCCTGACTTATTGAGGGCGGCAGTGATTGATTTCGTAGCAAACTGTCCATGTGCGGTTTCGATTTGTTCCATCAGTTAAATTCAGTAGTTATGTCCCAGGCACCAGTACAATGTAACTAGCAAACTCCTACATAACTTTCCAATGCTCCTTTCAAACAACCTACTTACTGATATCTGCAGTTGAAAAAGAGCGGCAGCTTGTTCAGTGAGCTGCTATATGGTTGTATGACCTCCTCACAATGTAAGCATGTGCAGTATTACTGACATGACAGACCTGTACAGAATGAATTTAGCTCATAATATCATAGCAGATCCACTGCACCCTCTCAGACTTGACTATGCACTTTTTTCTTTATGACTCATCAATAGTAAACCCAGGATATACCTAATAATAAAGGAGGCGTCACATCCTTTGACCCATGCCGTAATCATCTGCTTAATAGGAATTAAGCTCCTTTTTAAGCAAGTACACAATGTCCTTTATCAATTTCCGCAAATATCTTTTATGACACTTTATGTTTTGTTCTTTGGCTTGTTAAAATATTATTTTCTGCTCTCTGTGAAATAAACGCTCTACGGGCAATTACAATTTAATTCACTCGTCCATTTAAATAGAAGCCAGCACCGTTACTGCTGGTGATGAAAAACCTTCCTCACATGTACTTTTCTGAGTCAGAGACACATACACATACATGGTTTACCTATGCTATGAACCTATTGCAACTACTTTTGAATCCTGAAAAGATTTAAACATGTTACAAACCAATACAATAGTCCACAACAACTGTTAAAGTAATTTACACTAACAATGTGACCCTATAACCCTGTGAGGAAAATTAGGATCAACCAAGAAACAGTCAGTGTGTCTGACTTTCATCTTGCAACCTTTCTCTCTCTCTCTCTAAAGGATGTGGTTGATTGTCACTTTCAGAAGTCAGTTGAAGTCTCTAACTCTCTCAGAAGAGAGTTAGAGACCAGATTATCTTTAAAATGCATACTTGTAAATGTAAAAGATTTTTATACTGACACATATTCTGTGGCCTGAACTTGAATTTCATACAGCTACTGCAATATTGTTTATGAATAGCACACACTGTGTTTATTGCAGTCAAGCAAATCCTCCCAACAAAAACCCAGAGTTGTACTTGTTGACATATTTGTGTTATTATGTGCTTTTATTGACTTAGACAGTTTAATTTTTAAATGACTTTATATAAGTTTTCTGTTTTGAATTAGGGTGTTTTAACGATTGGGCAAAATCACCCAATGTCACCAATGCTGTTTTATTAGTAACCACGAGAACATGTTTGCCAAGCTTCCTATTTTAAAGTATCACAATATCAGGGGGATAGGGGAAGACCTTGACCTGTCCTTTTGAAGGAAACGGACAGAGATGCAGTAAATATAGATGTATTTATGTGCTGCTAGTTTATTAGTTTTACACAATCTACAAATTACTTTTACAAAATAATATAATATAAAATAATCTTTTATTTCATAGATCCCATTAACATATGCGCAACAGTGTTTTGAGAATACATTTTTGCTCTGTCGTTTAAAGAGTAGTTTTTTTGGTATTCCTTGTATTTTAAATATGACGGTAGTATTGCAAAGTGACCCCACTGTATTGATGAAGGATCACACATATTGTGAGCTAGCATAGCATTAAGTGGTGGCCAGTATCGATCTGTTGGCTGAGTCGTAACACTTCACCTGTCAATGTTTGATAAACTAATAACACGTTTTATTCCAAAGCGGACCCCGGGACACCATAACATCTGACCCCATATCGGTTTAATTAAACGAGACGAACGTTGGAAAAACTTTGTCGGAAATATTATTTTATTCAGAAGAACCAGTTTGGTTGGGGACGTTAGTGACAATGATTGGATGGCCATACAATATCTGTTTACATTAGCCTACTGCTGTGTAAACGTAACTGTAAATTAATGAACGTGTTCAGTCGTTAGCGACAACGGTTACGGTTTGTTTCCACATAGAAACAAAAAGAGCGAGTACTTTGAGCAACTTTTTTTTATTTTTTTTTTACAAATTTCAAACATTAAAGCAACCCAAAACTTGTCGAAAACTAGACAAAGTCTAATATTAATAAAAGCAAGCTCACCTCAAACTCGGTGCTGTATCTTTATCGCCTCAGCACGACGTAAATTGTCCTCTCTCTTCCTCTCGTTTTTCGCTCTGATTCCGGGGATTGAGGAAGTGTGTGTGTAACGCACTCGCAGTCTTTCTCTGCGAGCTGTGACGTTTACCTGCCACACACACACACACACACACACACACACACACACACACACACACACACACACACACACACACACACACACACACACACACACACACACACACACACAAACAAAGCGGTCTGTGCTCCAGTAGTCTGAATGCACCCAGTTGCCCTATTTTAAATAGAGGCCCTGTCAGTTATTATAGTTCTATTTTCCACTTGAGTGCACCTCTACTTCACCCACAATAAAACTACGTTTCGGCCACACGTCATGTCATTTTCCATTAACCCCCCTTGGCTGATTAACACGATGAGTGTACATCACTGCAGACCTGTTGATCGCCTCAACTGATTTTTTTTTAGAAAAAGATCTGCATTGCTGGTGAGTTTGCCCTAGATTACTGCCGCAGCATAGTTTGGTATGAAGGGGAAGAGATGTTTTTTTTTAAACATGTTTGTGTGGCAGGGGGTGGGGTCACGTGGCTGGTACTGTAGCTGCGGGGGTAGTTTTGAGGTAGGTTTTTGCCAGCGAGGAGGTGGCAGATTTGGCAGCAAAGCGATCTTTTCTTCTTCTAAACTGACACAAGCACTCCAAATGATCCATATCCTTTATTTATTTCATGCTTGCACCCACCCCCTCACAAACACACACACTACACACAGTGTCGCAAAAAGTGGATATGCACTATATGCGATGCATAGGGGCGCCACACCAAGGGGGTCGCCAAAGCGATGGTAAAAACATATATATATATATATATATATATATATATATACTAAAATAAAATTGGTATTTTCTTTATGTTTCTGCTGTTGTGCGTTTCTAAATAGTTTCTGCATTTCCTTAAGGTTATAACATTTTAGAGGACTAACATGCTGGAGAAAGGCGCCCTATCTCATAAGATTCCATCATAGAATTTTGACAAAGAAGAGGGAGCAGGGGCGCCGCGAGCGCTGTGCGAGCAGGCACTAGTAATGAGTTGACGTCCATGGGAAAAGATGGATAAAGCAAAAAAGCTGTCGGGGGCTGAAAATGGGAAAAGAAAGAGGGAAAAGGAGATGGCATGTCAAGTGATGCGACAACAGTTATAATTGGATAATGAAAGGCAACAGGTAGGATGATTTAAAGTGTGACGTCTTTGCTTGGAGGCTTGCAAATATTCATGTTAACAGACTGGCTAGCGTATGCTAACACTAGGCATGTAGCAGCCAAAGGTGGGTGGGTTTATGGCTAGCTTAGAATATGCAAAACTGAGGTTATTGAGTTGTAAACTGGAAAATATGAGGTAGCATGTACAGTAAATGACAAGAATCTGGAAAATGTAACTAATGCAATGCCTCTGGTTTACCATGGAATCATGCAGATTTGTTCCCTTTTACTAGCTAGTGTTTGCTAACACGGGGAATGTAGCAGCAAATTGGGGTTTATGGCTAGCTTAATGCAAAACCAATATTGCTGCGCTGACACCTGGAAAATATGAGGTAGCATGTACAATAAATGACAAGAATCTGGAAAACATAACTAATGCAATAACTGTTATTACTATTCTTCTTCTTTTTTAGGGGGGGGGGGCAAAATTGTTGCTGCATAGCCCCCTGACAGTGGGTAGCTGCGCCCCTGCCTACACACATCCAAATATGTGTTTGTACAAGGCCAGCAATTATCACCTGATTGAACTAGTGAAATATTGACACATCCCACCAAAACAAGGAATGCAGCAGATGAATTCCTGCAGGGTGATTCATAATAAAATGTGTATTTGCAAGTTAAGATATAATATATGCTGATGTAGTGCAAAGTACATAAATCTGAATCTGGCCATGAATCATCTGACTGTGCACAGGTGTGTCAGTGTTGACCTAACACCTCTAGGGACTTACATAACGGACACATTTTGAGTCATGTCAGAAACAGGATGTCTGCAGTGGAAATTAAAAACTATATTGCCCGATTGCTCATCTGACAGACAGATGCACATTACAAGCTCAGTGATCCATATCCCTTCTGTTCCACCTTGAGCAAACACTCAAACACACACACACACACACACACACACACACACACACACACACACACACACACACACACACACACACACACACACACACACATATGCATCTCTAACAACATACAATGTCTTCTCAGGTTTTGAGCTTTTTATTTATACTAAATGTCATTGATCCATTTGATATCCATCAATATATTTAATTAAGACCCAAAAAGGTCAACTCCAGCGTGGCACTAGGGGTAAAGTCAAGTGATCAACAAAGTGTAATTTCCTGGGGGCTGTATATGTCTGAAACTGAGATTATTTCTGGTAATATAATTGATTATTATGGATAACTGAATGGACCTTCTGGGTACAGACCAGGGGGACAGTGACACTTTTGGCCCCTTCACCTGCAAAACGTTACTTTAAGGGATATGTAGCAACCAGGAGAAGGGTCAAAATGAGTAAATACCTAATTATAACAAGTTAAAATAGACTCAATTTATCTGCAGAAAGAAACAAAAAACCTCAAAAAGGGATGTAACATCAATAAATAGTCACAGAATAACACATAAGCTGAAGTACATACAGTAGTTATACCTTACCTTATATGGCATATTTGGAATTCAGAAAAAAGAATCCTGCTCTAGAACTCAGAATCAGAACACAGAATGTTCACGGTACATCTGAACATGGAACTCTGCTAGATCTCCATACCAACTGAAGCCACTCTGCTGTTCATTGCACACAAACCTGCTCGAGAGAAAGCATCAGAAAACCTACAGAGAGAAAAAGCTCAAATTATGAACACTAACCTGTCTTCTAGACACCTCATTGCTGAGATGGAGCTTGTTCATACTTTATCTAAACTGACCCCGGAGGAGAGAAAGGTGGAAGTCAGAAGACAAATGTATGTCCAGCTCAAAGCAGTGGAGATGGAGCGCAGACAAACAGCTGCTCTGGAGATCCTGGCAAAAAGCGAGAGGGACAGAGAAGAGGCTCAAAAAGTGACAGAAAGTCTCAAGAAAGTAAACATGGAGACAAACAGGAGGAGGCAGGAGGCCCCAGAGAAGAGACAGCAGAACCAGTTGAAGCAAGAGAGGCTTCAGTGGCAACAGGTGAGGCTGAAGGGAGACAAAAGCCCAACTCACAATTTCATCTCTCTGAATGAAGAGCAACAGAAGAGACAAGAGGAGTCTCACAGCCTGACCCCCGACCTGAAGTCACCTGAGAGAAAGAAGAAAACTCTCCACAACAACTGGGTTGCAGAGAAAGAAATGCACAGTAGGCCTGTCATGAGACTCCGTCTATCTCCTCTTTGCAGCCAAACCAAACCCAAAGTCTGACGGTATGTATCATCAGGGTTGGAAGGGTTACTTATTAAGATGTAATCGTACACCAAAAAATCTGAGTGTCAAAATATAATTGTAATATAACCAGATTACGTTTGGATTACCTAATTATGAAGTGCAATGCAATTAAAAACAAGAAAAACTAAACAACAGTAAGATGTTTTTTACTTGTATGCAGTGTTACAAAATGTATTGTTGCAATGTAATTCTGCTTGTAATTTCATTTTTTAGATGTAACAGTAATCTGATTAATTATCTTTTTAATGTAATTGTAATCGATTACAATTTTTTTTGTATCCTGATTATGTAATGTTGTTACATGAAGTTTGATAATCCCCAAGCCTTTGTGTCACATTCCTCTGCTGTGGCCTTGTGTTTTATTTTGAAATAACATGCAAGTAAACTTTTATCTTCTTTTATCTGAAGGAAAAACAGCTGAGGTCAACGAAACCCTGCAGTCCATGCAGAAGGACAGACTTTCAGTTGGACACTGGGTTGGAAAGTACCAACAGAACCATAAGAAGAAGCGTGAGAAACGCCGGCTGAAAGCAGAGGCTCAACACGCAGCATACATCGCCTCCAAGAGCTATGGCCCCCAGCATTCCCTGCTGAATGAACTGTTGGACTGGTCCGTCTGCTAAAATCAGCAGCTTCAAATCAAGATCTAACAAATTTAATTGTTATTGTTATTTACCTTGTTTCTTTGTTTGCTTTATTGTTTTTCTTTAGTAAAAAAGTGTTGAAAAACCAAAGTGTCTTCAACAACTGGGTTGTGAAGGAAGAAATGGACAGTAGGCCTGTCGATGATTACTCTAACTATCTCCTCTTGTCTACGAGAACAAACCCAAAGTCTGATGGTATGTATCATCAGGGTTGGGAGGTTCACTTTAAAAATGTAATCCATTACAATATCTAGTTACATGTCAACAATCGAAGTCAGTAACTTAATATGAGGATGAAAATATAAAAGTATTGTAACCTGATTACTTTCCGTTACTTTTGGATTACCTTACTTTAGTGTTCTCGGTCAAATTTAACCAGTCTGTTTTAACTGCTCTTACATTTACATAAAAACCATTAATCTTTTATGCGATCTTCTTTCATCTGAAGGAAAAACAGATGAAGTCAAAGAGACCCTGCAGTCCATGCAGAAGGACAGACTCTCAGTTGGACGCTGGGTTGGAAAGTACCAGCAGAACCATGAGAAGAAGCGTGAGAAACGCCGGCTGAAAGCAGAGGCTCAACACGCAGCATACATCGCCTCCAAGAGCTATGGCCCCCAGCATTCCCTGCTGAATGAACTGTTGGACTGGTCCATCTTCTAAAATAAGCAGCTTCAAATCCAGATCCTTCAGATTTGATTTTATTGTTACTGTTATTTACCTTGTTTCTTTGTTTTCATTATTGTTTTTTCTTAAAGTGTTCATTTTAAAACCTCAAATTTCTGTCTACTCTCTTAAAATAATGTTGGTTAAAATGTGTGGAAATATACTGAGGTGCAGAGGTGGTAAGTACATTTACTCAAGTACTTTACTTAAGTACAATTTCGGGGTATTTGTACTTTACAAGTGTTTCCATGCAATGCTACTTTGTACTTCTATTCCACTACAATTCAGAGGTAAATATTGTAATTTTACTCCACTACATTTATTACTTTGCAGATATAGCTTAGTGATAATCTAAAGGATCAACACTTTAAAAAACGGTCATACACTTGGATTGATTTCACATTCTACCCAGCAGTAAATAAACTAATTTAAAGTAGTTTTAGTTTTACCAGCTTGATAAACACAACAGTACATCAATAATTATAAACAAAACAAATGATATACTGTGTATGATTCTCAAATGGAGCAATCTGCATAATGAGTTTGACTTTTGGTAATTTAAGTATATTTAGATGGAAATACTTTTGTACTTTTACTTGAGTAACATTTTAATTGCAGGACTTTTACATGTAACAGAGTATTGCTACACTTTAATTTTCACAGTGACTTAAGGAAATGAATGAGCCTAGCCAACACATAAACTAGAAGAGAAACTGCAACTGCAATGCTTTTTGCCTCACTAAACTCAAATGCATCACTCTAAAGTCAATTTGTTTTTAGTTTAACAATTAAAAGTCTGTGTTAAAGATAATAATAATAACAACTTAAATTGATAAAGCGGCTTTCATAAACCAAGGACGGTTTTACATGAAAACACCAAAATGGACAACCAAACACTTTCTTGATATATTATGTTTATATTGCTTGAGAAAAATGTAAAAGTCTGGCTGCTTGGTCGTCGTATAGCTCAGTAGAGCAGGCGGCCATATACTGGGGTTTGATCCCCATGCGGTGGACCCAGGTTCGAATCTGGCCTGAGTCCGTTTGCCGTGCGTCTTCCCCTCTGTCTCCCCATTCCTGAACTGCACTATATTAAAAACTATTGAAAAAAAAAAAAAGTCTGGCTGCTGGCCCCACAATGAAATAAAGACAGACACACACACACACACACACACGGAGGGACGAACAGACAGACAGACAGACAGTGCTGATATGCATATGTTATTACTCATGGGGAATCAGTAAATAGTGGGTTGAATTTTTAAGAATATTTCATATGTTTACGTAATGGGCAACTCAAATGAATTTGAATTTAGTAATCTGAAAAGGTAATATCCCTCATTGGTAAGTCCAGACCACAAAGTATGAAAAAAGTCAACCCTGTTTTTCCTTTATTTCAGAAAGGGATTCCATATCTCATTTAGTTTTGGCATAATGACAACCTTTACGCAGGTGCACTATTGCAAACCAATCAGAGCAGACTGTGCTTTTCGGGGGGAGGCTTAAAGAAGCAGAGGTTAAAATAGAGCGTTTGAGACAGAGGCAAGCCTGCAGCTAGGCCTGTTATCACACAGATAACCATTGATTTAAGTATTAAAGCTTCAGCTTTTACAAGGGGAGATAAAGTGTATAGGTCATTGTTGAGACTGGGTGATTAGTTGATGAATGGAAAGGGTCAAAAATAGAATCAGGCCTGGTAATGTGATCAAAATTGTCACAATAAAATGATATTACATATTATATAAATTGATGCTGTTTCAACTTTTTGCTTTAGGCCACTGCAGTTTATTCCCTGGCATTCTCTGCAATTCCCACTGCCATATAAGTGCACTACTTTCACTACCAGTCAACGCATTATTTCTAGTCTTTATTCCAAGTCAAGCTAAGCAGCTATTGCTTTATCTTGAGGATTAAAGCTATTCCCTAACATTTTATACAGCTCTCTGACTAACTTTGCCCTGGCTCAAATTCTCCAGACAGATTTTTCCTCCCTCAGTGACAGCTGCTAGTCCTGCTGACACGTGTTTAAACTTCGCTCTCTTCTTATGACAGATTGGTCACAAGAGAATGGAAAACACGATGCAGACTCCATGTTCAGACAACAGGGATAATAAATGCTCAGTGTGCTGAAGGCTGCTTTTTTCCTCAGTTTATCCTGTTGGGTGAGAGTGGGCTATTTAAAGCTTCAAGGGAGGTGGAATAGGTGTAACATTGACTTGGCAGTGTAGGCTGCAAAGAGTTTGCAAAGTGGGACACGAGTGTCCCTCTATTTTTCCTGTCTCTATACACTTTTTTTTCCTCTACCTCCCCTCATCTCTGAAGGGCGTAGAAAGAAACAGTACAAGGTACAGTCCCTGAAATGTCAAGTCAATGTCAAGGGGACACAGCTTTTTTCCCTTATGTCCTATTTCTCAGTCTTTTTATTTTAATCTCAAGCTGTTACGTAATAAAGTCTTTCCTTAACCCCTGAGGAGCTTCCACCCACACAACACTGTGAAAGATGAGAAGGCAGCCTGTTGTTACTCACAATATCAACACAAACATTTTATCCCTTCTCAGACAAAAACTGAAAATGGCCACAAAGTCTGTCTCTAAAAACAGTCCACACTCTACTGACAGGGTGTCATGTATAAGAAAAAACATATGAGGAAGTTAATTTCAGCTTCTTTGGCATCACCTCATAATGACTCCTGAGGTTGAGCACATATAACAGAGCTGAATGCACCCAAACTTATTGAGTAGGCTGTGTGTGTCATTGATTATTTGCTTCTCGCTGCATTGCTCGCCTGCAGCGATATGGGAGTAAGCTTGGGTTATGACACTGTTGCTGCCCATCTGAAAAAGTGTTTTTCAACTGGACTGTAGTTTAATCGTTACTATTCAGCCTGCTTGTTGATTTGCTTTGTCAAAAGAAATCATGAGCATAGAGAATGATGAACACGAAACAATGAATGTCCTCTTGTTTTAGAGTATTAGGATAAAATCAAGAGCATTTTGCTGTGAGAACCTGAACCAAGGCGAATTAAGAGGGTGAATTTCAACAGAATGATTGACTGAGAGAGAAGAGAGAAGTGCAGGAAGTGTAGATTAAGAATGGCTTTGAAAAAAAACTGTCATCAGAAAGGAGTTTTTGGGAATGTGTGCATTGTGTTTTAACTAACAGCAACAAATAAAAGAAAATATAACTCAGACTTAAGAAAAGGAGTGAAGCTACTGAGGAGAGAGGAAGTAGAATTGGGGCTAGAGGAAAGAGAGTAGAGTGATAAATGATCTGTCCTCTAAATAGAACGAGGTGTCTGCAACTTTTCATGAGCCCCAGAAAGCAAACTTTCTGCCTAATATCATTCTGGGTCAGGCAGCCTCGGGGGGAGAAGAGAAGCAGAGCAGGCCTGGCCTTTCTTTGGCCGCAAAGCACACCAGACCACACATTGTGTGTCCACGAGCGGCTCAACATGTTATCTGAAATGCTCTCCAGCTTGCAGTTTCATAGGATCAGGACACACATTGACTACATATCAGTGCAGACTCAAATGGGGGGAGCTAATGTTTCCATTTTCAATGTATGTACTGAGCTCATGAACAAGGACACAGTGACAGGAAGTCAATGCCAGCATGTTGTACTTTAATGTTTAGTCCACCTGCCATCTAGAGGACATGAGGAGTATACAGAGAAAACACAGACACAGACTGTTTCCATAGTTAAAACCTCCTTTACTTTGTTTAAAAATAATAGTGTTAGAAATTCAAGCTTAATAAATCATCAGTTACAGTACGAAGACACTGATTATGTAGATCAGTTAAATCAGTGATCCATGGTTCAGTCCAGCGAAAAAAACATCTATGTTGAGTCTTTATACAAATAAGAATTTACATTCTAATTGTGCTAGGTATTTAAAACAATAAAGACATAATTGACAATATTGAATATAGTGTGTATGCTAAATTAAATACAGTAGCTGAAGCTTTTGACCTCCGTGATGGAGTATACTCATTTTACTGGTTCAATTATTTTTCAGTGCAAAAAAGCATAAAAACTGTCTATTCAGTGGCAGGACTATCTCCAGCAATACAGAGCAGGGCAAAGCCACAGGCACATCCATACTGTATTTATCCAGTGGAACAACATGTTTTGAAATGAAGGCCTAACGTAGATAGTATAGATAGATCACTTTTATTGATTGTAGGGCATTCCACATCTGGGCAAGTGTTTTTCAGCTTCCCTGGAAATTAAGTTTTTGAATGATTTATTAATTGAAAAAATAGTTAAAATCATAGAATATAGAGTATAGAATATCCTCCAAAAATCTATTATGTTCTCCATGATTTGAAGGAATGTCTCTGATCAGCTGCTGGGGGAAATACAGGCCACATCAATGTAATGTTCCACTCTGGCAGGTACATATCTGGGCCAACGCCTCTCGTGGTCTCAGCAACACACCTGCTGTAACAGCAGGCAGGGGACACTGGAGGTGGACAAAGTAGGTAATCATGTCCTCTTTCAAAGAACACCATGTCTTCTTTTTGTTTTCAGTCAAGCCAGACATGTAACAAATTGCAGATCTAATCAAATGTCTTTTTATAACTCCCCAACTTCTCGTTTTGGTTTCACAGTCTGTCTGCAGCAGACGAAGGGTGGAGGACTTCCATATCTGGCAACCCACCTGGAGTTACTGATCCTATAAAACTGTGGCTTCCTCCATGGCATTTACCCACCTGTATGAGGAGAGGATTTTACATTAGAATGAAAACAGCATGAACTGCAGTTGTTCTAAAAGAGTATTTTCAGTCTGCCTCACACAGACACTCTGTGCCTGTCAGCATGATATATAGCTACTCTTATTAACTGAACTAACTTTAAAGCGTGCTGCTGGATCTGATTGTTATTTTGTACTTGAGGAGTACTAACTTTTAATGTTTCTATAAACTCCACACATTGCTGTTGTCCAATTCTGGCCCAGTAAAATAATGTGTGACTCACCATGTTAAATAAATGAACATGAACAGAAGATTATCATCAGTAACCACCCAGTGAGTCATCAGAGTAATGCCTTCAAATAGTCAATCTTTAAACATTTACAAAAATAGCTAGGAGACGTTCTTCTCACCTCTGGGCTGTGTAGGTATCCTCAGCTTTGAAGGAGTAATACAAAGTGTTTTTGTGGTAAAGCTGGAAGATGTTGGTCTCCTCCTCTCCCCACTGCTTGTCAGGCAGCTTCACTGTGAATCCCAGCAGAGGTAAACTCTCGGATGCTACTTTCTCCTGCAGAAAAATTTATCAGATGAATAGAAATAGATTATAAATTACTGTACAGCGATGTTACTGTGGTCATTTCATCACTTTTAATTCTGATTGCCTTTAAACCTCACTGAGGGAAGTCTGTTTAATGGCATTCCTTGATGAAAATTGAAGCATTGAAGTAAACAAGGCTTTATTTAACAACAGCAAAAAATATTTCAAGTCAGCTAAAAAAAACCCCTCAAATATTGGAACTTGTACAGTATAATTCAAGTCTCATTTGCATAGTCTTATGCTCACTACATCCCAAAACAATGCATTTCAGCTAAAAGCTTACTATCTAAAACGACCCGTAGACTCACACTCTCACAGGCGAGTTACCCGTCTGTGCGAGTCAAAATAGTTTTAAATAGTAGGATTTGTGGAGGCGAAAATAACAACGTTTTATTCAGGAATTCAAGGTAACTTGGGGTCGGTAATTGTTATACAAATAGTGATTTTTGAGTGTGAATTTCTGCAGATTGTGAATTTGTGTGTGTTTGTGCAGGTTAAAGGGGACTGCATTTTTCCCCTCACCTCTTGGGCTCGGTAGGTGTAAAGCACCTTGTCTCTCAGGAGGAACCAAAGTCTCTTCCAGTTCCTCTTGCTTTTCTTGCTGCGCTGCAGAGCGCCACTGATGGAGCCTTCCTCTGACACTGTCACCTGCACAAAACGTGAGCAGGAGGGAACTGATAACTATAAATGTTCATCACACAACATGGCTGTCATCCATATCATTAACTATTCAGTAATCTGCACTGTGCCATGAACATGACCCCCTCATGTTGCAGGCATACCTTGCTAATGGACATGGTGCCTTTCCGATGTCTCCAGATGTTGGGAGGATGGATGTTTTGGAACACAGCAGAGAGAGGACGACTGGAGCGGTTTAGACGAGGGCTACCTCTTACTTCTGCAGACACATCTCCCCCTGCAGAGATATACAATGTATCTTTGATCACAGCGGGTACAACGCAAGACAAAACACTTTAGTGACTAATTGTGTTGACTTTCTCCATCATATTTGAAACATGATATTGAGAACATTTCTAGTGAAAAATAAACCTCAGCTACAGTGTTTTATAGCTGTCTATATGTTAAAGGCGTATTACTCAAACGGGAGGGAAACCTGCCAACTCGGACATGCAAGTCAGTTCAAATTCAGTTATTTATATTTTAGTTTTGACTTGTTTCATACATTTTACATGATACCTATACCCAAAGACCGTTCAAACAAACAGAGTATAATGTATTTACTGTGCGACAAGTACTGTATTAGTAGCCCATGACTTTGTTTTTTTTTAAACTTTTCTTTTTCACTGATAGTTCCTTTTTTTGAATAAATGTTTCCCTATACAATAAAACCTTGTGTCAATACTAAACGTGTGGGCAGACTGAAAATCAAAGGGATAGATGAATTGTAAAAATGTATTCAAACAAAGTTTGCCCACCTCTCTTCTTTAGCTCGTTGTAACAGTGATCACACACTTTGGCCATGCGATCTTTCATGTATTTCAGTGGGTATCTGTTTCTGGAGCAGCTCCGACAAACAATCTGTGTAAAACAACATCAATTAAACCACAAGCACATAAAAAATACACACATTTAGCACACTCTGGTCAAAGACAGAAGTTGCTGCCTCGCCTAACAAATTACAACAGAGGTTTATAGAACACTGCGTT
Organism: Eleginops maclovinus; assembly: GCF_036324505.1. Classification (NCBI taxonomy): domain Eukaryota; kingdom Metazoa; phylum Chordata; class Actinopteri; order Perciformes; family Eleginopidae; genus Eleginops; species Eleginops maclovinus. The sequence goes on along the minus strand of NC_086368.1, from coordinate 14,729,106 downwards.
GTGCGTGACTAACTCTTCCGCAGCCATGGCAGTGGTGTCTACGCAGAGTGAGGCTGAAATCTGAGGTGCAGTTCATGCACATCATCACTTGTGAGACTGGGACAAGTGTCGGGGCTTTCTCTCCAAGAGTCAGACGCAGACAATCTCTGGCCTGGAACAAACACACAGAAACAGAGAAACATGTTGATGGTCGTTGATGATAAAGACGTATAGAATCAATCTCATTCTGGCTGGGTGAGGGAAAGCAGGACAAATGTAGGAGTAATGACTTCATGGTAGATAGTTACATTTTACCATATTATTACCAGGAAACTTCTCAATATCATTACTTACAGTTAAGCTGCAGCTGGTTACTTGAATAAGAAATACATTAAGTCATATTTTCTGAAACTGTTACTATTGTGTAATATCTATTCGATAAATATTACCAGGAAAGTTCCCGGGCATATAGTATGTCTTACATTTAAGAAATGGTTTATTTCATTTTGCAGATTGGTTATGTTTAATATGCACATGAGACAATTTCCTTATTCAAACTTTTGGAAAATTTGAGAGAAATGATGCTCACCTCTCCTGAGCAGCTGTTGAATGCCACAGATCCCCTTTCATGTTCAGACACAGTACGGCTCAGAGTGTAAAACCAGTCTTCTCTTTCAAGGAAGGAACTTCAAAAAATACAGAAGAATATCACAACAGTGTGAACTCATAAAGTCTTAAACACATTGTTTTTACAAGTATGTTTTAAATTTGAATCCCTACCATCACAAATATGAGCTTTTATTCAAACAGCACACAGTACAGTGACCTACCCGGCAGACAAAGTGATGGAGATGTCCGGTACTTCGATCCTCAGTGCATTTTGGACATCATCCATTATGGGTTTACTGACCTGGGAAATCAATAAGCAGGTAGTAGAAGTTTACAGCCTGACAGTTAAAAAATAGCATATTTTCTCTCACCTTCCTTTTAACAGGAAAATATGTTACATATTATTAAATACTTTTATGGCCATGGTTTTTACATATATACTGTCAGATTTAACTTCATATCAACTTCTGTGGGATTTGGAAAGCAAAACATTGTTAGATATAAAACACATCAGGCCAATTAAGGATAGATGCAGACCTTCATGCCAGAGAGTGGCAGGTTATTCTTCAGTCTGTATTTCCCGTCCTGCTGAGGGAATGTGTAGAGCAGCACATCATTCATCTAAAAAAAGACACAACGAACAAGCAAATGCAGATCAGAGGACATGTTAAGAGGATTAAAAAAAGTTAAATTGTTCATATAGACAGCTGATCCCTCTATCATGTTTGTGCATCATTTCTCCAGCAGTGGGCACTCTTATACAAAAATATTGTTCAGTGAGTTCACAGTTGATTCGCCCCTCTATAAAAAAAAAATGCATTTTTTTTACTTCACTTGGATGTTTGAGCTTCACTGTGCAGAATAATGGATGTGCAGAGAAGGCTGTAAACCGAAGTAAATGGTTTTCTTTGTGGGGGATCTATAAAGTTAAAACCCCTAGCATGAATTTTTATGATCTCACATGATTAGGTTACCTCTGTAAACACATAACCAAGCAGTTGATATCAAACTGGATCATTAATGTTTGTATCATTTTAACTGTTTGGGTTGTAAGACTTTGTTATGAAACTAGAAGACCATATTTTTATTATTCAGTCTCAAACATTAACACTAGCTCAAAAACATGTGATCAGCCTCTGGGATGATAAACTGCCAGGATAAAATGTACGCAGCGCTGATTACCAACATTTCTCAAGAAGAGACATTTACTAGCTTTTTTAATGTAGAGGCCAGACCTCAAATTTAAAAACGCCACAGGAGAGAAAACCAATGCTCTAGGATGATGTTCTGGATGATTTGCAATGGGGTTTTATTTTTCTAATCTCTCTTGATTTGATAAATCCAGAACGATCTTTATGTTTTGAGTTCTCAAACTGGTGCAGTATTTCTTCTGCCTCTTTGACTCACTGTTGTTTTTAACCACCTCTTTCATGTAATATAGGATGTTCTCATGACCTTGCTATGACATGTGATGAAATATGACACAAATACATGTTAGTTTAAACATACAACATTGAACAACTTTATCGTTTAGATCCTTCTCCCTTCTCCCTATATATCCCTATTTAGCACAGTCAGCTGATTGCCTTTATTAAAGGTGCTTATGAGACATCAAACTAATAATCAACTAACAGAGTTTAAGTAATAAAAGGTCATAGGTGCACACAGATAAGGAGCTGGTGTTGACCTTCCCTGTGCAGTCAGCAAAGAGCTGCCTCAGGAAATCAGCATTCAGAAACATCCTGCCAGGAAACCTTCTCTAAATAAGTCAGTCTGGACATAGAAACACAGCAGACAGAAAATGCATGACTCTAAATTTTACACTGAAATTTCTTAAGAACATTAAATGACCACTGGCAAAGGTGTCTGCTTAAAACTACAAACAGAAAGCAGCATTTACCAAAAACAGATGTCTGGGCTGATGACTCTTCCTGCTGACCTTCATCAAGGTGCCCTCCTTCACGAAGACCTGAATAGAAAACCACAGACACGTGACCAGACTGAACACTTCACGAGTCATCTGACCATGACACACAGAGGCCATCTGCGGTAATTAATGTTGTTTTAAATCAGGCTGGGGATTCCCAGCTGAATGATTGTTCAAAGGGCAACACAGGGTGGTGCAGGGCAGACAGGGTGGGCTGGCAGAGAAACAATGCTGTTATCAGAGTCATACCCTGCCCGGCTGCAGCAGGTCCCGCTGGCCTCGAACACTGTACTCTATGTTGACCAGACGCAACAGGTTCTCCTGACACACAAAGAGAGATAAAGAACAGGAAGAGAATTGAGGCAACAAAAAGCAAAACAATGAAAAGTACTTTACCTGTCATTTTCCTGTTAACCCTAAACTATTTTCTTTTGCTTTTCTGTTTTCCCTGCTATCTTTGCTTTGGACATACAATTATTATTGCCATGTTAATATGAACATGTCTTCAGTTGCTTTGTTTCTGTTTATATGACCAAAGTATATAAAAGAATGGCAGCTATGATAAAAGCTAGTCGAGTTGTATGTATTCGTAATGTCCATTTAGGGATGGTACCACAAATTAGCCCTGACTATAAATGCAGACATGTGAGGCTTTGGTTGAATGCTATATACCTGTCCCCATACAGTACATTTTAACATACTTTAGAAGTCTAAATGCTAAGGAAATGTGCTTCAATGCTTCCTATCTTATGTCCTTTAGCGTAGGTAGATTTGAACCATCCTTTACGGAAGGAAAAACATAACGCCAGTGCAACACATCTCAATAACATCCGCTCTTGGATTGGGTTGATTGAAAACATCTTTGTTGGAGATGTGATTTTTGGGAAAGGAATACGGTGAATTGTAGAACAGTGACCATGTAACAGTTAATGTGTTATAAAAGAATACAAATAAATCGTCCTTAGTTTTGTGTCTCTTTTAGCACCTTGTTTTTTCTTTCCCTGAGTCCTGTTGTATTTCCCTCACAACTTTCCTTATACTCGACTGTGTCTTCCAAGGAGGTGTGTTAACATGGTAATACCTGCTAATTAGCACTAACTTAATAAAGCTGTAGTCTGTACTACATTTGATGTCAATCCATCCAATAGTAATCTAGGTATTCACTGCACCAAGTCTTTTTAGTTACAAACAAGGAATGGTTATATGGTAAAAATGTAGTAGTAATGTATGATTTATAGTTTTATTATAACTCCTACTTTAATGGAAATATTCTCGTATTTCTCCCCGTGTTTACACTTAGTCAAACCTGAACTGTGAAAAGTAGAAAATGACGCAACATTTACTCAGAGAGTGGTTTACTTTCTTTCATGAATAATCTGTTCACAAAACGACCTAAACTTTAGGTGGATGACTGGGGAGGGATACTCTTAAAGTTGTACTGGACCCATATGATATATCTACAGGATTAGAGTGTTTTGGAAAAACAGAAACAACTCATATCACTGAAGGTACTAAGCTTAGAAATTCTCGAAATATGTGTTGACATGTCTGTGTGTTTATTACTGGCCATAGTTTAGGTTTCAAAAAACATGTGCAACTATTTATTCCTATGTTTGTATGTTGGGTTCAAGGGTTATATATGCCTACATGTCAAACTTACCCCATGTTTTAAGCTGTCATTTGCTTGATCTGCAATGTCAGACACTACAGCCACAGCAGCTGTAAAAGACAAACAGAGAGAGGGGAATCAGGAAAACCCTACAGTGTATATACTGCCTTTGTTCTGTTTTGTTTTTGTTCTTTAGCCCTGTGTCGGAAAATGACAATAAGTGATCTTTGAATCCTTGAGGAAATAATCAAGAATATCACTGCGCATGAGACAAAATAATAATATAATGACACAATTTTCCTGGCGAAAATACTTGCAATTTCACCATATTGTCCTGATAATCACCAACATGTAATTAAACATGGCAATTAAACGTATAAAATCACCTAACCTTATATTTTTTATCGCATATTCCTTTCTTTTTCTTTTTATGTAGAAGGTCACCAAACATAAAGCCTGAAATGTGAGCCTGGACGTTACAACTACTCTGGACTCTGGGGTCTCCCTTATTGGAGATAGGACATGGGGTTGTTGCAACTGGCTTTCTCATGAATTACACATCACGGCCTCCACACAGAAGAGAGCTGAAATGACCATTTGGTGGGTTTCCACCACAAACAAAAACATTCTAAACTGGCTCTCTAATGCCATCTCTCAATGCCAAATGAGAGCCAATATATTCCCAGTGCACACAGAGTCACAAAAACAGGCCAGTAAAGCCTTGATTATGCGGAAGCGAAGCACCGTGGGGCGGCCCTTCACAGATGTTGCCCGAGCTACGACACACCCAGGCATGTGTGTTGCAGTATTCTCCGCAAGGTGTGTACAAACAAACCATTCTGTGAAGGAGCAGAAGTCAACAAGTGCACGGCAAAACGCCAAAGCACAAACCTCGGTGCTATGGAGGAATATTATATCAAATATTCATGGGTATACTCTTTACAATTAAGAAGAACAAATGTATTTTAATATCTTGAAAGGTTGAATATCCTTTATAGGCAAAATATTAACCAATTATGGATTTTTAAGACCTCCTGGATTTAAAGAATTTAACACAAATTGGCCTTCTTTTAAAATGCTAAGACATGTTAAAAATAGAAAAATAATAATAATTTAATTCATAAAAATAATGATAATAACAATTACTTAATTAAAGTTATCTGCTTTGTCAGTTGGTCTGAAATAAGAGCACCTAGTTATTTTGTTTACCTTGGGTGTCTTTATATTCCTTGGAATCAGGAGAGAGGTTGTTCAGGTAATCTGTAAGAGGAGGTGAGATCAAATGAATGAAAGCTGAAAATAGACTATTTTGGAATAAAAAATGTTATCAGACAGTATGCTAAATCGTTTCCAAAAGACTCACCAGTGAGGAGCATGCGGTACTGAGCCACACGTACAATGACCTGCAGCAGCTGATGTTTCAGAGACACTTTTTCCCCAGCTGGACTCTGCTGCTGAGAGAAATAAAACCAACACAAATTCAACATTTACACTGCTGCACACACAGTAAGGGCCATATTTACTGTAGTAATCGACATGAACTTGGCCACAGAACATTACCTATTATAAACATTCAGGGGATCTCACTGCAAAAGAAAGAAAAGCTGTATATCTCTGAAATCTGAAAACAGCATAGTCTGTAATCAAACATCAGAAAGTATCCAACTGATTTTCTAGCGATCAACAAACATTGCATCTTTAGTGAAAACAGAGCAATCCTGCATGTCTGTATGCATCAACACCCTCTTTTTCAAGCATCACTTTATCTCTCAGAGAAAACTGCGGAGCTCTGCAATTCTTCCTGCCAAGTCTTCTCATCTGTGGTCTATAAAATGGACGGAAAATATTAAAAACTCTTTTGTCATCGGCTTGGTAATATTTGATGGTTCAGTGGATACTAAGCATAGGCTGCAGTCTCCCTGTTGAACTGTAAAGCATAATATTATGAATCCTACTTAATTTACATGTTTCCTCATTCAAACTTAATAGCTTCCCTGACTGACTGGTTTTAATTGAGGCAAATTATTTCTCCTCACTAAAGTGTATTGTTTGGGTTTGTTGGGGAATGCAACTAACCTTATTTTAAGATTCCCCTGCTTTCAAAGAAATAATGGTTGGACTGAGTGGCTCCCATATAAGTAACAACTTAACATCTATATATGTGGTCTATATTTTTCCTTTGGGTGTTATGACTGTTTCTTTTAACACAATATGAAGTACAGTAGTTTTTGCTTCACGTTAAGTCACGACTTTAGTTCAACCTTTGATTGGTTGCATCTTTTGCTTTCAGTCACAATGGCTCTTCCATCTTCACACAGACCAATAACACACACCTAGCCATCCCCAATCTTTGTCATAAATAACACACTTTATCCTTGTCATTGCACACAAACAAATCACACTGAAATCTGCGGATAAGAGATCATGTGAACCGATAAGTGAGACTCTTGATACTATCACAGATGTTGAAAGCAAACTGTTAATGTTATTTTTAATCAGAACCTCTAGCTTTTCGCCACCTCATCTGACTACATTTCTATGGTTCACAGTATAGACTAGACGGGATGTACCCAAAAAGTGAATGTAAGGAGCATTTATGGGTACAAGTTGGGAACCGGCCTACTTTACATATTTCAAGGGTGCTGAATCCAAAAAAAACGGTACCCGAGCGAAATTTTGAGTTTTTGACCTTCTAATTTGCATATCAAAATGGCCGCCAAACTCCCTATCTTGCTCAGTCGTTGGACCATTTTCCCCAAGTTTTTTTGTAAGTAGGCAATCAAAGATGATGAATTAAGTGTCTAGATCTATAGTCTGGGGTCAGAGCAAGGATATAGTGGAGGCTCAGTGCCTTTTTTATGTATATATATATGCAAAATACCAACTTTTAAGGTGAAATTAAGCATTATTTGTGTCATTTTTTAAGGCCGACATAAATATTCAGTCAATATCACTCTTAAATGTTCCCAGTGTATATATGATATGTGATGTATTCCATATTACATAATAACTAAGAAAAACACCATTGCAAGTTGTCTGAGAATTCATTTTTTTATGCAAACAAAGCATAATGCTCTTAATTCAAACATCGAAAAACCCAAGTGAATAGGGAAAAAAAAAACATGAAACTTCCCTTGAACAGTTCTACAGATCACATCTTGTTTCTGTATATTTTCTTTCATGTTTCTAGCTGAATTGCTTTGCTTTCATCTGTCTTCTGTAAGTTCCATAGGTCACTTGTTTTGGTAAATTGTTTTTATACCTTTCTAGTTTGCTTGTGTGCCATTTGTCTTTGGAATTTCATTTTGATTAGTATTTCTTTCTGCAGTCCTTTTCCAAGTTCTTTGGTTACCCATTGCCTTGGTATGCTTGAGGACTACAACTCCACATTTAAACAAGGACATTGGTCATCACTCTGACATGTACACATTGCAGTGCATAACAGCCCCGATTTTCGGCATTTGCACTGGCGTGTTGTGCATTGTTTTTTACAGGCACACCTGATCATTTCCAGGCAACTTTCAGGTATTGGGTTCTGTGACATAAGAATGGGCTGTAGTCCTGAATCACCATCTTTCCATCCCATGTCCAAGGGTGAAGGAAGCTCAGGTGTGGCATAGTGAGCATTTCTCCAAACCATTGCCTGGTAGTGTACTCTCAGCAGATGGAAGTGGAGCGCATCGCTTGTAGGCGGCATTGCTTCTGGTTTACCTGTCCTGGAGAAAAGTATATGCCTTGCTGCATCAACAGAGTCTGTTTTATGCACATCATATATTCTGCAGACAAAAGCCTCTGAAGATCTTTGAGTCTCCTCCGTGAGATCACCAATTCCGAGGTTGCTGAGCAATTGATGGTGCATTTTCCAGACTTTCCATGATGTACTTTTGGTGTGACTTGCAATGTATGATGTGGTATCACAACCAGTTAGTGCATGAAATGCTACAAGGCTTGGTGCTGAATCCTTTGGCAGTTTGTTAAAAACAGCATCAATTGGTATATATTGTGGCTTCCTTGTGGTACCAGACAACAGCCAGAGTTTTTTACATGCTACGTGTGGGAAATGGGAAACGAGAATCACAAGTACATCAGTGTCTCTAGATGACACGACTACTGTGTCTGACTGGCAGTGCACTGCATGTAATACCAATCGGGTATCTGCCTCTTCGTGTGTGGCTCTCAGATGAGTCAGGTTGGTTGTTGCTTTTGATGACCTAACCTCCGTCTCTTCGTCTCTGAACCCACCAGCAACTACTATCTCTTTATCATCCGGTGCCTGAGCACATAGTTCTTCAGAGAGTAGATTGGCAAGATCAGCTTTGTTGTCAGGGAGGGACAGGAAATTGGTCCAGTTTTTTGGAAGAGGCACATCACGACCCTCAACAAGTCGTCTGATTGGTTGAGCTGCTTTTGTGCGTCGTGTCCTGGTAGCACCCTTGATGGTCTCTTCTCTGTATCTGTCAAACACAACGTCTATCCTTTTATAGTAACATCCTGCTTTCAACACTGCTCTGACAAATGTGTCGGCCAGATCCCCAAATGTTACTGCTTTGTCTGGCTTTCCAAGGGCAACCACAAGTGCCTGTCCATCTATGATGAGACAAGATGACATGTCGGGAAGTTCAATAGCCTCAGGACAGACTATGTCTTCAGTTAACTTATTTACTAATACAGACTTGTTTCCAGTGCGAAGTGTCCCATTCATTTCAGCAAGGGATATGGGAACTGGCAGAAGCTCGTGTTTTAGGACAGCTGGTAAGTCAACTGGACGACCTGCCTCATAGGCCGTAACAAGGCGTTTGAGAATGTTTCGGTCAGCCTTTATGACAGTTCTGTTGTCTTTGATTTTAGGATTTTTGGCCACTTCATACAGAGATGCAAATGTTTTAGCTTTGCTCTTATGTAGGGTTGCATGGATTGGGACCTCTGGTTTATCTTTGTCCTCAGGAACAATCATCCTTTTCTCAATGAATGAATTCACTTTTTCTTGTCCTAGGTCTTTGGCAGAAAGTAATGAGCTTTGGATAGCCTCTGTGGCAACGTCTTTCGTGGCGAGATTTTGCAATGAGCCTGAGGAGACTGAATCAAACACCTTGAACCCTTTGAAGACTAAAACCAATGCCATTTCGTCTCTGTTGTCTCTCTTTTCACGGGATTTGGTAGCTTCATTGTGGACGTAGGTTTTCTCAGGTGTGTTGCTGAACATCAAATGTGTCTCTTCTGCTACATGGGACCTCATGTTGTAGGAGAGTGTCCATCTGGAAAGGGCTGAAGGTGTCTTAGTAATGCCAATGATCCCCCCTCCTTTTTTCCCTGTTCCGTTGATCCACTCCATTGCTTGGTCTGGATCGACCTGGTTGAATCGTTGATCGGCAAAATCAAAGAAAAATAACTTTAAATTTACTTTAGAAGATCTAAATTAAAATGTTAAAGAAAATGTGTTCTCTTAAAGACAATAAAAGTCACAGCTTACACTCCCAATGCTTCAGACATGTGAAAGCCTCCTTTTGAATGGCTCCATCCCAGCTGTAGATTGGAAAATGAAGAAATGTTACATAGGGCTGGGACGATATGCTTTTCTCCCGATTCGATTCTTCTACGATTTTTTTGGATGGCGATTCGATTTAAATTACGATTCTACGATATTGCCGATTCTCTCGATTTTTAGTCTGCATTTTTAACATTTATCTGCACACAAATACTGTAGGAGCCAAATTAACATACTCCATTATAAAGTGAACTTAAACCCTTTTCAAAACCTGTACTCTCTGTATGTAAAAAAGGCGAACAAATGCACATTGCACAATAAAGAAGAAAAAGATCTATTTAAAAATCGTCAAAAAAGATATCGTGATGTATATGTGAATCGATTTTTTCTCCCACCCCTAATGTTACATGAATGTTTCATAACTGGTATGGCCCTTTGAGGATATACCACCTCTGTTGACACATGTATTTTTGATAATTCCTCCCCCCAAATCTAGCCCTGTCACAGCAGTCACTCCCCAGCATCCATTGCCCTATGATAGCTTGTTAGCTAGCTAGCTAGCTAGAAAGTAGGGGGATTTATGCTGCCACAGGGCTATGTTTGGGTTGGAATTATAAGAAATAAACTTGTATCAACAGAGGTGGTCATCTTTAGGGCACAACTGGAAGAAAAAAAAACTAGCTAGCTGTTTTTTTTCCCCTCCAAAACTGTTAGCTAACTGTTAGCTAGTTTTCTCCCAGTTGCTAGCCATCTCAATATCATTGAAATACACAATTTTGACCCACTATGGTTGAAAAAGTATCATTTTGGATAAATAGGGTTAACAAGCTCAATCAATAACTAAGGAATATTGACATTTTTTGTCTAAAAAAATCAAAAAGCAGGAAACTTACCAAAGCGTGTGAAACTGTTACGATCCTCTTTGCTGTTAATTCACCTCAGGCAAAGGGTCCTCAGCGATGGGACTGACCATGCTATGTACTGATCTAAATATTCAACTTGGTACGTTTCATGGTGGTCTCTTTTTGAATATTTTTCCCTATTCACCTGGGTTTTTCCCGTCTTAGAATTTAGAGAACAAATGCTTAATTTGCAAAAAAAAAAAAAAAAAAAAACATGAAATCTCAGACAACTTGCAATGGATTTTTTTCTTTGTTATCATATAATATGGTGTACATCATATGTCATATCAACAGGGAAAATTTCAGAGTAACTTTTATTTAATATTTATGTCGGCCTTAAAAAATGACACAAATAATGCTTAATTTCACCTTAAAAGTTGGTATTTTGCATATATATATACATAAAAAAGGCACTGAGCCTCCACTATATCCTTGTTTGACCCTTGACTATCGATCTAGAAACTTAATTTCCTCATCTTGATTGCCTACTTACAAAAAAAACTAGGAGGAAATGGTCCAATAACTGTGCAAGATGGGCAATTTGGCGGCCATTTTAATATGCAAATTAGAAGGTCAAAACCTCAAAATTTCACCCGGGTACCGGTTTTTTTGGACTCAGCACCCTTGAAATATGTAAGGTAGGCCGGTTCCCGACTTGTACCCATAAATGCTCCTTACTTCTTATAAAAGGCCTTTTTTCTGAAATCCGTCTAGACTAGTAGTCTTGTTTTCCTGTTGTTCACACATTTATGCCGTCAGCAAACATGTACCGTAAAGTACCGTACAAACATAAATACAGTTCATACAAGTACAATCTTTTGGTAAGCAGAGATATTCGTATAGTTGTAGTGTATGCCTTCATGAGAAGAGGATAAGGCTTATAATGTTCAGAGAATATAGATAAGATATCTGATAATAGTGCTGTCTGTGGGTGTCTAACTTTGACACTGTATGGTTTCTTTGTCTGCCTTATGTGTTTGATTTTGTATTTTGTGATTCAAAAAAGAGAAACACTATGCTGTAGGTCTGACCTCAAACTGGTGAACAATGGCAGCAAAGGCCGGTGAAGTTCGGCAGCTGTCGTCCAGCAGGTTCATACTGCGATCATAGTGGCCGATGTAAGTGGTGAAAAGCAGGAACTCTGCTTTCCTTGAGAGGTAGATGTCTGCAATCCTCTGGCTCTCCTCCCTGAATGATGGAGACACAGAGGGGATGAGGGAGAAGTTGTGTTGAAGGTAATTTGTATTAGCATATCTCTTCACCTCAGTATTAACGGAGCTGGACAGAGGTCGTGTCTCACCAGTGTCGGATCCGATTCTCCAGCTCGGTGAGGATTCGGCGGTGCAGGGTGTAAACATCAGGCAGCTCATTGAGAATCTCACGAAGCCTCTCATCGTCCAACACCGGCTCCCCCTCGTCCCCGACTGCCGCACCCACTGCTTCTCTAAAGTCCTGGGCGATTGTGGATGGATGTTTATTTTTTTCTGTTTATGTTTAAAATCCCTTTTGCAATAGTGTAACACAACTATATCTGAGAGCAGGAAGTTATTTTATCCAGAAATCTCATCACTGACAAGGAGACTGGAGCTGAGGTGGTCTAGGTAAGTGTTTCTCAAATAGGAACTTTGGAGTACTGCAGGGGGTTTGTGAGATTAAGAAAGAAAGTTAATTGAAACAATACCAGTTACGCAGTTCCTAACATACTTAAGCTGTTTAAATAAAAAATGTAAATGTAGGTTCAATAAACTCCATTTTATATTTAATGCAATCATGTCCATAACTTTCAACCAACCCAACAAACATATGATAGTGATTGTTGGGGCAGTTGGCCGTGCAGTGTGAAGGGTAAGTAAGTTCTGATGTCAATGAGAGGCAACAATCACGAAAAGGAATTTGCGGTCCAAGTATAGCAGCAATGGTGTGAAGCCTGTGAGCTAGTTCAGGCAGTCAATGAGAGCACCAATGATACATTCGCACATAACGCCCCTCGTCACACTTGCAACCAACCAAACATAGTCTCCTAATCTGGCGCTCTATATAAACTGTTGGATCCGCCTACCTCTGCCTCGCTAATGCTGCTGCTGCTACTTCTGTTTCCACGCTGCTAATGTGTTCACCTCGCTGCTGCTGCTGCTGCGTTCAAGTTGGCGATGCTCGCCGGCCCCACCACCACCCCAGCTCCTCCCCAGCTTCCACCAGTAGGCTTGGGGGATAGTTATCTAATCATCACTCAATGTTCTATGTTAACATGTGGAGGGATGAGGCCCGAGCCTAGACGCCAAACTCAAACTATATACTGTTTCTAATAAAAATATGAATGAAACACGAGAGTTATCTGACCGAAATACAGCTAATATCACAGATAGTACTGAGTACATCTGCTCAGGCTCACAACATACAGCAAGTAGCATTTAAAAAAACTTCATTCATGCAGAGCTCATCCAGCCTGTTGAAGCCTAATCTAGAATCTACTGTAATCTGTTCCCTCTCAAACACAATATCTAGATACATATCTGAGGAAGTTATTGCAACAGTGAATTCAATTAAAAAATATTATAGATCACTTACTTCCTGGAGGAGCTTGAGGGCTTTCACATGTCTGTGGACAGAGAAATAAAAACATATCAAACAGGGAAGTGGAGGGTACCTGATTAGTTTTAATTAGCAGAGATGTTTCATAAGGAAAATAACTTTACATGTAACTTACAATCTTTCTGTATCCACCAGCTCTTTTGCAACGTAAAACGCTCTGGATCGGCCATCAGGCTGCAAACAGTCATGTGTTTTAGTTGTTATAAGCCCAGGGTTAGGAAGAGCTGAAGCATTTTGGCAGCAGTTCAATAAAAATAGCTGGCTCCCCTCTCCACATTGTCTCCAGGGGGCAATCAAATTCTAAATAATGAGTAAAATGTTGCAGAAGCCCATTAACCTCCATTAACCCACATTAAAATCCTTGTGAGAGCAATTTTGCAATTGCCCAAGGTGAAAAACAGTTCACTTTATATTATCTTGTTCTGCTTTTTTTTCCTAAAATGTTATTTCTAACCACCATTTGGAGAAAGGTGACACAACACAGACAATTAAAAGGATCATTAGAATAAGTATATTATATAAACATGATCACTTAATCAAAGTAACAGTTTTTGAAGAATTTTAACTGAATGTCTATTTAGTCAACATAATTTTGCCGCATGGCAATGGTTATCAAACCCATGACCTACTGATAAAAGCCCTTGCATGTTCAGGATGCAAACTGGGTGTCTTTGGCGACAAAAACACATCAGCAATTATCACTGGAGGTGTGGCCAGAGAGAATGAAACGGAGATCTTCTAATTAACTTTAAGTAATGATAAAGTTACATTTTTTGAAACAGAAATCTCAAATTCAAAACATGTTAGAACATGAACTAACCTGTCTGTCATAAATGCTGTCTGCAACCCCCTCTTCCTCCTCAGAGGTGCGTCCTTGGTCTTCCTCACCCCCCATCTCTCCCCCGACATCGCGCACTGAGACAGTCTGAGGAGCGACGGCCGCTGAACACACGTTGTAGGCTTCTGTGTAGGCACTTGTGAGGAAGAAAGGAGCGATGGTGAAATATAGCATGGCTACAAAACATGCATGTAGCAAGTGAAAAGGTGATTATCTTCAGGTGATTATTGCAAAGGGGGTTAAATGGCAAAAAATATATTGCATTTGCTTTCTGAGTGATAGTAACAATTGTTTGATTGTGCAGAAGACTAAATGCGTCTTTTAGAATATGTCAGCACTGACTCCAAAAATAAACGTCTGCAGTACAATATATCCAAATGAATCCAGTGTTTCTCAACCATTTCAGCTTGTCAACCTCTAAAATAACAGATTGTATAATTGTTCCCCCTAAACACATGTTATATCTTGGTGTGGATTGTTTAAGTACATTGTTATGCCTTCTTTTGGAGAGTTAAAAGAGAAAATGAATGCCCCCGATGTCTGTACACTAAATATGAAGCCTATTAGCTAGGCTCAGCACAGAAGCTGGAAAACAGGGGAGAACAGGTATCCCTGCTCTGGCCTAAGCGAACAGATACATCTTTGAGCACCTTTAAAAGTCACTGATTAGCAAATGATTGTGTCATTGTCACAAAAAAACGTCAGAAACTTTCAATTGTACGAGAGACATAAATGTTCTTCTTTCTTTCCTTTGAGCAACTTTAAAGGTATCGACCAAAATAACCCAATCCAACATATTTTACACGACTGAGTACTGGGTTGGAATAGGTATCACTATGAGAGTATAGAAAGTATACACTCAGTGTTTAAATAATATAAGCTGTGTTCAGTGCCCAAACCTTCATCCATGTGAGAATAAATCAGATGAGTTTCATCCAAACCATCTTCATGGTCCTCTGTGGTCGTCTACTGAAATATCACTTTAATAAACATATGTAGCGTTAGAACAAAAATGTGAATAGATAAAACATTGCTGGTCCTGTAATCTTATCATGAAAGGCCTGCAGTGAAAACTATACCTAACCAGTGACGCATATCGGTATTTTATGCTACACGATTCTCTTCTGCAGGAAGCCATAATGAATATGCTAATAGCCTGCAGCTCAGTGGGGAATGTAAGCTATGCAAATAAAAACACGTATTTAAGTTACAGTAGTGATGTAAGAGTCCTTTATGTGACCGATTGCCTTGCCAATGTTCCTGCCATGTTTTACTCCGAGCATCGTTGGATTTAACCCCACTGAGATGCAAATTAGCTAAGTATGAACAACATATGGGAGTTGTTCAGATCCCTGCATCACACACATTACAGTGGCACGGCCCATTGCTGTTTCCTGGATCAAACTTTGGATGAGATACCAGGGGGTGTTTGAACCTCAAACTACATGAATGGTTTTCTACATTAGGGTTTTATAAGATTCCACAGAAACTGCCTCTGTAACCCTCACAGTCCTGCTGGATGAAGGCTTGAGGTGAAATCTGTGGAGATATATTACAGTAGGAGATAAAAAATATCTATTTCCTTTTGCCTGAGGTTCATCTGTGACCTGTATTTCTTCTGGTGATGGCAGTAATGGGGCAATGATCTCCAAACTATGATCAGCTATTATTGCTACTTCAGGCTACTGAAAAACAACAGCCTCAAACAGCGACCCTGCTGTCCTCCAGATGTTGCTTTGCTGGATTGCAGTTGCTGTGTTTACTGAAAGTTTAGAGTGTGAACAAATTATGATCATTGAAAGGTTTTTCATACATTAGCCTGGAAAGCTCAGAGGCATACAGTACATCATTTCCATGTGTTAATTTTTTTGATGGAAAAGCAATGTTCTAAAAATAAACTTGTGCTTGATGATTCATTAAGCGTTTTATAAAACTTTGAAGTATTACTTGTACTAACAGTAGTAGGGGAAAACAGGTATATTTTTCAGACTGATACTCAGATTTGATGTAGTGAAGACCATGATTGTATGCAGAGGATTACCATCAAAATACGCAATACAATAATGAAAAATAAAATATGAGCAAGCCCTTTTTAAAAGGCACCTTATTTACATATACAGTATCCTCTGAAAAATAGAATACCCACATTTTTTTCACAACACATATAATAATTAACCAGAGGGGACCTGCAGTTAGCCCAATGTTAAGGCCACATCAGCAGAGTATTTTCATCATCGATATTTGAACAATATTTTCTGGATTTATCAATTAATCATTCGGTCTATTAAATGTCAAACAATTGTGAAAGATGACCCTCACAGTTTCCTTACGCCCAAATGATGATTAAAGACCGAAAAGCAAACAATCCTCACGCCAAGAAAATTTGAACAATTAAACTTATCACTACTGGATCCAAAATGATTAATCCCTTATAAGAAGTATGTTTCTATTAATTAACTAACTACGTGTTTGCTTAAATGGTAAAACACTTTAAACACACAAAAAATGAAAGATAAAATGAAGATATTGGTAATATTATGTCCATTTGAGTACAAAACTAAATATTACATTTTAATATCAAACTAAATGTCTGTTCTGTTTTTTAATATTTGTTTTACAGTTTTTCTTGCACACACAACCACATGTTAAACCTCATGAGAGGGAAGCACTGCAGTGAACAACTGCTGACTACAGAACATACTGAGATTTTATCTCGGCCTGTTGTTCCTAGAGAAGAGCAATGACTCCAAATGCTCAGACTATTAATCATCTTGAGAGGTCTGTATGATATGGGCACAGCTAACAGGAATGCAGGGGGGGGGGGTGGGTTAATGTCAGGACAGCATGGCTGATCATACCAACCAAAAAAATAAAAACACAGCAGGGAGGTGAGAGGCTCTACCTGCAGCATCAACACAATGACTTCTTTTACACCTAAAATATGATTTATGAATGAAACCAGTCTGTTTTCACTTTGATCCAAAGACCCCCACCTTGAAGTCTACCTCCAGCGTTTCCTTCCCTACCACCCAACATGCCCGAACAACACAGATGCATTACAAGTGAGGCTTGGTACATCTCACTGCATAATATGCGGGAAGCTGCTGCACTGTCCTTCCTACCACTGATCCCCACTTCCATGTCTGCTGTGATCACAGCGTCAGGGGACTCAACATAATAAATAGTTATAAATCCTGCTCCCCAGGGGCATTGTTAAACCCACACAGTGCCCCAGCAGTAATAAAAAAGACTTGCGCTCAGTGTAAAAGATGGCAGAGGTCACTAATATTATGTTCAGCTGCATCAATCGCACATATGTTTTAGCTTTACTAAGGACATAACAATCATTGGATTGAGAGCCATGAAAGAGGCTGAGTCCTAATTTATTTGTGATACCAAGGGTTCTTTTCATAACCCTAACTTAATTATCCTCCCCTGAACTAAAAAACATACATTTGAGAGATCAGAGGAGAGGGGAGGCATCTGGAGGAGAGAAAGGAAACATGGGAATGTCCTTTTATCAAGTGGTGTGGTGTATAGATGTTGCGATTCCACTTGTGACCCACAGCTATGCAGCAAGTCATAAGTAAGCTACTTTGCTTCAGACTGATTCTATGGAACAAACGGTTTTAAATTTTCCAGTTTCGTCAAGAAGCTCGACCAAGAGCAGCAAGAAAACACATAAACATAATGAAAAGCATCACTACAATTTCTCTCTAGCACCAACATAAGATCATATTTTGACTTTGTCCATGCCTTTGGTTGACAATGAAATACTTCCAAATGTCAGCACGCTAAAAAACTCAAATAAAATTAATATGGTAAAAACAAACTGCTGAACCTTAGCGAGTTAGCATTTAGTGTAACCTCACAGAGCTTCTAGCAGGATTGTATACTCTTGTTGTCGTGTTTACATACCTTTCTGTTTCCTCTTCAGGTGACTGAGTTCTATTCTTGAAGCCAGGAAGGCTGCTCATGTCCACGTAACCATCAGTGTCGTTGGCAGAGGACAGCATACGACTGGGACGGTCAAAGAAGTCTGTGAACTGCGGCTGTCGGACGGGCCTCTGCTGTGGGACCTGAAGGTTCTCGTAATCCGAGCTGATGGCGGGAACATTCTCATAGTCTGAGGTAACTGCGTTGGGGAATGAGATGGAGCGTGGCTTGGTCAGTGGCAGAGGTGTGAAAGGCACACGGGAGCGGTCCTCAAAGGACTCCACGCGGACAACGCTGCGATTGAGAAAGGCCACAGAGCTGCCTTTTATTTTGCTATCCCTGTAGAGCAAGAAGGTTGAGGGCGAATCGGAGGAAACATGAAGTTTACTAGCAGAGCGAGAGGAGAGCTGTGGAGAGCTACTTATGCTGTGTCTGTCCAGATCCAGCAGTCTGCTGGGAGTGTGGTGGTTGGACTCTCCTGAATATTTAAACAAAGATGGGTTGACATCCACCACAGGCTTGCTCTCAGTTTTCCGCCTAAATTTGAGCATCAGGAAACGCTTAATGGAGGATTTACTTTTCCTGTTTTTCTCTGACGAGTCTCCTTCGGTGAGAAGCGATGGAGAACTCTTTGTGATAGGCCTCTTGGTGATGTAGGCCAGTTCAAATGGAGGAGGGATATCCACTACAGATGTGGGAGTGGACAGCCCACTGGATGACAGAGGTGAGCACCGTGAGAAACTTCCAGATGAACAAATGGCACCTCCCTGTCTTGGGGATCCATCCCTGAAGCTGTGGACACCCAGAGGCATGTCATGCCCCTCCATGGAGATGGAGCGGGGGTACAGGGACAAATAGTGAGGTTTGCTGTAGCTTTTGTGTCGCGTTGAGCTCATCATCGGGCTGCTACTCAACGCAGGTTGTCCGAATCCACTCATGTAGGGCCTCTGAACAAACTGCATCTCCACGTTATTATTAATGCGGTGTGACATTGAGTGGGAGCGCATGTCTGTTGTCCTCTTATGAAAAGGAAACACATTTTCCCCCTCTGAGCTCTGCCCTGGCTCCTCATAGAGATGCTCTTCACTAAAGTCCTGCTCCGTGTCAGAGGTGTCGTCCAGAAACGGCACTATGTGTCCATCCAGGTCTTCCTCAAAGACATCCGAGTCACTCGGTGAAAGCAGCTGGCTTTCCGAGAGAGAAGATGTCAGCGAGGTGTCGGTATCTGTTGGCACTGAAATCGATACAAGTCTGAACCTTGGCTGGCAGTCCAAATGATCGAGAAAGGCCTCTGCTGTCTCAGCTTTCGGTTCTTTTGTCCCTTTCTGATGTGGTCTCATGTTGTTTTCATCCCGGCTGAACTCAAGACTGTTACTCACCTCCACGTAATCCTCATTTTCTTTTTTTTTCTCATATTTCCCAGTTGAAATTCCACTGCTGTTAATTGACAAAAGAGTACTCTGTGGTAGGTCATGAGCTTTTTTATTCTTTGGCATCATCTCTCTGTTAATAATGTCCTTTGAAGAGACGTAATAAGGCTCATGAGTCGGATCATCTTCAAGGGCAAAATGTCTCTTAGTTGTGCCACTGAGCTGCTCCTGGTCTTCGGGGATAAAGTCATAAAAACTAATGTTCTGTAGGTTGTCGCCCTTCTCCTTCATTTTATTGCCACATCTAAACTGCAGGATGTTACAAGTGATGCCACAATCAGGAGCAGATTCCTCTTCTGTCTCCTCTATATCTGTTAGTAACACTTGTTGTTGTGTATCAGTATCCTTCATGTTTTCACTGTTCGGAACATCAGGTTCATCTGTTAGTGATTCGGTTAAATCGTCAGCTGTACAGTCACCTGTTTCATCCTCTTTCATCTGGAGCTTTTCCCGCCTGTCACTCATGTCCCGAGCAGAATAGCAGCCTGCATCCTCATCAATGCTATTAACAGAAATGTCTCCCACTGAGAGGCCATCTGTGTCGGCCAGTGCCTCGCCTGCGTCACAACCTTCTGCGTCCATGTCTTCCGTCACATCCGTGTCAACCATGTCCACCACATCCTCAGAGTCAGCTGTGAGTCCGGCATCACTGACCAAAAGTGTTTCCAGGGAGTCCACCTCCCCTGTTAGAACACTGTCAGTTAACCTCCAGTCCTCGTCCATCTTCTGAATCCCATCTTCTTCATCTTCACTTTCCTCCTCCGTCACCTCTCTGTCACCTGCACCATGGACATCTTGTAGCGGGGAAACAAGGATGTTGCCGTTAAAGTGTTTCTCTGCAGCAACCACTTTGTTTGGATCGTTTTCTGTCTCATGCTCTTGGTCGTCCTCGCCATAAGAATTTAATAACCCGCCATTGATGCATCCTCCCTGGTTGCCATTAAGCTCTGGTGTGACTTTGGGTTTTGGGGCTATAAAGGGTTTGGGACCCCTGGCTGCGGACATGAGAGGGGAGGGCAGCTTCAGGCTGGCGTGACAAACAAATCTTGGCTTTGGAGCAACAGAAGGCTTGGTGCAGTCTGAAAGAACAACAGGAAAAGGAAACTGTAAGATTATGTGCTTTAAAATAGCTTACAGGTCATGTGAATTGTGTCCCTGTGACCTAAAACTGCTCAAACTTCACACATAATATACAGTTAAAGTGTGTTATAGTCACATTTAGATGATAATTGTCCTGCAGTTGCAGTTCTTCACAACATGTGAAAAATATTTGTTAAGTGCTAAATTGGCAACATATGAAATGAATATCAGCTGAAACTTTCCTTTATAGTTTTCAGAAAGGGCTAGTCAAACTATTATATGATTTTAAAAGGACATAAGAGACTTAATTTGAGTAATGTTTGCTGTTTGCAATCCTTTGAGAAAGAATACAAAAAAACTAAGGGATTTCCCTGACTCACTTCCTGTGATTGAAGCGAGAGAAACCCCTCTCAGGCGCCATTTACTGCTTATTAATACAACTTAGTCTACACTGACAAATAGCAACATATGTAATGTACGTACATACGGCACATTTAACTCGTGAACAACATGTAATCACTTTAAAATGACCTAAGAAATTAAGGGATATAAGGACCACCATATGAGTATCATGTTTCTATTAGCATTAGACTTGAGCTTGACTGCAAGGTAGAGTTTTACACCCACATAGCATTAGACCATTGGAGATCAATCACATGGAAAGCTCTTAAATAGACCAGAAAGGGGGGGAAAAGTGAATAAGTTGCCAACATTTCACTGCCTCTGAATAAAGCGTTTGAACTCTTTGGTTTGTCTCACATCCTGTTGCTACCGCTGGATTCTGGATTCCTGTTCTATTCAAGAATTCATTTAAAAAAAAAAGTCAAATATGAAAATATGAAAACAAATAATACACATGTCCAGCTTCATGCTTAATACTCACTTAATCAAATTACACAAAATGTCAAGCATAACGAGGAATTTGGGCTTTGAAGCAAAATTACTCTTCCTTCTTTCAAATAAATCTCACCTGTGTTCATTTTTGCGATGCGACCATGTCCAACATCTCCTCCGCGAGAGCAGGTCCGCTAAACAAAATGTTAAATAACGTGTGAAAACGGAGCCGAACTCATCTAAACTGTACAAGACGAGAGAGAGTCCGAACCACAGCTCTGTCTGATCCTCATCCGAGAGGGAAACGCTGCTCAGCTGATCTTCTGTGCGTCCTACAGCGCGCAGGACGCGACTGGAAACCAAATGGAGAAAAAAAAAAAAGAAACCTCGACCCGCTCAACACAGACCAGGATGTAACAGCAGCAGCAGCAGCAGCAGTCAAGTGTTAAACATGTTAACATTAACCTACTGCTCAGGGATGCTTAGTATTTTAATAATCTGCAAAAAGGAACATGTTAAATGATGTGATGTGGACGTTTTGATGGTGAGTTGAAGATCTGTGATATTTCAGATTAGCCTACCCAAGAATAAGTAATACAAACCTGTTCATAGGAATTTCAGTATTCAACACCAAACTACGTTTGAAAACTAAAACCTGTATGACACCTCCATATGACTGTGGGACAAATCGTTTAAAATATTTTACAGATTTGTCTTGAACCTCTATAAACCACTGCATCATTGCCAGCTTGTGAAAGTGTGTTGGACTTTCACACTTGCAGACTTCAGGGATTCAAATACTTAAGGAATTCATTACTAATTAATTTGGGTTTTCCCTTTTAGTGTTTCACTACAAGGACACAGTAGCCTACATGTGGTCGTTATGCATAAACATATCCTATTATGCTACTGTGATGTCCATAACAAATTCACACATATATATATATACAGTGTATATTGTTGCACACCCAATGGTGGGGAACCACAGTTATTATGGCATTGTTAGTTAAAAGAAGCAATAAACAACAGGCTAGAGGATTTTACAACCTGGTAACCCAACAGTTTCTCTTATTAATTGCTTATAACTGATCTATCAAGCATAAGTCAAATGTTAATTACCTATGAACGAACGCCATGAGTTACAACTTATAACAATTTATAATGAAAGATTATTCGAACAGCTAACAACATATTTTTTTCACTTTAAAACACAATAACTCAAAGCTTCCCCTCACACAACTTCTAGGGAGGACAAAACACTCTTAGTTCCGAGTTGTTAATGGACATTATCGAAAAGCTATATGTCTCAGTATTACTGATCACATCTCATTAAAACTGTTCATAAGGTGTGGTTTTAAATCAGCTCTCCCCGAATGATGAACCAGCCTGGCTTCCATGTGTGATTGGTGTACAACAGGCTCTTTTCTACATAACAGGAAACTGCTCTCCCTGTTTCCTGCTCAACCCAGCTTCACATCCTTAGCAGTTTATGGACATCATGCTCACATTTAACTCCTCTGTGAATTAACCGTGACTCACTTGGGGTGAAGTAAGGGAAGCTATTTTTTACTCTTGAATTGTGATCAGCTGTTGTAAGTGTTACACTAAAACATATATTTGATGTGTGTCACAGGTTCAATAAAAACAAACAGGAACACAAAAATGGGGAGTGGCTCTGAGGTGGGATCAGTTCAGAGAAAAAAGGAATCTGGCAGTTTTTACTCCAAATGAAACACATCAGCAACACAAGAAACATTTTTGTTTGGTGGTCCTAATTAACAAATGGACTGACCTCACATCTATAAGTTTCCCTTTTTTACCAGAGCGTGATTAAGATATAATCCCAGTGTTACATACAGTATATTACAGTAGAGAGGCTAATCCTGGCGAACATCGCAGTAAAGAATGATGAACAGTCTCGCCTCATATTTACGCGATACCCACTTTAGGGTCAAACATTAATCCACAGCTACACGAAGAAATCTAGACACATCAGTCCACAGCCACTGCCATATGATTGTAAATATGTTGTCTGCTCATACCGTCAGTCTGTTGTGGCTCCAATGTGGTCCAATTTAAAAGCTGAGACACACAAACACACAAACCTTTCCTTCCATTATGTTCAGAGGGAGGTACCAGAGTGTTTTTTCAGTGTGCTGCTCTTGAGACACAACACAGTATTGTCATTGAGTGTTCGGCTCATTGAAAAACATGTGGTTGCACATTTGAGCACCGTTTTGTCCATGCAATAATTGTGTTTTCATATCAAGTCAATAAAGGGGAGGAAGGTGGGCTCTGCAGCCTGAAACACATGAGAATAATGACACATCCCCTGACAAACACGGCTGATATGAAATCATGTTTTTGGATGAGGGAAAAGCCCCCACACACAATAAGGAATGGCTTGTACAAACAATGTGTTCTCATCATCAATACTTAGAAATCTTCTCAGTCTGTGGCTCTTTCCTCTTACTCAAGATGTAATCCTTTGAAAAATTGATCTAAAATACGCTTTCCTTTACTGTCTATCAGGAGCTGTGGGTCCAAAACATGCCAAAAAATAATCTAGTAACCTTAAACTAATAGAAATAAAAGTAGTGTCAGTGTCCATCTTCATCTAAAAGATAAAGATAAATAAAAAAGGATTGATCTGTTGTTGCTTTTCGTCTTTTTAATGGGATATAAAAACTATAAAATACCTATAACAGTATCCTTAAATGGTTTGCATGTTTCCTCTTATTATAATCCTTGTAGTGTTTAAGTGCACAAGTGTGACTGAATCTTCAACCTGCTGTACCACAACAAATTGGACTATCCCTCTCTTCAAATCTAAATTAATGGGTGTATTTATGGATTGGGATTTCAACACATAATCAATAAATTGTCCTTAATATACCTGGTTCTCTCTCATAAAGGGTTGGGATCTAGGAGATCCAGGTCAGACACACAAGCAGCCATGATATTGGATGTGTACAGAAGAAGTATTGTACTATGTCCGTATGTTTTTGGAAACAGATTAAAAAGCACACGCCGTGTGCAGTTTGAACCCTGAGGCCCATCTCTGTCTCTGTGTCTCCTGTTTGCGTCAGGCGAGGAAAAAGTGCGTCCCCTCCTCTCTCCGGCTCTGAGGTGAACAATAAGACTGGGGCTTGAAAAAGGAACTCCATCTTGATATACTCCTTCCTGTGACTGTTTTCAAGTCTTTCAGCTAAACTAGAGCACCGAGGGTGTAGTCCCAAAACTAAAGGATCATTCCAGTTATGTTCAACCTGGGCCTCATTGTCCTGCTTTTGACATCATTTTTTCCACCTTACCAACGTAAGGGTGAAAAAATAAAAGGTTTATTCTTGGTCACATTACAGTTTTTAATTATACGCCTATTATATTAGGAGAATGAGCGTCCATTAACACATGAAGTTATTGTGTTTCCGTACGCCTAGAAAAAGCCCTTCATATCTACATAGGAAGCACATCCTCTTCACAGAGTCCAAAACACCGCAACAACATTTACGGTACCAGAATGGACACAAACTGTCTATAGAGAAGAACGTTTGTGTTTTTACGTTAACTGAAGCCATCAGAAGTTTTTTAGACATTCTTTACAGTTAAACAGCCGCATCCTGCATTTCAGGGCTCCTAGTGTTTTGGTAAGAAGGAGCTTTTAGTGAGACAAAAGTCTTGAAAGACACAATGGCATCAACACGGTTGTGCGGTTTGCGGCTCCGGCTCCTTGTGAGTGGAGGGGTAAACCTTTGGTTGCAATCTGCATCTGCAACACTAGATGGCCTACAAACATGTACCCTGTCACTTTAATCCTGACATTAATAATCGATGTGAATTATTCCATATAAACTACACATTTTCTCTGTGCAGTGCATCAATGTTTCCAAACTTCAAACTGTATAGTAAATTAATATTACGTAAGGAATAAATACAATTGTAGATATTTGTTTTAATTAAATCTAAAAAAATAAATAAAGATATACATTTAATGAAAACAAATTGAAGTTACTAAGTGGCTCTTATTTGAGGTCCACACCTATTTCCACAAACAGTAAACAAAAACTATGATGCACATTTGTCTACCTTGGAGTTGAAGTATTGTTGTCTTGTGTTGTCTTTGGCAAAACGTTATCCTGTTAGCTAAAGTATTTGAACCAATAGGATGCAGGAAAAAACTCTTGTGTCATGGCTGTCTAATTTTAGTTTCCCTTCACATCAAGGAAGAAACAACACAGCTGGAGAGATGTTTTTGTTCTTCAGTAAGAACTTTCTGACGGGTGCACAATGGGATAAGTTCTGACAAAGGAAAGCTGTAAAAATAAGATTTATGATGTAATTTCTTTTTCACATGAATATGTGTATGTAGACATTGTTCTTGTCTTAATGTGTATGACAGCTATTAACCACGATAGGAACAATTAATAGCATATATCTCAATCGCAATAATAAAGAGTATTTTAACAATTAAGCACTGCACTCCTACAACATTGTCTTACATTATTATTGTTTTCAACAACATTATTATTTCCTAATTTACTGCTACGCATTCTTTTTTGATGAATCATTTGGTCTATATAATGTCAGAGATATTTATATTTAAAGATTCAAATTTACAGTTGCTCAGATATTTAGTTTAATATGATAGAGAGAAAAGCAGGGAATCTCCATATTTGAGAGGCTGCAGGGATAATCAAAACAGTTGTAGATTATTTTTCTGTCAATTGACTAATTGATTAATGTACTGATTGTTGCAGCTCTATCACTCAAATAAATATGGATAAAATCGATGAAAACTTGGCAAATCCGTTTCCCAAAATGCCACTTGCATGCTGGCAGTCCGGTCCAAGATACTGATGTGTTGTACTGATTGCAGGGAGGTTAACTGGGAACTTTTAAAGGAATTTAGGACAGCTTTGATTCAGGGCAACAAAAAAGGCACAATATGATTAAGCCATCTATGCTGTAAGGAAATAATTTAAGCAACTATGAAACACTAATATCTGTTATTAATGATGAGCAATGCTTCATATTGTCTGTAACACACCTGTCCATGCAGTATTCAGACAGTAGCTTTAAAATGTGTTGTGCTGAAGGAATACAGTTGCATAATGCACATTAAACACTATCTGAGATTTATTCATTTGCTTTAACTTTCATAAAACAAATCATTGCTCATTTGAGTGACAGCTATTAACTGAAACTGAAAATACTTCCATTAGATTGTTGTCACAGGAAGCAATAAGCCTAATGACCATATTCATGTCGGCGCAGACAACACGTCACCGTAAAACTAGGATTAACCTGACTCTGTCATGAGTGTATAATGTGTCTGTGTTTTGGTGTGCCATGGATAAGACAGCAGCTCAGTGAAAGCTCTGGATTCCAACGTCCAGCAAACCTGCCCCAAAGACACTTTACATTATTGTAGTGGAGTGAGTTTATCCCTTTTTAGGATTTTGTCAACACAATCTTTTAGGAAAGGTCAGGAAGTCACTTGTGTTCTTGGAAAACAGTTTAAGCACATTAAAGTAATTGACTACCTGTAAATAAGAACTGCATGTTTGATGAAAATAATGATACTGCTGCAGGATATATCTTCTGTATCACTCTAATGAAGAGTGGTACGGAAGATTAGCTAATCTAAGCATTAAGACAGAAGGTAACATAAACCACTTTATAGAACCTTTAAAGATATAATATGAAATATTTAAGTATTTAAAAAATTGAGAAGTACAGAATTTGAATCAAGGTAACGGTCTCTCTCATTTAGTTGTCTGTGATTGTGTTGTTAGCCAATTGCATGCATTAGCATGGTGGTTGACTGCCAGAAGCTAAGATAAACTGACTTTTTATTACATTTTAAGCCACCATTTTATGATACACTTTTCAGATCTACGTCATTTTTGGTTATGTTTTAACTGGATAAAGGATTTTAGTTTCGAGTATTTGTGCTAAGCTAAGCTAACTATCTAACGGCTGTAGCTTCATCATAACCGAACATCAATCAGTGTTAATTAGTCTCATCAATCCCTCAAAAACCTTCACACCTACACAATGCTTTTGTTTCCATACATTTAAGTCGTTCTATCACTTCAATTTTATCAGCCGTGTGTTTTCATAGTTTTGCTCTCTGGCATTTACATTTCATTAATAATGAAGAGAGACACAGGGAGTATAGAGTCTGCTTTTAGAGGCGACATAAATCTTCTACTGCAGGAAACATTGAGATGCAAGCAGCAACTTAACAGCCTGGATCAACGATCAATACTGTCCATGTGACACCAGAGGGAACAAGAGTGACATCGCTGCTGTCAAGAAACAATTCCTCCTCACTTTAAAGCATCTAATTAAAGTCACTGACGGTCACATTTCGTCATCAAACTAGCACATTTGAACCTCATACTGTGACTGCCAAATCTTGCAAAATCATTTTAGCGATTAATAAAGATTTTATAAAAACAATGCTCAGGGAATTGCCCATTGCTCTCCAGCTTTTGGTTTGACAAAAATGCCAGCAGATTACGTCAATCAGGCAGAAAATGTCACAAATGTAGCTTGTAGAAACATCACATAACAATCAATTAAGTCATTAATGAGTTATAAGATATAACACATTTTAACGACGGGGATTGTAATAATCAATGGTTATTGCAACAACATGAAAATATCAGTGACCAGCTAAATGTGGAAATATTATGATAATTGACCAAATAAATGCTTTATAAATCGATATGATTACTTAGAGTGCTTATACTATAATTATAAAGTGCTACAAGACGATTATAATGATTTAAAGTATGCATTTTAGATGCACTCTAGACATGGGCGTCATATAATGTGTTACAGGAATTTCTGAATCTGTTTAGTGCAGGTAGGGGTCCATGCTGGGGGTATTTTTTGAAAGGCAGAGGGTGAGATTGGACTGCCAATGAGTCCAGAGTCCCTTTTCTTCCCTTTTCACTCCATTTCTTCCTTTCACACAAGCAGAATTTATGAGGCCATTACAAGTGTGCATGCAGTGTCAACAGTGTCCGGCTAATACCTTTATCCCGCAGCGTGAGGAGGCTGTCAGACAACACACGCATCACCCTGGAGACAAACTGCCCTCCCAGCGCTCATCCAGCTTAAACACTAAATTCATTTAACATGCCTCAGCATCTCTGACACTTTAGCTGGCTTCTTTAAGTTAGCCTTCAACTTAAATAATGAATTCAGCCCAAGCCTCCACTTATAAAGAACATATTTGTCATTATAGGAGGAAACTGAAACCTGGTCAGATGCCCAGAGGATTGAAATCAAAGCAGTGACCAAGATATATTTAGAGACATGTTAACTAATGCTTAGTACAAACCAAAATGTGTCCCTAGAAAACTGTCAAAAACTGAAAGATGGCAACAAATGTATGGATATAGAGGTAATCCTGTATCTTTATTTATTTATTTCAAATCAAATCATTGACTCTTGAGTCTCTAAAGTGCCCATTTTCCTTGTCACGAGGAAACACAAAATTAACTTAAAGTTAGTATGTCTAGCCAAGTACTGTACTTAAGCACAATTTTAAGCAAGGTTGGCGGATATATTGAGTATATTATTAGATATTAGATGTAGTAAATGAGTATCTTGTATCGTTTTCAAAATGCCACGTTGTTTTAAGCTGCTGGCATGATGCTCGTTTTGGCAAACTTTAACTCATTACCAAACGTATCCTTTGAAAGTGGACGCTTCGTTTGTTAAATGACAAAATGGGTTTGTAAAAGGTGTGTTTTAATTCTCAAAATGATGTTTCAGAATTAGGATTCATGACCAAAGCTGAAACATTTCAAATGATGAGCAGCCACAACGATAAAATGTGTGGTCAACAGAGAGCAAAGGTGGTGTTTACAACATAAATTCAGCCGCCCCTTGATGTGAGTTGAACAGCCAAATGCTGTCATTAGAGACTCCACAGGGCCTTTGTCCCTCTCTCTGTGATCCATCTGCTGCTGGGGAGGCGCTGCAGCAGGCCTGCCATCACCCTCACTGGCACTAGTCTGTTTTACATGTGGCTGCTTGACACAACGCAGCAGGAGTGGCATTATG
The DNA here is from genome assembly GCF_036324505.1 of Eleginops maclovinus. Lineage (NCBI taxonomy): Eukaryota > Metazoa > Chordata > Actinopteri > Perciformes > Eleginopidae > Eleginops > Eleginops maclovinus. Next base: position 14,699,803 of record NC_086368.1, on the reverse strand, counting down.
TCCCGGTGGCAAGAGCAGCTCAATAGCTGCGGCAGCATAAGCTCTCATTATGCACACACCAGCTCATTACAGCTCACCGTGGGGTGATGCTGTCAGGGGGACATGGGCCTCCATTAGACGAGCCTCACAGTGTGCAGATACATGCCAGTGGAACGCGTTATTCACTGATGGACCATTAGAGAAACCCACTGCAGCTGAACAGTGCTCTCGTTGAGCAGTGTGGGATGTGGAGGCAATAATGTGTTTTAATTGTCTGCCCTCTGGACGCTGCTCTGATGTGAAAGCATGCGATCAAATGACTGCCTTTTTTTGGTGCCTTTAATTATAATATGGAGTTTTTGTCCTTTGAATACAAAAAATGTACTACCAAGGACATGTTTTTGTCAAAGCCAACTTTATTGTCAATCGTTCAATTTGTGTGTACAGACAGAGAGATCAAAATACTGTTTACCACAATCCCGATATATAAAAAAGTAAAAAATACAAATATATAAATATATATATGTGTATATATATACACACACATGAAAAAGCATGGATAAAAGAACAGTCAATATATACAAAATAACAGTTACATTGATTGGGATTATAAGGGGTTTATTTGTGTTTATTTGCATTAAATATTCAATATGTTATTTTCTGTCACCGAAGGTATTAATCAAAAAAATATAAGACGAAACTGATGCCATTGTGGAGGATCGTGAGTTTCGAAGTTTGTCTTTGCGCTCAGTTTCTACCAGGTAGGTAAAAAGACCAAGATCTAAAAAGCGTGTCATCGTCAGTCACTTTAATGCAAAAATGTTATATATTTCACCTTAAAGTTGTAGAAGAAGTTTAACCAATGATTCTTTTCACTGATAACTGAAATAATTGTGGAAAACAATATATGAAAATATTTAACAAACAGTTTCAGAAATGAGCTGTACACATCATTTTCCCACTGCATTTAATTTAGTTTATATTATGTGGCATTTCTATGAGGACGAGTTAATCTCCTGCAGCGCTCCACAGCTGACATAAGCACACAGAAGAACCACCTTAATCCCAAAGTAAGAATCACGTCATGTTGACAGGAAATGAAACAAACCTCTTGTCCATCTCAGGTGGTACAGAGCAGAAAGTGGATTTAATTTAGAAGGATAAACATGCTGACGAATTAGAAATAAAATGTAATAAGCTCTAATGAACGTCTGATTTTCTAACTGTCTCTCCTTTAGTCTTGCTGGACGACACAAAAAGCCCCCTATTGTTTTGTGACTTAAAAACTAATCTCAAAGTTACTTTACTGCCAGTCCAGCAATGTCTTCTTGTGCTAGTTTTTGTGTATTTGTTTTACCTGAATTGTGCATGCTTCTTAAAATTGTATTACATTTTGGAAAATTCAAGACAAATACAAAAAAAATAAAAAGAACAAAAGCACAAAATAAAATTTGGGAACAATAATTGGGTGGGAAGAATTGAGCAACATGGCAAAAATGACACTGTACTATACACCCATTCATTATACATCCATAAAGCTGTCCCATTGTTTTTTAGCTATATAATAGTTACATTTTCCAAGCCTTCATTCTCATGCAACAATGTCCATCATTTGTTTCCTCTACATTTTTATTGAAGGGGAATGAGTCTCTTTCAAATGTCTCAATATCAACACCTGTTATTAAAACAGTTAATACTGTAAATGCAACTTTACTGCATCACTAAAGTATTTTCTCAGAGGAAACATACTGTTTTTGATCTGGACAATTCACATTGTAACCACCCACCCATTTATTACAGAACCTTTATCCACAAGGGAGAGACTATGGGACTTTGCTATTACGTGTGCGCACATACGCCCCATTCTGCTTTACATTTCCAACATAAACTCACTTTAATAAGGCACATTTTATAGTCTTGCAGAGGGAAAAAGCTTCTCTGATATACAGTATCCACCATTGTCTTAAAGATCATATCCCATGTGTTCTCATCAATTGTATAACCCAAGTCTTTTTCACATGCTAAAGATTCCTACAACTGTAATTTACTCAAGATCATATATTATACCACTGTGATACTTTATTAACAATACTGGTTGTTGTAGGTAGAAGTGTATTTGTTTATTTCCTTGAGTAATGTAACCTTTCATTTAAGTGTCTAATTTGTACATATTTCCAAAGATGGCCGTGTCCCTCCAGATATAAATTCTCTCTTACAATAAAAGAAGCCGCCTTCATTCAGTTGAGTATTATGAAACCTTTTTTTTTGTTAGCCCAATAAACTGAAATTTGTTCTTCTTTCCAGACTAGTTTTGAATACGCTCGGTTGGGATTCATTCGGCATGTTTTCAAAACTTTTCTATGATTATTTTTATCCCATTCTCCTGTTTAAAATGATGTGAAGTGATTTCCTCAGCGTCTGTCCTGCACATATTCTTTGTATATTTGCATCAGTGAATCAGTTATTTCTTCAGAGTATTCGAGTTATGTGTTGTGCATGTAAACGTTACATCCTTGTTTTGAGGAAACTCTGTTAAAAAACTTAACCGAACAACTGCAGCCTTGTTTTAAAGACTGTATTATTTTTATACACCCCTCATTATCCTCTAGTAGTTTTCTACATTTGTTTGTTGACTCAATATGCTTGATTTTACTGAAAAAGCTTTAGTGGCCTATTATACTTAATGGAGCCAGTGGTATTTCCTTTATTCCCTTCACTTGTTTTTATGTTAATGTCTGCACTTTATTTTGAGAATCCTAAAGTGATACTATAAGCTAACAATCCTGGCTTTTTGACTATTTGTGTCTTTTTGCTGCATTGTTAAATTATGTAACCCTTTCAGTTCCAACGATTCATCCAGCTTAGTGAACTAGGTTCAGATCTGCCCTGTGACTGGGACAATTTATGATTTTGAATCCCTTTTTCTAAAGGTTTAGTCCAGTCCCCATTGAAACTCTGAATCATAAAAACTGTCTGAATTAAAAACCTCTTTCAGACGAGTGTCTTATTTAAGCTAGTATAAAAGTTCAGCTGTCAGACAATAAAAAAACATAGGAATTTCAAGAAAACTTTCAAGGAAATGGAGATTAATTTACTTAAGCAAATGAGAAATATTGATTGAAGACATTTGAGGGCATGATTAGTTTTTAGGCTCATCATGTTATCTCAGAGGAACTATGAGATTCTTTAATGGTTTCTATATATATCTCTCAGATCAGTGAAGGATTGGGAAGGATTTGATCTTACCATGTCTTAGGTTTCATTCTGCTTGTAGAGGACCTCAGATCAGAGCTTAGTTGCTGCATTTACAAGTGTCCAGACCTGCTCCTCCAGACCTGCGGTGCATTAAAGACAACATTGATTCCCAGCTCAGGACATAGGGCAGAATAACTGAGAAACAAGTGTCAGGCCTCATAAAGGATCCATTAGCTCCTGCACTACAGTCACGTAATAGCTGCACTGCAAGAAACATCACTAAACTGACACCTCCACTGTGTGACCGGGCGACTGAACAGTGTACGTGACGGCTGGTTCAACAAATAAAACTTACCAAAAGAAACTACACAAAGAAAATCACATTACATTATACTATTATGTAGAAAGATCCCATTAGATTGGAAGCGATTTCTGAAGGTCGTTTCATTTCCATCATGAAAACAGCAGGTTTCAATTTTCCTCAGCCACAGCAGGTTTTTACTGCCAAGAGAGAGGAGGACGTACAGTATCTGTCGTAGAGACACACCCTCCTGTCCCTAATAAGTGATTTGATTCGTCAAAGTGGTGAGTCAGCATGTGAAATTAAGTTGAGAAGAATTTTTATCAAGCCTGTTAGTTTTTAGATCGGAGGTTATTCCACACAGAAGAGGGTTCTTGCTCTTCTAATTCCGGGGTGGACGTACAGAAAAGTTGCAAAAATACTGTAGAATAGAAGCTGCAACAACACATACTGTATAAGGCAGTTTTGCAGTCTTATTGAGGTTACATGAGGTAACTGAAACACTGAGAAGTTATTGAATCATGTTCTTCTGTTATTGATTCCCTCTGCTTTACACAGTGCTCTATCAAAAGATAGTCACCAGCAACATGGCAATACATCACTGCAGAAGACCTTGGCATTTGAATTTGTTGCACTAAGTTGAGGATCAATGTGTTCTCTATTAATCATCCCTCATTGTTTATTCAGATGCCACTTTCATTCTGCATTTAAATGGTCTTCCCATAGACATCGTGTTAAATTGATATTATTATTGAGATCTATTTTAGTGCTCCAATTATTTTGTCGGTGTGGTTTTATTTTGGCTCTGTGAAGCACTGTGGGTTGCACGATTGTATTAAAAGAGCTATACAAGTAATGCTGAGTTGAGAAGTTTGACACTCACCAGTCCAACAGGTACAGGGACTGGTGCTGCAAGAGGAGGTGATGTAGAACACCAGGATGTGTCCGGTCCCGGCATCAGGGAGCAGCAGTGAAGAGGTTCAGCTCCGGTCACTGATGGCTTCAGCAGGACACTACAATCGTCTTGCACACATTTCACAGAAAGACCTGTTGTCTTTACCCAGCTGCCATGACTTAATAAAGTTCTGAGAAATAAGAGACAATGCAAGTCTTCTTTACTTTTAAAAAAACCCGAAATCTTTAAGTGTTGTATCCAAACACGCATGCATGTAATCATTTAAAACTAAAACAATAAGTCATTTGACTGAAAAATAATCCAAACACTTCGCTGTAAATGATTTAAGACAGTTGTTAACCCAAAAAGTGTTTTCCAGTTTCTAGTTTTCTGCTGATAAACTGAATATTGTTGGGTTTTAGACAGACATAACAATTGTTCATTTAATGGGGAAAATGATCAGCAGACTGATGTTCATTAAAATACCTTTAACAGTTCAGATATGTCACTGCAGCACCCAAACAGTTCGGACACTTATATTTTCCCTACACGAAAGTGTACAGTACCATCTGGTGGATATTTTCATACTGCAGAATACTCTCTAGACTTTCAAATACCTTCAACATTACAAACATGACCTCTTCAAGTTATGCTTTCCCGCCAATACAGAAGATCCTCATAAAGGTGGAGGCTTATACTATTTTAAACTGTATAAACTTAATTAAATTAACCGTCAGAAAAAAAAGTCCAGTTCAATTCCTTGTGTTTATTACATTGCGGAAACTGAGCCATTGTGTTTTGTTGTTTCTACAAATTCAACAGCAGTTAGTATTTACACTCTAAATATGAACTGCCCAGCTAGTGGAATGATTAAGATATCAGGTAATGCTCCTGTAGAAGGACAGCATTTCATCCACACTCTGTTCAGGCTGAGGAGGAACCTGCGGAGGACACCCAGGAGGACACAGAGGAGGAACCTGTGGAGGACACCCAGGAGGACACAGAGGAGGAACCTGTGGAGGACACCCAGGAGGACACAGAGGAGGAACCTGTGGAGAACACCCAGGAGGACATAGAGGAGGAACCTGCGGAGGACACCCAGGAGGAAACAGAGGAGGAATCTGAGGAGGAACCTGGGAAGGAAACTGGGGAGGATATTGGGGAGGATATTGGCTTTGATACTGGTAAGGGTACTGTGGGGGATACATTTGAGGTGATCCAGCAAACTGTGGAGGAGCTGGACCAGGAAACTGAGGATAAAATGAATGAGTGGGGAACTGGGGATTAAAGGGAGCAGCTGACACTGAAGCAGTGTTTGCTGGGAGGTCTGAAAGTGTAGACTGTGATGTAGTCTGTGTTTGTGGAGGAGGTGGAGGAGTTTGTTGAGGTACAGGAGCTGAGGGGGCAGTCTTTGGCTGAGAAAGTGGTTCCTCTTTGCTCTCAGAGATGTCTTCTGGGCCTTTGCGCCACTTGAAAGGCATCTTGGGTTTACTCTCCTGAGTTTTAATCTTCCCTGATCTCTCTCTCTTCCACTCAGAAAAGTACGCAGTGGGAGGGGCGAATTCTGACTCTCGCTCTTCGCGACGCCGAGATGTCCATTCATTAAACATGGACTCTGGAAGAAATAGGAAAAAGTATTTGACGATCTTTACTCTTGAAATCCTTTAATGGAAGGCACAAGTGCAACTAACGATGGCAAACATATATTTTTTAAGTGTGTTAGTTAGATCATGTTATCAGCTTTACAAAGTTATTGCTATAAGGTAAGAGGTTTCCAAACTCTCTGAAGAACGACCTGCTCAGAACACTTAAGTGCGATGTGAAATTTGAAGTTTTCTTTTCTACTTTGAAATCTGGTATGTCAAACCTTTTGGTTTTATAGTTAACTTTGCTCATTAGATTTTGTGTTTAGCATCTGAAGCTGCCAAATGAAATTCAACGATCATTTCATTTGAATTGTTCTCTTTTGCATCAATGTTTTCCAATTTTCTGAATAGAGACCTTTACATAAATAGAAATACCTTTGCCTCTGTCCCATTCCCTGACATGAGGAACTCCTGGTTTGGTGTCTTTTCTTTCCTGGATCTCAACTTCCACCTTCCTCACTGTGCTGACCTCTGGTACAGGGGGTCCTATCAAGTCCCCTTCGTCGTCCCCTCCTAGGAGAAATCATTCACAACAATCCCTCATTAGCATTTATGTGATTTTAAACAGCAGCAGCATGCAAACAGACTTTATTGGCCAACAGCTCATGGCTGTATTTGATTTGAGGGAGTTGCATATACAGTACAAACCTTCATTGTCCTCGTCTCTCTGCTCGTCCTCAGTGCCATCCAGCTTGGCCTTCTTCGTCTTCCTACTCCTCACTTTGGCCAATCGAGCCTTCAGGATGGCCTGCCTCTTGTCCTTCAGCTGTTCCCTCTTAGTGCGCTGCTCAGTTGTCTGAAGGGCAAGAAGAACAAAGACTGACCAAACACTCAAGAGCTTTATTTTATTTTTTAAAATAAATATAGATTTGATTAATTAAATATAACAATATAACACAGACTCTAAGTGCATGCTCGCCTGAGCAAAAACGGGTAAACGTCCAGTACAGTGTGGATCTACATACATGTAAGAGTATGCTTTGAGTGTGGGGGACTTTGTTATCTATGTAACTTTTAAAATGCACTCTCTTGATGTGTATTTTCTATTTTAACAGGCCAGATACAAGTTCTCACCTGGTCCCTGAGCATGTCCAGAGTGTCTCTCTGCTTTCTGCGCTGCTCTACATCCTGAGCGAACGCAAAGTAACCCACACCGAGATCCCGAGCCTCTGAGATGAAAGAATAGACAGAAATATGTTTGTCAAAGGACTTACAAAACATATACCTTTATTTCAAAAGTGTGCCGGAACATTTAAGAGATACTTTAAAGTAACCTTGTCCCCTGATATCCTCATAGTGGATCGGTCCGACAGGTCTCTTCATGGCCTCCTCTTCCTCCATCTCCCACTCCTGCCTCTGCAGCTCTCGACGCATGTCTTCCGAGAGTAAGGTCTTGTCAGCAGAGGCTTTTCTACATGGAGGAGTGGTATCAAAAAAGTTCCCATCGTCAAGGAACCATCTGCTGCACCTTTTAAAAGCATTATCTGTAGAATATTTACCCTTTTCCGTAAAGCTTATGGTCAATTTTCTCAAACCCAGGCAGGTCTTTCTTCATGCATCTCCGAGATCGGCCAAGGGCATCCACATAATCCACCCTTCAGATTAACAAAGCAGAAGAACAGATAACAAACAGGGTATCCATTTTTTCAAATATACATTTAAATAATCAGGTATCAAATGAAGCACCCTATTGGTATAGGTATCACTTTAATGGTACTAGAATTGGTGTGAATATCATACTTCTTTCCAACAGCCTTATGGTATGTAACATAAACAAAAATACTAACTAAACTTTACATTTCCTAAATCAAACCCTCCAAAATAAATGAAACAGACATTACCATTCCTCATCTGGGTTTTGAGGAGGAGGGACAGCAGACAAATTTCCTCTTTCCTCATCCTCTCTTTCAGTTTTCTGTGCAAGCGTTTCTCTCTTTTTGTCAATAATCTTCTGGGTGAAATCCACCAGGAACAGTCCTTCTGTCTCTTCATCTGGGAAATACAAGACAAGTTTATTATAAAGTAAATACATTTCGTTGTAGAACTAAAACATATGAAATATTTGTTTTTACTTAACTAACCTGGAAAGTCTCCTTTTGTCATTTGGTCGTAGAGTTTGGCCTTCTCCTCTAACTTGCGTCTGTTTTTAGAAGATAAGATAAGAAGTTAGAGGTTTTTGTCATCATTGTGTCAGAACTGTGAATCCATAATATAATATGTTGAACTTACTTTGAGGTATCCAGACTGCTCTGCTCCTCAGCCAGCTGCTCCGCATCTTTCTCAGCTCTTGCTGATACTCCAGTGTTTTGTTTGGTCCATACATTAGGTTTCTACTCAAGAGCAAGAAGACAAAACATTGATATTGATCTCACTAACAATATTATTTTCATCATTGTTAGTGGATAAATGTCAGAGATGTCAGCTACGAAAAATGTCGTAGTTTCTCAATGTTCAAGGTCATGTCTTTAAATGTGTTGTTTTTTGCAAATCTATAATGCAGATTCATTCAGTTTAATATGTTATACAACAGAGGACGGAGCATTTATTTGATATATTTGCCAGATTTGAGAAGCAGAAAATGTTATAAGCTTTTCAGATATTTGTTCTCGTAAATTACATTTACAATTGATCAAGTATCAAAACAGTCCTTAGTCATTGCTGTATCTCTATATTTCTCCTTCATTAAACAAGCAGGTAAAATATGCCCTAAATAAAACAACACATGTACTGTACCTTGATTTTGGATCTTGATGTGACCCCAGCACCAGTGTTTTCATGCCCAAGTTTGTCCTGTTTGAATTGTTCCTGCTTCCTGTACAGTTCAGCTTTAAGGTCCACCAGCTGTAAGAAACAAAGGTTATATCAGAACTAACGTTATACTTTGATCAATAGCTATTGTTTTGCTACTAAAACCACAGTAACTCTGTTTATGTGTTAGCAACATAGCCTGGGAGTTAGCTACCGTTAGCTTTTATATTTAACTAAACGCCAAACAGCAATATTATTTTGTAAAGCTGCTTCTGAATGCCACTCACGGATGAAGCCGTCACATCGAAGGGTTTCTTCTTTTTATCCATGTTTATCACTTCTTTAGTAACCCATGGTGTGCGAGTTTCTGCTGCTGAGCTTCTGACTGCCCGACTTCTTCGTTGGTGGTTTTCCCGTTTGTGAAATGTTGCTTTACCGCCAACTAGTGGCTTTTTGAAATACAATTCACTGTACACTTCAAGGTCTTTATAGCAGGGGTGGAAATAAATGAACAAAGGTTGGAGAAGTACTTAGATATTGTACTAAAATAAAAGTACCAGACCGTAGGAATATTCTGTTATTCAAGTAAAAGTACAAAAGTATTGACATCTAAATGTATATGAAAGTATTGACATCTAAATGTATATGCTGCCCTCGCAGTGCGTTCCAGTCTTGCAAAACTAGACAGCTAGCTAACAACTTTAAATGGAATTCAATTCACAAGGCTTTCTTTTCTTGTTTCTTTACTGAAGTTCCAGCAAACAGACAGGAGTTATTTCGTTTTGTAAAACTGTAATCAAATAAAACGCACATGAGTTTACACTTCTTGAAGTACAAATCAAGCTGTTCATTGCTAACACACGAGACCACGAGAGCTAGCATTGCTAATCAGATTACATTTTAGAAGTATATAAATGAGAATCCTACACATTTGACGTAATTCTTGTTAATCTAAACAGAGTCTAGCATAAAATCATATAACATTTACGTACAGAAAAATAATGTCCAAAGCTCAAAAGTTTTAACGTTTATTTTAGAGCGGTGTTACAGCGTGGTCTTTCTTCGTCAAGTGATTCAGGAAGAAAACGAAGCTAGACTTGCAATTACGTACACTCACTCTAGTACCGCAATATGACCACAGGGTGACGCTATCTACCAAGCAAAAGGCACGATACACAAGAACTTTAACCGAAAACAATGCATTTCCTATGGAAAGCAGAACACTCCCCGTTTGGTATAGTATTATTATGTTACTATAAATCATTAAAACTCAACTTAAATCTCAGAGTGGCAAACTACATGTTCCTTTTTTTACTCAGAGAGAAGAACTACTAATTCTGAGATAGGCCTCAAAAGCACTTTAGCAGTCCCTTCTTTTACAATTTAACCTCCACCTTCCGAATCCTTTTGTCACCACTCGGCAGAGTATTGACAACCACTCCCACAGACCATTAGTTTCTATGGGCTTGGCTGTCCTTGAGCAGGTCGACGTCGCCGGTCTTGACATTTGGCCTTTCATCAGTCCACTTTCGGCGGCCTTGCAGTGTTGACAAGTAGTCCCTTATCCATCTCTTCCAAAAGGTGTTTGCAAGGCACTGGACATGTCTCCATTGCTTCCCGTGTGGATCAGCCATTTGGAAGTTTCCGGAGGGAGCTACAATGGCACTCATCTTCTGGGTAAGTAGCATCGCTGGGGTGAGGACTGTAGGCATATCGGAGTCAGAGGACACAGGCACCAGGGGCCTGGCGTTCATGATTGCCATCACTTCGGCCATGAGAGTGCTCAGGACCTCGTGTGTGAGGCGGGTGTGTCCAGTCTGAAGCAGCATGGCATCCAGTATGCGTCTAGCAACGCCGATAAGCCTTTCCCATGAACCCCCCCCCCCATATGCGAGGAGTGTGGCTGTTTGAAAAACCAAGAGCACCCCTTGCTGTGAAGGTAGGCTGTTATGGTTGTGTACTTCCGTGTTAATGCTCAGTTCTTTGCAGGCTCCCACAAAGTTAGTCCCTCTGTCAGAGAGGAGAAGTCTGGCAGGGCCATGGATGCAAAAAATCTTCTGAGCGAGGTGTGAGTCTGTCGGCAGGCAGATCCGCCATCTTTTGTTCCTGTTGTGTGTGCTTATGCACCAAACAGCAGTTCAGAGTATTCGGCCTTCTTGGAGACCCTGAAAAGGGTCCTGTATGGGGCTCCTGAAGGGGACTCCTTAGTCTTGCTGGGAGACTTCAACGCACACGTGGGCAATGATGGAGACACTTGGAAGGGCGTGATTGGGAGGAACGGCCCCCCTGATCTGAACCGGAGTGGTGGTTTGTTACTGGACTTCTGTGCTAATCATGGATTGGCCATAACAAACACCATGTTCGAACATAAGGATGCTCATAAGTGTACGTGGTACCAGAGCACCCTAGGCAGAAGGTCCATGATCGATTTTGTTATCGTATCATCGGACCTGAGGCCGCATGTTTTGGACACTCGGGTGAAGAGAGGGGCGGAGTTGTCAACTGATCACCATCTGGTGGTGAGTTGGGTCGAGTGGCAGGGGAAGCCTCTGGACAGACCTGGTAAGCCCAAACGTGTAGTGCGGGTGAACTGGGAACATCTGGAGGAGTCCCAAGTCCAGAGGCCTTCAACTCACACCTCCGGCGGAGCTTTTCAGGCATCCCTGTGGAGGCTGGGGACATTGAACCAGAGTGGGCGGTGTTCAAAGCCTCCATTGCCGAAGCTGCGGGGGAGAGCTGTGGTCTCAAGGTCTTAGGTGCCTCAAGTTGCGGTAACCCTCGAACCTCCTGGTGGACACTGGTGGTCAGGGAAGCCGTCCGACTGAAGAAGGAGGCCTTCCGGGATATGTTATCCCTGGGTACTCCTGATGCAGTTGCAAGGTATCAACGGGCCCGAAGGGCAGCAGCCTCAGCCGTGGCCGAGGCAAAGCAGCGGGTGTGGGAGAAGTTCGGAGAAGCCATGGAGAAGGACTTTCGGTCGGCACCAAAGTTGTTCTGGAAAACCGTCCGACACCTCAGGAGGGGGAAGCAGGGTACCATCCAAGCTGTGTACAGTAAGGATGGGATGCTGTTGACCTCAACTGATAGTGTGTTAGGGCGGTGGAAGGAACACTTTGAGGAACTCCTGAATCCGACAACTCCGCCCTCTATGTTAGAGGCGGAGCTGGAGTATGAAGGGGGATCAATTCCAATCTCACGGAGGGAAGTCACTGAGGTAGTCAAACAGCTCCACAGTGGCAAAGCCCCGGGGGTGGATGACATCTGCCCAGAAATGCTGAAGGCTCTGGGTGTTGAGGGACTGTCATGGTTGACACGTTTCATCAACATTGCGTGGAAGTCGGAAACAGTACCGAAGGAGTGGCAGACCGGGGTGGTGGTTCCTCTTTTTAAAAAGGGGGATCAGAGGGCGTCTGCCAATTACAGAGGCATCACATTACTCAGCCTCCCCGGGAAAGTTTACTCTAAGGTGCTGGAAAGGAGGGTCCGGCCGATTGTCGAACCTCAGATTGAAGAGGAACAATGTGGTTTTCGTCCTGGTCGTGGAACGACGGACCAGCTTTTCACTCTCGCAAGGATCCTGGAGGGGGCCTGGGAGTACGCTCATCCGGTCTACATGTGCTTTGTGGATTTGGAGAAGGCGTATGACCGGGTTCCCAGGGAGATACTGTGGGAGGTGCTGCGGGAGTATGGGGTGAGGGGGTCTCTACTCAGGGCCATCCAATCTCTGTACTCTCAAAGCGAGAGCTGTGTCCGGGTCCTCGGTAGCACGTCGAACCGATTTCCGGTGAGGGTTGGCCTCCGCCAGGGCTGCGCTTTGTCACCAATCCTGTTTGTGATATTCATGGACAGGATTTCGAGGCGTAGTCGTGGGGGAGGGGGTCTGCAGTTCGGTGCGCTAAGGATTGCACCACTGCTTTTTGCAGATGATGTGGTCCTAATGGCTTCATCGGTCTGTAACCTTCAGCACTCACTGGATCGGTTCGCGGCCGAGCGTGAAGCGGCTGGGATGAGGATCAGCACCTCCAAATCTGAGGCCATGGTTCTCAGCAGGAAACCGATGGACTGTCCACTCCAGGTAGGGAATGAAGCCTTACCCCAAGTGAAGGAGTTCAAGTATCTCGGGGTCTTGTTCTCGAGTGAGGGAACAATGGAGCGTGAGATAGACCGGAGAATCGGAGCAGCGGGAGTGGTACTGCAGTCGCTTTACCGCACCGTTGTGACGAAAAGAGAGCTGAGCCAGAAGGCAAAGGATAAGGTGAGAAGTTCAGTCATCCAGGAGGGACTCGGAGTAGAACCGGTGCTCCTTCGCGTTGAAAGGAGCCAGTTGAGGTGGTTCGGGCACCTAATGAGGATGCCACCTGGGCGCCTCCCTAGGGAGGTGTTCCAGGCACGTCCAGCTGGGAAGAGCCCGAGGGGTAGACCTAGGATCAGGTGGAGGGATTATATCTCTTTGCTGGCCTGGGAGCGTCTTGGAATCCCCCAGTCAGAGCTGGTTGATGTGGCCAGGGAAAGGAAAGTTTGGGGCTCTCTGCTGGAGCTGTTACGTCCGCGACCCTGACGGAACAGCAGGAGAAGATGGATGGATGGATGGATGTAAAACATTTGACCTAATCCTATTTTTAATGTTTACTGTTACCTATATGTTGTATTCTGATTAGCCTTGTGTGAACTCCTGCCTGGTCCTTTGATGTGTTTCATCTTATTGCTGGACAGACACCTGCAGTACCCTATGGGAGTAAATAAACATTTGCTTACCTAGTGAATGTATTTAGTTGCTCTCCACCACTGCTTTCAAATTAAGCATTGAAATAACAGATTATATGATATTCAAAGGCAAAGTGCAATATGTCCACTGTTGAACATATTATTTATTTGTGATCATGTTCCCCTTAGGAGAAAACAGCAACTCAATACAGATCCCAGGCCTCTAAAGCAAATGATGTGAAATGTTTCGGTAGTGCAGAGAGTCACAACTTTTTTGAAGCTTTGATGGCTGAAAAGTGTTACCATATAAGCTTATTAAATAAACATGTATGGGCTCTGATGCTGCCGAACTGTGTTATGTGTTGATATAAACTGCCTGAGTAAATACTTCTGTTAATAATTTGCATGTGTGTTGCACTTTTCCCAGGAATAATAGCTCAATATTGGCATGTTCCTTTAGGCATGCATAATGGCCTGAATCAGTCCCATGTATCTGTTTCTATATGAGCACAAACAGATTAGATGATCAGCAGGCCTGCTATCAGGTCACAACAGAGAAATGCCCATTTTGTTACCCATTTAAACATTTGAACAGTCCAATGCTACCAAGATATGACAGCACAAGTATCTGATACTGTATATTTAAAGCCTTTTTAAACCAAAATCTAAGAGGGTGACAGGTATAAAAAGGTGTTAAGCCAGAAGCGACAAAACAAAGTCCAACCAAAGTGGCTGTCGATATTCGATTGATTGATACTTTTAACCATTTCCGCTGCTTCATCATATTGAGCATTTGATGCCATCATGTTTCTGAAAAGAAACACCTGTTTCATGGTCTTTTTGTTGTGTTCTCTGACTCTGTGGTGCAAGTCGACCAGCGCAGGCTCAAGCTTTCTCAGTCCTTCACATAAACCTCAGGTAAGAAGCAAATGTTTTTATCTATTCATTTTAATGTGGCTTATCAAGCTTCCCATATTGATTAAACTATATAATCAATACAATTCAGTTCTCAATTTGGCAGCATAGCTATGCATAAATTGAATCTATATTTACTCATTTTAAGTGTATCCATGTTGATGCAACGAAGACGTATGTTGTCTCCTTGACTGCATCTGAACATTAACTGTAAAGCTTAATTGATTATAACCATGACATTTCTGTGGTACAACCACAGAACAAAGGGAGGTCATCCAGGGTCGGCCGTCAAGTCATGGAGGGGCCTGATCAACCCGCTGAGGAGAACCATATCACAGTGAGTGCAAATCACACTGTTAACTACACCATCTCTCGCAAAATCATCCTAGTTACTGTATTGTTTTCCTCTCCTCGGAGCAGATAAGTGCCCCCTTTGAAATTGGCTTCACTGTGAAGGAGCAGGACTTTGAGCAGTACAGCACAGCGCTGCAGGAGATCATTCAGCGTCTGCTGGGAAACACAGATCCTGCAGCAGGTTTGCCTCATTTCTCTATTTTATACATTCAAAAGGTTGCCAGTATTTAGAAAAACAATAAAACCCTTTTTAATATGTTAACATCTTGTTTTCAGAATAACCATCACGTCTTTGAAGACCAAGCACAGAAGCTAAAACTTTGCTGTCCCAAAGCCTTCCAATTTAAGAGTGATCACTCAGCAATTTGTTATAGACATGATGGTCTCATTTTCTTCAAAACTTTGTGTAGTCTTCAACTCAAATCTCTTAAAACACTGTTACTCAGACTGTGGCCAATAAAGTAAACCAACAGTCACACTAAGACTTTAACACCTGCTGAGTTATTAAAAGCTGAACACTGTGAGTTCAAGATCATCTTAGAATCTTCAACCACATCCCAGGATCTTTGTTGATCCAGTGATGGAGCTGGTTCAGATGTCATTTTATGACCTCATTAGAAAGTTTAGCTAGTTTTAAAATATTTTAAGTTTATTACAATATGAAGCTGATTTACGTTGACTGACTTCAGGTAAAACTATGGTTCTATAAGTTAATATTGAACTTTCAATCTCAAATCTGTAAAACTCTGATGAGATTTCTAACATATATATATATATATAAGTAATTAAGTCATACTGTAGTCTGCAGCGTTGTATGTATGTGTCAGTAAAGGAATCATGAATTGTCATACCTGTGTATTGACCTAATGTCATTCAGCATTACAAAAACACCACAAATCAATTCTTTTTTTCCTCTTCAGAGACCCACATGGTCCTATATAAATAAAGCATCAACTAATTGTTTGTCTGTTTCTTATCTCTGACCCAGTCCTGAACAAATAATAACTGGCATGCTTCTACTCAGCACCTGAGACAGCTAACAGTAAAGCTCAGCTGAGGAGGACGCCATTAATCTCAGCTGTTACAATCCTCTCGTCTAAGATAAGATGAACATGTGATACGGCTCGCAGGTGAAATTCATTTTTATTTGTATAACGAACAATACAATAGCACTACAGGGAAAAGGAAAACAGGTTTACAATTTTTGTGTGAAACTATTCCTGGAAGTGCTGGGGAAACACCCTTTACAACTGCATACACACGTTATTAGGGTTGTTGAAAGAATTCCTGCAGAAATGTGAAGAATTAGATGAAACAGAGGGCCCATGCTGCTCTGTTGCTAGCATCTGTGGAGCGTTTTACCGTTTTGCTTTTAATCCCACAGATATACAACCCTGAACATAAAGTCCTTTGGCCTGCTTTCTGTAGAGGCTCTTAAAATAAAAAATAAAAAAGCTATATTAGGATCCTGGTTAAAAAAGTATGTATTCAACACGTCCACCTTGTCAAACTTGGCATAAAAGAGACACTTCTATCTACCTCTACTCTTGTCCTTCGTTGGCATTCTGTAATCACCAGAAAATGTCACAAGAAGCCAGGTTAATCATTCTCAAATATAAAAGCACTCAGGCCAACTATGTGTGACAAACGTGTTGGCATCAAAGCAGGCTAATGGACAAGTCTTGCAACCGTTTCCTTTGCTCAAAGCAAACAGCACACATGTTTGTGTTGCTGTGTTACAAACGATAAACTATTCTCTTCTATTTTTCATCTTCTTTCATCTTCATCTATCTGATCAGTCACAACTTTTTTGATACGAGTCAGTAAAAGGTAACTTAACAGTTAAATAAAGTATCAAAGGCTTTTAATGCGTCCACACTGTTGAAAACCAAACTACACAGCGCACAACACAAACACCCAAACAAATCTAAACAAACAGGGGATTCAAAACAGCAAAGAAAACCAAACCCAAAAACGCTTAGGAGTTATATTTTTCATAAACAATGAAATGCAACATAAATCAGAAAAACTCAAATATACAGCAGAGAGGTTTTCAGATTGATTTAAACGAGATTGATCATTACTAAACCTCTACCCGGCCGACTGACAAATCTAAAACAAAAAGCCACACCATTTTTTTCGTCACAAACTAGTTCAAGAAACGTTTATTCTGTCTTCTCTTTCTTGCTAGTTTTTATCCACCATCTTTAAGATTAAATGCCGTAAAGCTGCACGGTGTTGTTCCGGATGGTGCTGAGGACCGTGGCCATGTCCTCCCCCTTCAGCAGGCTCAGCTCCTGCAGGGTATAGATGCCCATCCCAGGATGTGCGAACCGGCAGACATCTTTCTTAACCTGTAGGATAGACACGCTTATCATATATATGCAGTCATAATGTGCTCCTGCTGGTTTAGGGGTTCAATGCTGAAAACAGTAATTCTGGACATTTTGACTTTTCAAATCTAACAAAAAAAAGGGAGTTATAAAAGTAAAATCATACCCTTTCAAGAGCAGAAATAAAACTTCATTCTTGAAATCATGATTAAAAAGAGTATGTGATAACATTAGAGGATTAACATGAGTTGGGTTTAAGTTGGACATACAAATCCAAGAATGAGTATATTATTTGAAGTACTTCTCCCCTCAACAGACACAATGTCTCTTCTCGTGTGCAAGGCTGTCAAGTTTTGTATTGGTTGTCTGTTGAAAATGAACTGAACTTGATTTACTAGCTGTGGTGGTTGTAACGTGAAGTTATTGCCAGTATTAGGAACAGGAAAAAAGCCTTAGAACAGTGTTTCTTTTCTATCAACCATTCTAAAAGTACCTGTCTTGGGAGGAAGTATGGTGCGTCCGTCTCCAACACAATGCGGTTCAGAGGGATCTGACGGACAGCATCTCGGGCCCCAGCAGCATTGTAGTAGGTAATCAGTGCCGTAAAACCAACATACAGGTTGGGGAACTCCTTCAGGAAGGGCTCGATGACCGGATAACTGTTTGTGAAACAGTGTCTGGAAACCACACGAGCAATTAAACGCACAACTGTTATTACCAAAAGTTATTACCATCCAGAATGGAGTCAATTCAGTTCGGGCGAAAATTGACAACATTACATTTTTTATAAATGATTGCGGTCACTGCTAACCGAAGGGACAACTTCGTATAACCAGGCAAGCCAAAGAGGTTACCTGAACGAAGGCAAACTTTGGGGTTTGATTTAATGACTACCTTAAGGATTAAAACTTCTAATGGTAACAAGAACAGTTACTAACCAAAGGCAGAAAATGTGTATTTTCTTTAATTGACTTGAAAAGGAAAGATAATTTACCGGTGAATTTTGTGATCCCTGGGGACACACTGCTTCATGATTTCCAGCAGGTCATCATCTGCGTCCCTGCAGTGGATCACCAGAGGCTTCCTCATGGCCACAGCCAAACGCAGCTGACGCTCAAACACCTTCCCAGACAAGCAACACTCAACAGCATTTAGCAAATCACTCGTATAGATATTTTTGACAACTTCACAGTGATAGAGACTGTACCTCTTTCTGTTTGGTGGTTTCGGTGGAGTTTTTGTGGGAGTAGTCCAGGCCGATCTCACCGAACGCCACAGCTTTTGGATGCCGCATGGCCATCAGCGTATTGCGTTCATGGACATTAGAGTAGAATTTGGCAAAGTGGGGGTGGCAACCAAACGCCCCCCATACCATGTCTTCAGCCAGCAAACCTTCCCAAAGGGCCTCCTTCGCCGTGGCCCTTGGGTTGCAGAAGTTGGTGATACAGCCTCTATACTCAGGAGGAAAGCTGCTTTGGTAGTGCCTTCGAAAGCTGTCGAACGTCCCGTGGAAGCCAAGCTTTCCATAGAGCATGTCTATGTGACAGTGGGTGTCTATGAAACCAACCTGACTGCCCAGATAGAGGTTACTGGTCTGAAAAGGCGCAGCTCCCATGGATAGTCTTCTTTTAGGACTGCCACAATGTGTCAAGGAGTGACGCATGTGGAAGCTTGAATCTGACTTCCTGTGTGTGGCTGTGGAGTTCAACCGTCCTCTTTTTGAGTGGAGTGGTAGAGCAAAGGGATCTGATACACAGGACATAACGTTGGAAGAGCAGGAACTCTCAGTCCCAACTTTGGATGCCTTTGAAGGGACTGTGTTGGTTTGGTTGGCCCTAAAGGGGACAAAAACTCTCCTCTGTGATGGGGACAACGACCTCGTTTCATTAGGGGATGAAAAGGTGAAAGAGGAAGTTGTAGATTCCTGGGTATTCAATGAAGGACATTTCCATTGATGGGTATGAGGAGAATCATACTGATGAGGTGAGAAACAACACATATAATCTGGGGTATTCTCCGGAGCATTAAGGGGAGAGTTGCAGCATTTGTCTTCTGGTATTTTTTCTACAGCAAATAACTTGTCTTGAAAGGTGGTTTCCACGAATACATGGTCCAGATCGACAAACCTCTTCTGTGAATCTTCATCTTTTAGAACCACTGTCTGAAAAAAAGTGAAGATATGAAAAAAAAACATCCATCATTAGCTTTTAAACCCCAATGGAAAGTAAAAATGCAAGAAAGAGATTACTAGTTAGGTTTGCAGTGATTCAAAATTGGTATAAGACAATTTCTGTTGACAGTTAAAAAGGCTTTTGATTTGAATCATTTCTTGTTCTTTTTCCCCCTGAAAAAAAGAGCAACGTAAATAACAACAATTATAAAATGTGTTGCATTTCTGCAAACTAGTTTTTTAGAAAATAAAAGTGATGCAGCCCTGTAGGTGTGAGTTAACTTACTCTTTTGTCCGTTTTTAACTCTGATGCACCACCTTGGGGTTCAGAGTCCTCAAACGATTGAATGTTGGACTCCCATGGTTCTTCCTGACTATAACCGTTGTCTTCAGATTCATTCTCCGGTTTAACTGGGGAACAATCTCTATTTGTAGATGTTCTGTCATGAGACGCTAGACTGAACAATTCCCTCTTCAGTGGTGAGGTAACGGGGGTATCAATAGTGCTGCCCCTTTCATTTGCGCTGCCAATTGCTGCAATTAATGCCTTCCTGTAGATAGCCTTTGATCCATCCTCTGGTGTCCTCTCTTTCTTTTTCATTAAGAAAGAGTGAAGTGGAGTTGGCGATACTTGATCGCTCTCTGAGAATTTCAGCTCCCTGGATGAGTTTTCTATGGCCCTCTCCTGAGTCAAGATGCATAAGGACGAAATAAAACAGTAAATGCTTAACAAGAAAACATCTTATATAAAACTTGAGGTTTGATTTAAAAAATACTATAGATCTACCATTAATAGATGGTCAGAGCTACATTTACCTTTGAGGTTAGGATTTCTTCATATTTTTTCCTGGAAAGCTTCTTCAGCTTAAGTTTGCCGGGCGTGCTTTCACAAAGCTCTTCTGCTTTTCTCTTGGAAGTGTCCAGACTCAGTGCCCCAAGGCCATCAGGTCCAGGAGAGCTGCTGAGGTTATATGAATCTTCATTCGGAGACATGTTCCAGCATGACCGTGTTCCTAAAATAGCATTACTCTCCTGAAGCTGTGTGGGTGAAGGGATACTAGTCTGAAGCCGCTTAATCTTCAACTTCTTCCTGCGGTATTCCATGTCTGAGATTTCTAATACAATACAAAGTACCCGGATCAACACATCTGTGTAAGCATCCAGTTCATCATGCAGGCAATGCGGTTATAACATGAAAGCATCACTGTTCAAATACTTAAGATACAAATTCAGTTATTGTTCCCATAATGAGGATATGCTGCATGCGCATATCATCTCGTGAACAATTAATCAGCAGATTTGTCGTCAACGGCCCCACTAACAAATATATAGTATATTGCACAAAAAATTGCCAATTAGGGTAGTACATTTAAAATATGACTCTGTGCTCAAACTAAATAATGCACCAAAATCTATACTATCCAAGGCTGTGATAAAAAAAAAGAAGCCAGTTGCAGTCATTGGTGATCTGTTGCTAACCAAGTATGGCGTTAGGTAGCACTTTCACTTTAGCCGATTAACCGTTAGCTAACAGTTTTAGTTGCTTATTCAAAACAGTGATTAAAGTAGCATGATCTTCCGACTACGAAAATCGGGTTCACAATCACTGTGACATCTTTATCACACGTGTAGCTAGTCAGTTATATTCAATTATTTACCTAGCTAATCATTACCTTTTCAGGCAACGCCCAGTAGAAGTTGCCAGTCTTTGCAGGGGGTCAAAATAAAACTGCGTCACTTCATCCGTCCGCCATTGTCCACTTGGTAATTTAGACGATGTATCGTTTACACCGTTTCTCAACAAAAACAAACGCTTTGTTTAAAGTCTTAAAAGTGGATTTAATTAAAACATGTGGGTTTCAATTAACCGCCGGTTAATGGCGGTAAAGGATTCTTATTTGGGCCGTCTGAACCATAGGTTTGAAGCTGAAGTTTGAGCGAAAGTGAACGACCAGATTACTCTACACCTCGCGAGATCAATTCTATCAACGAGATTTGACCAATCGGCAGAAAAGCAGCGCGAAAAAACAGCATTCAAAACAGACTGGTGAGCTAGTCAAAATGAATTGATTAATACGTCACAATTTATTCAGTTCAAAGTGATTTGAATGTATGTAAAATATAAAAAGAAAGCACAAGTTTAAATAGTGGATGACTGTTTTGACAATTTTGAAAGGCAATTCTGATTGAAAACATAAAAAAGGGACATTATGACAAAATGAAAACGATTAACACAACATTCATGAGGCAGAAGAGATTGACGGAATGGAAATAAACACAAGGTGTAGTTAGCATGAAATACAAGATTGATTCCCACAAAAACAAGAGGTTTAACACTGCCAGTGAAACTGGATTAAGGTGATCTAACGTACAGCTCTTTGTCCTTTAAAATAAAGAAAAACAGTAGTATGTTGCCAAGTTATACATTATCCTAAGCACATTATTGATCCCCCTAGGTAACACTTATCAGCATTACTACTGAGAGGTGAATAACCCTTCAGGTAGTGTCTTGGCTGCTGTGGACACACCCTGGCAAGATTAAGAGAGATTTAATTATATACATTCTAAGTGAAATTATATAGGCCTATGTTTTATGCATTCAAAATTGATTATGACAGATGGTTACAAACACCTTAGACAGTAACACATTTTGTCAGACTTTTGGTAATCCCAGGGAGGTCTTGTAGGCACCAAAGCTGTATCCTTTACCTGCAGGAAGGAATGAAGATACTTTAGTCCCTTAATCATAATGTAGTGAGACACAAACACAACATATAGTTGTCCCTCTTCAAAAGGCTTTTTTTGATAGACATTTAAAATGATTTGCATCCCTTTTACAGAAAATGCTTATCATTTGTCATTAATGATTATTTATTGTTAAATCATTTGGTCTAATATATCCATCTTAGTTTCTCCACATCCAATGTTATGTCTTGGTCAGTCCTATTTGAGAGGCTGAAAACATTATTTCCTTCCAATTCCATACAAAATTACTTTCAAAAGTATTTGATTACATACATCCTACAAGTGATGAGTCAACTAAAGATTACAGCAGCCTTGGGCAAATGATGATTCGCATTACACTGAAAGGTCTGACCTCCTGCTCACAACCATGCACCACAGTCATTCAGGGAGTCAGCTCTTTGAATAAAAAAATGTAAATCTGTAAAGGTTGAGCGCACAGTGGGAATTCTGAATAGCACAATCTGCAATGAAAGTGATTTAAAGAATGTGCATGTGCATGTGAATGTCTCACCAAGTTGACACTTCTTGTATAGGTGACATTTGGATCAGTGCTTACACGCTGAGCCCTTCTTTTCAAGGACCCAGTAGCAGAAGCCCCTCCTAGCACGGTCATTGAACTCATTCCTGAGCTGGGGCGTGTTTTGAGGTAAAGTTTTTGGTTTGTTTTGATGCAGATCTAAAGAAACCAATGGCAGATAGTAAATTAGCAGGGAGGCAAATAATGAAAAGTAAGATATTTCAATTCCTGTTAATATAGGCCTTACTGTA
Organism: Eleginops maclovinus; assembly: GCF_036324505.1. Taxonomy (NCBI): domain Eukaryota; kingdom Metazoa; phylum Chordata; class Actinopteri; order Perciformes; family Eleginopidae; genus Eleginops; species Eleginops maclovinus. Next base: position 14,677,050 of record NC_086368.1, on the reverse strand, counting down.
TGCTGGCACCACCATGGAGGGAACAGAATAATTTACCGATGTTTTATCCGGAGTCAGAGGAGGTAACAGCCGGTTTGGAGCACCTTCATGTGATTCAAATTAGCCAAATTAGAGACCCATTTCAATTGTGCAAAACATTAGAGCAGAACTCTCTGCCCTCTCTGTGCTGGGCACAGTGCTATCATGGTCATCTTCCAGTTCTATATTATCTGTGAAAAAAGATTATTTTCACAAACCTCTGTCCTTCAACAAGGCAGCTGGAACTGATGCAAGATAAACTGGAACCTAGGTGTAAATAGCAGTGCATAGTATCACAAGAGTACAAAGTATTTTTATATTTATTGGGACTTTCATTTGTTTTTCTGTCATCCTGTTGGCAAAGGGTGTTTTGTTTCATGTGTTCCTACCATTGTTTTCATTTTGCTCCAGTGGTCTGTCTGGAGATGCGGAAACACGACCGGGTGACTTCTTGGCCAAAATGTCATGCTGGTGAAGAAAATCAAAGGATGGTGAATATTGGTTACAGTCTAAAGCTTCTGTTCATCATCATGCACAACAAGACAGTAAAACACATTCTGTAATATGTGTGTGAGAGACACAGAGAAAGCACTCAGTGACCTCTTACTTACTTCTCTTCTCTGAAAAGACTCAAGTTCCATGTTCTTTCTCCTGCCTTCATGTTCCTGAAAATACTGCAGCCAGCTTACTGCGACTCACACACAAAGATGGCTTTTGTTACTTTGTCGCTTAGCAACACGTTTTGCAACAGTACCCCTGCTGTGGTACACCGGAGCCGGTAATAACATCCGATTTTAACATGTGACTTGGAATGGATAACCTTGTGTGCCTGTGAGTTAATGCAGTCAGGATTATACGTGCCATTTGTGTGAAGTTATTCAGCTGTTATCAAACAATATGAAACGTTTCTCCGCATCTGCACAGTGACAAGTAACGACATTGCAAAAGACTATTCTGTCATATGTGCAATAACTGCCATGTGTTTCCTCTATTTTTTATATACTATGATATTTCTATACGCGGTAGCTTCCTTTAAGAGTACACCTAGATATGCTGCTGCAAAATAAAGATGATTGAGGACAAAATACATTTCAACATGCACTTTAAAACAATAAAGAATCCTATCTCATGTTTTGTCTTTGTTGGATGTGACAGCTCTGAATTTTCCTAAATCATTCAAATCAAAGTTTTTTTAAATACATTCCTAAATTTCCACCACCATAATAGCTTTCCATAAATCCCCCTTCTATGTGATGAGAAATTATACATTCATTTTAAGATTTTATTTTGGTGACCTTGTATTCATAATTTAAAAGTGAATGTGCTGAACAGTAAGAAATACATCTTTTATTTGTTTTTGTGTAACAATGAATACAGTTAGAAAATGTTGACAGTAGGCAAAAGAAAGCAAGCATACATTCCTCATTCAGTGTTTCACAATCTAGTCTTTTTGATTATTTTCGTTTCCCCAATAGTATTAAAGCTGCAAGACCGAATTTTAAAAGATAACATGCCCATGTGTGAATTTGAGAGAACACCTATAATCACTCCATCTTCTCCAAATGTAAAGTGCCAAAGCAAAAGCTTTTTGATGATTGCTGATAAGCTCAGCCTTGGCTGTTCAATTTGACAGCTAGGATAACAAGGAAACATTTAAGGGAAATTGAAGGGGAAATGCATTAAACTGGATTTTTCAAGACCACTTTATCTCAGGCACCCCCAATAAAAATATTGACAGCACAATTCCTATCAAATGTAACTATAAACACTTTAATTTCATGTCCTTAGGACCAGAGATTGATTAAACCACAATATGCAAGACAAAAACATGTGTTTTTGATGTTGTTCCTATGATAAAATAGGGTTTTTTGAGGTTAACAAAAACAGATAGGAATCAATGGTTAAAATGAACCATTCTAGAAAAAACATTGAAATCATTTTACACCGTGTACAAACAAAATACTATGCAATTGAATATGCTGCCATCAAGATAAATGAAAGCCCCTCTTCTGAAAAAGGTCATTGCTACAGGTTTTTTTTTTGCAGAGGAAGACATTGTCCAAAGCCAATAAGTGAATTCAAAAGACAGCAGATCAAACTCCTTTTCAGAAAATGTAAGACCTTTAAGGAAATCTTTGAAACAGCTGCTCACTCAATGGTGGGAGAAAATATGGCTGTCCATACATGACTTTCCATCCAGTTTATTCCTCCTGGCATTGGATTCTCTCCAGCAGATGCTGCTCAACTCTCTGGTTCATGCGATGGAGATCTTTCAATACACTCGGCTGATCTTCCAGCTCCTCATGGAGACACTGTGCTATTTCCAACCTCCTGTAGTCTTCTGCTCGTACCAGACGACGTATGACCTGAAGAGCACGATCTTTGAGGCTGTGAACTGTGTGGAAAAAACAAGTTTTTGACAGTTGTTGACGTGGCCATCCAAGAAACTGTACTGCGGTAAATTACATTTCTTTTTTTTTTTTTTTAGGTACATTTGTGATGGTTTGACCATCACAAGACAAATGCTACTTGCCTAGGTTTGTTTTGAAGTGCAGTAGAAGTATCAGTAAAAGATATCTTAAAACCATGCCCAAAGACAAGGAAGAGTATATTTGGTTGCACTACATTAACTAATGGGAATCTAAATAATAAATAATCAAAACAAACAAACCCTGCCAAATTAGAAAAAGTATAAACTACCTGCACGATCCAACATCATGAAAGGTAAGTGTAAAATATGAATACTTTTTTGGCATAAAAAAAAAAAAAGCAATCAAGCAGTTTGAAAGTCTTTCAAGATACACAATTGCTCAGATGTTATCCACAGGAACGGGGTTAGAACAGCACATTATGAAATCCTCTTGGTTTTATATCTGTGAGTAGGAATTAATTAAATATTATGATAAACTCTCATATGTTCGGACTGTTGCTAACCTTACCTGGTAAAGTGATATTAGCATTTCTACCCTCTGCTGGTTTGGGAAGAAACAGTTCCTTGCAGTTCACCCTCAGGGGCTCATCAGTATCTGCATCTCTGAATATCCATGGATGACCTGGGGAAAACATTTGTAAAACATTTTTTAATGAGTGTGTATTACAAAGCCGACAAGTGATTTGGCACATATTGTGTACCTTTCAGATATGATGTGTTTGTACTGTAATATTGTCAAAGCTTGCAGTAGTGAGCAGTAAATACATACATTTATACAAGCACTGTAGTCAATAACAACACTTTAGTACTTTTTATTGCACTCAGATTTATTGATAGAATATATAAATCAACAAATAGTGTGTCTGTTGTTATTATGGGTCAGATTAACTTTACTGATCCCTTGGTAAAATTCATGTGCGTCCTGACACAATATAAATAGTACACAATTAAGCTCCTATCTAGTTTAACGGCTGCAACAACATTGTTAAAGTCATGAATGCATCAATAATGGTAATCAAACAATTTAACATAGTATTCAGAATTATGCCAAATTACAATTTTAACTTGTACAGCACATTTAATTATACTTTTGCGTTTTTAATTATTGTGAAGTATTGCTAAACTGTGGTATTACAACTTTTACAGAGGTGGGAAAAGTACTCAGATCTTGTACTTGAGTAAAAGTAGGAGAACCGGAGTGTAAGAATACTCTGTTACAAGTAAAAATCCTGCAATTTAAATGTTACTCAAGTAAAAGTACAAAAGTATTAGCATCCAGAGTACTCAATATGCAGATTGACCAACTTCAGAATAATACATATTACATGTTTTGGTTATAATTATGGATGCATTAATGTGTTCTCAAAGCTGGTAAAGGTGCAGATTGTTTTAATTACTTTGTACACTGCATGGATGGCTTGTGAATTGTACTGAAATCTTTTAAGTGAGGATTTTGTCACAAAATGAATCCAAATCGGCAAAGTAACTAAAAGGTATATAATACATGCAGAGGAGTAAAAGCACATGATTTACCTCTGAATTGTACAGAAGTAAAGGATATTAATAACGTTATTTGGTTGACATTTGATAACTTGTAATACCAAATTCCTTACCGATAAAGGTGGCTATCTCCCGTCCCGCCCCTGGCTGTATATCCACGTATGCCTGAGGTTCCCCGTAGTAATTTATCCAAAGTGGTCGCACGACACGGGGACTGAAGTTACGAAACACCACATTAATGGGTATTAAACTGTTGAGGGAGCGGACCAGAGGAAGAGACGGCTCTCCCTCCTGAGGCATTGGTACAGCTGGTTAACGCTTAGTATTTCAAGCAGTGAGATTAGCCGTATAGCTAACGCTAGCTAGCAGCTGGGAGGATATCCATGTATGTTGCCTGCTGTCGACACACCGAGATCTTAAAAATAATGAAAGTTGTATCACTTTGTCTGTCGAATTACATTACACCGTTCATAAAAAACATCGAATATTTCAGCGACAATACAGATGGAAAACTGTCTCTTCGACAATTCTTCTAAATTTCAACTAATTTGTTTATATTCCCTCTTCCGGTTGAAAGTCCAGGGACGTCAAACTATACTGTGACGTGATTGGTCTAGAGGCGTGATGACGTATCGGTCTAAGAGGACGCGCTTCATGTTCAAAACAAAGTGGTATACTGTTTTTTCAGTAAAACCTCACTGAAATGTTTTCAAGAAGGTAAATGAGCTAAATAATAAGAAAATCCAACAATTTCAAACGATTTACATATTCTTAATTTTAGCCCTTTTTATAACCATAGCTATAATGAGGCATGAAATGCACTTGATACATTATCAGTTCAATATCTCTAATAAATTCTTCAGGGGCTTTACATAACATTACCTTCATAACGAATATATTATGAGGACAGTAACAGTCTTTTTCACCATTAAAATATTAAGACTTATTTGCCTGGTAATCAAATTACTGAATGAATCGAAGCTCCACCCAGTTTCACCCTCACATAAAACATATGGGCACAGCTGTACTAGACCACCCTCCTCCCTGGAGATTATTCCCAACCTGAGCTCGAACACATCAGTATCCATTCCCCTTCAGCACTATTTAAAAAAACATATTCATAAAGGTATGTAGAAATACTTGTTATTTAATGATTTGCTGACAAATAACTTTACTTTAATAGCTAAACGCAACTTTTATTAAGAGTGAAAAGTGTGCAACTCGAGTTCCACTGGGTTTACCGCTGTTTATGTTTTTAAGCAAGTACAATTTTTCATATAACTTTGATTTTTTTATTTTCCCCTAGGAGCCTGTTTCTCAGCCCAAACAAAATGTGTCCTCTGAATGATAGTAACTCTGTGGATACGGGAGACACGGCGAGAAATGAGAGTCTGGCCCGGCTGGAAATCGTTCTGCTCAGTGTCATCTTCATCAGCGCTGCCATCCTCAACACATCCCTGCTGCTGGTCCTCTGGAGACAGCGCAAACAGATGTCCCGGATGCGCGTCTTCGTCTTCCACCTGTGCCTGGCGGATCTGGTGGTCGCTTTCTTCCAGGTGGGCCCGCAGCTCATATGGGATATAACAGACAGGTTCGTCGGACCAGACCTGGTGTGCCGCCTGGTGAAGTACCTTCAAGTGCTGGGCATGTTTTCATCCACGTACATGATTGTGGTGATGACTGTTGACAGATACCAAGCTGTCTGCAATCCGATGGTTAAGTTCCAGCGGACAAGCACAAGACTTAACATCCCTGTGTGCTTGGCGTGGGGGGTTTCTCTGCTGGGCAGCTTGCCACAGGTCTTTATTTTCGCACAGGTCCAGGTTGCACCTGGTGTATTTGACTGCTGGGCCGATTTTATCCAGCCATGGGGGCTAAAGACTTACATAACCTGGACCACGTTGGTTATTTTTATTTTTCCAGTTATTACACTTGTTGTTTGTCAAGTGCGCATCTGCCGAGTCATCCAGATCAACTTGTACCAAAAGACTCAACAGCAGCGCAACGTGGGGCTGCATCTGCCATCCAGAGCCAGCGGTGTGGCCGGCATGTCCAGGGCCAGGGTGAAGACCCTGAAGATGACGGTGGTCATCGTGCTGGTTTATATTGTCTGCTGGGCTCCTTTCTTCACAGTCCAGCTTTGGTCCGCCTGGGACGCACACGCACCAAAAGAAAGTAAGTTATTACCTATTTCTGACAGATGCTCAGTTTGATCTGGTTATTTTTTATGATTTTAACTGTTTCATTTAGAGTTTCCGTTTCAACACCTTATCAATAATAGCATACAGATACGAGAGGATTGTGCATCTACGCACAAGACACACAAAATATCCAGAGGTGAAAAACAATTTCTTTGCAAGCACATGATGATTTGCACTTCTTCTGTCTCTCCAGCTGCGACTTTCACCATCCTGATGTTGCTCGCCAGTCTGAACAGCTGCGCTAATCCCTGCATCTACCTTCTGTTCAGCGGTCACTTTCCAAAAAGGCTGATGAGATTCCTGTGCCAGCGGCCATCCGACGGCAGGGATTCAATCCATGAAGAGGCGACGTTGGTCAGCACGCTGTACATGAGCTTCAAAAATGTCTCCGAGTTAAAATGAAGGCAATGCGCTACAATCTTGATATAGAAAAATCGGAGCAGCCTGTGAGGTCTCCCTGCATTGAAAAAACTTCCGAACAGAAGGCACGGAGATAAAAATAAAAATAAGTATTTATCTGCCGGGATCTCTGACATGTGAAAATATGGCCTGTTCTGGAAGTATTCCCCAGAATCAAACCTGCAATGGTTGTCCATAAGTGAGATCTGAGCTCCAGATGTTCCCGGATGATGGATGATAAAAGAAAGAGATTCTTGGACTGTACGATGCCGATTTGTGAAGATGAAGAATAAGTATGGACAGTATGTAAATAACAGAATGCCATCATATTGTTATGACTGTGTTTACCTCACATTTATTGTAAACTTTATTTAAGCTTCATGACTATTTTTGATCTTTTAGACAGATTCGTCTGCATTGGATGTGTCATGCTGTAAGGATAAAGAAAACCCTAAGAATCCAGTTGGTATGTTGTGGATTGTTTTTTTAGTAAAATGCCATTAGAATACATCGCATTGTATAACAGTTGTTTAGGTTGAAGACAAATACTTTAAAGATAAGATTGAATATATCTTTTTTTTTAAATTAAGTTTAAAAAAATGCTTAAATAAACTGTTACAAAAAGTGTGTTTTCATCAAATAGAAAAGAAGAAGAAGGAACCCTTAATCGTCCCACAGAGCGGAAATGTACATAGCAGTGGGCTGCCATATGTAAGGCACCCATGGAGCAATGTAGGGAAATACATAATGTTTAGTGATGAAATGGAATCCATAATCCAAAGAAACTGTTTTTCATTTTAAAACTGTCAAATACATTTGTCACATATAAATGTGCTTTTTGTGAAAAACAAAACCACACAGTGAGTGTAAAATGTTGTTCAGGCTGCAGAAAGTGTGGAATAAAGTATTTTTCTCGCAACTGCTGTCTTTTAACTTTTTTATAAGTAAACGTCAGTGCATAATGACAACTAGGAACAAACTATGAATGGTAATATTCACAGATAATGAAGTAAAAAGGTGGTTTGCAATGAGTCATAAGATTATTTTATCCATTTACATGAATCCTCCCTTAAACTATAGATCATTTTGTATACATGGTGAATCCATTTATATCATCAGTGATAGATAGTATGTAATAAACAGATATATATAAACCTGTATGTCAAACATGGTATGTGCATAATCTGTTTCACAACAAAATATATTTACATGGAAGGAGCAGCATAGCTGACACAGCCTGAGAAATGTCACACATGCATCAACAGCAAATTTACAGGGAACAGCCCATTTATATTCAAATACACCCAGGAAGCCTTACATTTTTCTTTCAGCAATTAGCTCTTCCAACAAGGCTGAAATGTTCCATAATTAGATCAGACTGAAGTCATTAATTTGTGTTGTTATGTGTCATCTGCTTTAGGGGCCTCTGAGGATTTGTTTCCTAAAAGAACATTGCAACATCTTCATGTTTTTTATTATCCATGTGATGACCACACCAGCAGCCTCTTTTGTTAGTGCTTCAGTTCAGTTTTGTTGTGTTCCCCTCTTTTATAAGCCCAGAATTATTTTCTGAAATCACCTTTCTCCCTCTGGTCAGCTGTCTGTGACAAACCATATACCCAAATATTGAGCATGTATTACTGTATGTATGCATGTTGTGTAGTCAAGGATTTTTTGTCACAGTGCTTTTACCTTTCTACTTGTGAAGATTCCTCCTGGTTATCTCAATCCACAGTCAGAGCACCTGGTTGTTTTAGCCCCAAAGGTGTAAAAACTGGTAAATGGGTAAAGACAATGAGTTGCTTCAGGACAACAGGGCAGATGTTTGCCAATGTGAGGGCTTAAACCAATATCATGCTACTGGAGAGAAATACACTACATTACCCTTCCTATGGTTTCTCTCCCAACATCATTAAACTGTCTCATGTTGCAGAAACATTGTATAGTATAGAAAGTGTTGAGCCCTTAGTCAAATACTTCTCAAAATAATTGTAATAAAGTGAAGGATGAACCATAATTATCCGTTGACAGCTGCTTTACATCTGTAGTTTGAAATGGTTATGGTAAACATCTTGTGTTTATCAGCCAATCAGGAGTTATGTAGTTAAGGGATGGTTCATCCATAAAATGACCATTTTGTAATCATCCTAACTGCTGGAACATGTAACACAGTAAGCATACACAGGAGGAGAACTGCATGTTTATTTTACTCTTTTATACACTGATTGTCATGGGGAAAAGAGCTTTCTTTGGAAACAGGTATTTCAATTATTCTTTGAAGCATATATTTTACTGTTTGAGGTGAATAAAAGTCTGACAGCCTGGTGAACATTGAATAAGCAGTATTACAGAGAATATAATCAAAAAGAGGCATTAACACACCATTTTAGATTATACCTGATATCTTTCTTCATGAAAAATGTTGATATGCAACTGCTGAAGGGTCAAACAGGAAATACATTTTTTCTTTTTTAAATTAAAGGAGGTCCATTCAAGTCCATTTCCAGGTGTTCCTCTCTGCATTTCAATAATTAAAAAAAAAAAATAAGACCCTTTGTGGCTGCTGATAGAGCTGATAGAGTCCCACAGTGTTATATGGGTGCAATGTGAAATATGTTTTTAAGGAAAGATAACAAGAACATTGAGATAAATTAAAAGATGAATCTGAAACAATCCCTGCAAGAAACCACAAAGTCATTATCCTTTAGCCTCACAGAGTGTTGACAAAACTCAGGACTGTACACCCATATGACTTACTGCTTAGGCAATAAGGTTAACATGATATATTGTTTTTTAATTGAAAACTACTGCCTTTTTAGTAGTAGTTATGAAACCCATTGACAAAATGTATTACTATTCGTTTGAGAAATCATCCCAAAACATTTAAATATATGGACCAACATCTTCACTTCTAGTGGATTGTTTTTACTAGTTGGTTTTTCCTTCTTTTCCCTAAGACATGTAGATATGTGTGAATAAAGGATCCAATTCTACAACTGTAGAACAACAGTTATATTACACAACAAATGCTATAACTGCCTCTCATTTACAGCTACATTTGTACAAACATGAGCCAGCACCTTGCAACAAGAATCACAAGATGTAAAATCCTGAAAACTGCGACACTACACAACAAAACACCTTTTAACAAATATAAATCTCTTAATCATTTACACTCTTTCATTCACCTCTGTAGCTCATTGAATAATTAGCTTGTCAAACGATTCTGGGGCGTACGCACAACATCTTAAAATGCCATACAATATGAACAAAATAAATAAAAATGAATTCTCTTGCTTTCTGTGTTAAGTCACTTTAACCTTTTTTTTAAAACAGTCCTCCCTTAGACGCCAGGTTTTCTCTAATGTTCACAATGTTACAAAACAGAAGCTGATTATTTCAGGGACATTGGCATCAACCCGTTTTTGATGGGATAATAACCACTTTCCAATCTTCTGGCATATAAAAATACATTCTATATGATTCCAAGATTCAAAATATACCCTAACAGATCCATATCGAAACAAGTCCCCTTTCATCTCCTCTACTGACCCACAGCAGCTCAAATTATGTCAGAAACATATCAGCCAGATATCTCTATCTCAACTGCACGCAGAAAACCTCTACATCATACAGAGGAAATTAGTGGAAGGGAAATGATGCATTAAGCAGAGCTTATGTTGTGTTGTGTCTGCAGCTACCATGGAATCAGCCGGTGCAGATGAGCCAGCTGCATGCTAGGTTTCTAAAACGTGCTATGGACCAATCTGTTGTTGCCCTGTTTTTTTTTCTAGTTTTGTCTAAATGCATTTAGTTGGCTAACTGCTGCCTCCAGTTCTCAATAGCTTTTAAGGACAATAGCTCTCTCGTGGTCTAAATTGAGTGCCATTTAAAAGCTTAGTGACCTTTCCACTAATATGATGGATTTACTGCCAAGGGTGACAGATGCTGTGTGATGCATTGATTACTGACAGTAATTGTAGCCAGAGAGTGCCTGAGATTCAGGCTTTGGGGGTCTGTAGGGTTTTTTGTTGTTGTTTTTGACGATATATGATCGTGCGTTGTCACAGGCAGAAGAGGCGAGAGCCCTCTCTCCCCTCCTCCACCTCGCCTTGAGGGATACGGGGGAGCAGCGCTGACCGGGTCAGACCCCAGAAGCGAGGCGGAGACAAGTGCTTCTTGGTGGCTGTGAACCTCCAACCCATGTGAGACCCGCAGGTACGACACTGAGCAATGGTCCAGGCGTAGCTGAGAGCAAAGAAAAGGACAATATTTTTATTAAAGACAGGATATATAACATTATTTTATTTCTTCTCCCTTATTAAAAACTACTGAATCTATGAATATCTGAAAATATTGTTCATTTTAGTAGTTTAACTACTTGACACAAGATGTTTCCTAGGTCACTGGAAAGTCAGTTCCCAGTGTGTGTGTGTGTGTGTGTGTGCTCCGGAGGTTTAAGTCTACTCATCACACCTGTACAGGTGGCATTTTAAACCCAAATGGCTTAAAAACTTTATGTTAAAACAGCCTTTTAGAGTAAAACTACACATGCATCAATCTGCACAGTGAAACTCAAACAGTGTAGCAGTGAGCAGAACTGTTGTTTCAAATTGAAGGGGGTTTAATTTAAATGTTTTAGTCTTTAAAGAGTTAAAAATGTGGCTCGCTTGAGCAGGATTCACGGTTATTTATCGAACATCAAGAAACATCTTAGAAGCTTCTGAAACAGCATCGACAGTTTTGGGAAATTAAATTCAACCCATTATGCACTTACTTAGTATGTCATTCAGAAACAACGATTTAAACATTAATGAATACCTACAACGAAAGTTTTATCAATATACTTTATTCATTCCAAATAGTTAATGCTGTCTTCTAACGTTTTTGTTGTAAATACAATAAGAAACCTATGGCATAGTCTACCAGGATTTCCAAACCTCTCATAGCTTACAAACCAAACAACTAAATGTAGCAGACATTTCTGCAGCACTTGATCTACATGACGTCCAATACAATACAATTCATTTTAGTTTTATTCTTTAAGCATAAATCAAAAATCTCACTGTCAATATTATCGACACAAGTTCACAGTTTCTTCTCAGATCTGTGTATTGGTGTGTGTTTTATGATGTGAAAAAGAGAGCCTCAGGGATATCTGTCTCACCTGCACAGTGAGAGGTCTGATTAAGTCCATTCACTGTGTGTTAGGTGTTGCGTTATTAGAGAATCTAAGGGAGGATTGTGAACTTAATGCCATGAGTGTTGCAAAGTTACCCTGGAAACCAGCTGTGCAGCGTGGATGGCCGGCCCACCAGGTTGAGGTTGTTGGATTTGTAGACGGTCAACGTTTCATGGACGTAACCATGAGGGTTGACATATGCAGCCATGGGGCCGTTCAGAGACAAGCTGCAGTGAATGGAAAGCAGGTGTAATATTACATCAGTGATTTTCACACAAAAACATCAGTATGAACCTTTAAATGAAGGAATGAAACAGAGAGAGAGAGATTCCATAAAAATAAATAAATGTAAACAAACTTCCTTAAAAATGTCTGAATCATGCATTTAAAGTGTTTTAATTATGGGGATACAAAACTAAACTAAAAGCTACGACTTGTTTTCAACATTCAACAAGGTGATTATTTTAATTTTACAGGTACTTGCCAAGATTAAAAACATGAACAAGTAACATTTTCAGACACTTTATTAAGCAGCAATTTACTGCACTCCACTGGTTTGGTCCCTAATTGAAAATGCATTAGCTATGTATGCCGGTCTGTTAGTTTCTACACTTAGAAATCATATTAAACACATAATCATTCATTTACTCAGATTATCTGGATGTCCTCAGACAAAACAGTTAATGCACTCTTTCTATAAACGAAGAGGGTCTGGACAGTTTCATCGGTGTTAGAGCTACTGTGTTTGACTCTTGGACAAACACATTAACCATAACACGTCAGAGACAGTTATGAAATTACATTACATAACAGTGTGTGAGCGTTGGTGCACAAATTAGAGTGTGGAGGACCAATTATGTTTTATGATGTAACTCCAACCTTAATGTAACTCTTATGTGCAGTTATTATTGTGTTGGAGGTAAAAACAAAACAGAATAAAGAAATTCAGGCTGCTTGTTTTGTCTCTTTAAAGTTTGTGTCAACCCTCTCTAATAAGCATTTGACAGATGAATACAACATGCATAAGATGTCCTCACCTGAAGATCTCATTCTTTGTGGTGATTTCTGTGTCCTGGCACTGCTTACAGCACAGCGATGTGCACTGAGGACGAGAGATAATGAAATGTTAAAAGTCACTGTTCTTACTGACGATGCTCTAATAATCCATCCTTTATGCTTCTGCAAGAGCCAAGTGCTGGCTGACACAAAGTCAGGTCTAAACTGTGTGTCCAGTAAGAGTGTCAAGAGAAAAGGAGGATTATTACCCGCAATCAGACAGCATGGGAAGAGCAGATAATAGGCAGACACTTAATAGAAGCAATTCAAACGTCCGCCGAAGTACAGCAGTACGAAAAGCTTCCTGTCGTTATAACATTAAAGTGTAAATTGACCTAGAGCTTATATGATTCATCGATCAGTAGATTTCATTAGTGGTTATGACGCTCAATTATTCATTTAAAATCTGCAGTGGGTCAACAAGAGAAGTAACAAAGTATTTTTATTTTGCAACTACAATCTAAAAAAAAATGTATTCAGGTATCTGACCAAATTAACTTTTAGTATTACCAAATATATTTTGTTACAGTAAATCATTTTACAAAAATACAAAAGTACTGTTTCAGCACATCAAAAACTAAAATTGGATTGTGATCTTTTTAAGCTGTTCTTAATCTTAATCTGGTAAAACCTTGCTTGGTGACTAGTTGACATTTTTCTTACAAGTATTATTAAAACATTAGGGTCCTGGTGCTGAGGAAATGCGCAGTTTATACCGATGAAAAGCTTCAAAAATTCAAAAAAGTCCAAAAGCAAAAATACCAATAAGCCTAAATATACACTGCTCTGCTGTGTGAATGAAATATGTATGGTTAGTTAATATTCACATGTTGAAAGTGACAAACATATCATGTATACCGCATGTTTATTACAGATCTGTTCTGTTACTAGTAATTCAAGGAATCTTTGCTTACGCTAAATTGTTTATGAATAGTTTATATTGTGAAGGCCAAGTTTAGACTGAAATATTGCAGCAGCAACAACAACCCATCTGTCGCCCCTGACAGGCATAGTTGATATACCAAAGAACACCAGAGGAAAAAGGGACAGAAGTACAGTAGGAACAGGAGATCTTATCACACTGTGAGGGAGAGGGTGGCTGCAGAGCCAGAGGAGGAAGGGGCAGTGATGAGGGGTTGGTGGTGACCCTTCCTTACCCGGTCCATGATGTCCAGCTCACAGCGAAGTCTCTGGATGGCACTGCCGATCTTCAGCAGTTGGAGCCGCAGAGCGTCGTCTATGGGCAGACAGGCCGCTACTCTGTAGGAGAAGTCTGACACAAACCAGACAGAAAGGCAGAGACAGGATGAAAGGAAGGAAAGGAAAGAAGCAGAAAAAACGCAAACAAAGAGACGTACGTGCGCATGTGCGAACGCGTCTGCTATCCATCTGTAACACACTGAACAGAGGCTGACCTACGGCGTTCGTAGGGAGGGAGTCATCCTTCAGGTTCTCGTCCCATTCATGGAGCTGTTTCTTCACTCTGTTCATGAGCGACTCCTGTGCGATGGGACACAGGAGTCAGAGACAACATGGTTTACATTCACTCATATTATGTGTTTATTTATGGAGGGAATTCCAGTGCACACGGGCTGCAGTACTCACAGAGTCGTAGAGTGCGTAGACCCAGGGTGGCCATGGCGTCAGGCTGGCACAGTGAAACTTCCTCTGTGAGGAACAACAGACGACCCATTACCCAATTTTATACTTATTTTAAGATACCCAAAGTTTCCCCTCTGCTTTCCACATTGTTAATACTAATACACATGTTGTGGTTAAAAGTATGTGGACTTTCAAACATTATACTCATGCCAATGTTCCTGTGTACAGAGTAACATGTTGAAAATCCCAGGCTTCCACAGGGTTAGAAGCCCAAAACTCTTTAAAGAGGCTTTTTTGGGTCCCTCCAGTTTTTCCCCTTTGGTATGTTCTAAAGGTTTTTGTGCATGTAAATGGTCTACAAGGGCTAAAATCCCAAAGTTCACACAGGAGGGAGTTTCTCTCCCACACACTCCTGCCTCAAACACCTCCATTTAAGTCCTTTATTTACTTTAGTTACGTAGTGACATCATCACATAACACTTGTGCTTATATTGGCTAGTGCTTCAACACATTGTACTCGATAGGCTAAGGGGCATAACATCTCTAAGTGGTTGACAAATCACAACAGAACGGAGCGGGCTCTGGTTTTAGACAGAGGGTGAAAAGAGTAGGAGAAAAAGACCTTTTTTAACATTAAATCAAGCAGAGATGTCACAGTAGAAGCTTCAAATATAAATATGAACCTGAACATTTGCATAACAGGGCCCCTTTAAAATATTATCAGATGTTGTAACCAGAGCTGCCTTACCCTTTTCCATTCCCTGATGAAGTGATTGTAAAGTATGTAATAGCAAAAGAAGCTGCATGTTACTGCTGCACATGTGTACTGCATTTTCTTTAAGTGTTTTTGTCTCTGACCTGCTGGTACTTATTCCACCAGCGCTGGACCTGCTGGCAGCTCTGAGTCGGGGGATTGCAGGAGGGGTGCATGTTGAGCCTGGAGAGGGGTGCAAGCTGCACGGCAGAGAGGGGATCTGGAAGGATTCGTTCTGGAAGGATCTGTACTTTGGCTTGTCTGATCCTGAGGTAATATACAAGGGAGACAAAAACATAAGTTAGGGAAAGAGAGACAAACAGGGAGAGAAATGTGAAAGAGAGCAGCAGAAGGCGAGGGAAACAGAGCGGATGAGTAGCAGAGTAAATAAATGGTGTGCTGGCTAAATGCTATCAGGTGTATGACAGGATGTTTGTAAATTCGTAGATGATCATAAAGAGGTGCCGTCTGTACAGTTTCTCTGTCGCCATTAAGAATGCTTCATCAAAGAAACACTCTGGACCTCAGACAAACAAACATTCACTAAGCAACATCACATGAGCAACCAAATAAAAACCTTCAGGTGTAGCTATGTACAATAATAAACACATACAATATCATTCACTTCAATCATGCACAAACACAATGTTCATTTATTTCATATGTATAAACAAACAGCAAAGAAATCCCCAAAACTGCCATTATATGATGGCAGTAGAAATGTATTTTTAAATGTTGGTTTTTTGGTTTTTTGTTCAGGGATTCAACATCCAAAGGTTGAACATTCAGAAATGTTTGATAGGCATCACAGAGAGGAAGAGAAGTGTATGAACAGAACACAGTGTGCAGAGAAGCAGACTCCCTGTAAGTGGGCCATAACTTCAATTCTATGGTTGCTGGGGTCTCAACACAAGGTCAACAGGATTATGGCAACCGATTTATGCGCATTACACATATACAGGGAAATATGTCTGTATGAAGATCAAGTTTAATCGACTCTAAAGCTCCATGATTTCCTGAACGGTGGAGGATGTAAGTAACCATGATATAACGGTGGTTTATGAGGCAGCTTTTCCCCATAGATGCTTCCGTTGTTTACTGTACGCTCCAACAAGAGGACTCTACTTAAAACCCACACAGATGATTACAAATAAACTAAACCCTCTTGAGAGCATGAAGCAGAACAACTCAACAAACAGAATTAACCCTTCCTTAACAAGTCACAACCAATAAATATTGTACAAATCACTGAAAACTTAAAGAAATAACTCCACAAACACATTGTTTGAATGTTGTTCTGAGTTTACTTGTTGAAGATGACTGCGAATAGTTAGTCTGCCCTCTAGCTGTGAACTATAAGAGCACTTTGAAAAAAGTCCTGACTTTTCAGAGTATATACGCCTCAGGTACAGTATGATGATATGTAAGATCCTGGAACTGAGTCGTAGTATTAATTGTTTTTATAGAACATCTGAAGAAATAGAATATTTCCAATTTGTTTAAAGGAAAGTAGAGGCACACTCACATGGATGGTTGACTGATTTGGAGTCCTAGTCTAACGTGCTGCTGGTTTTCTGTCTTACCATATGTTTCGTAACAGATGATTACATTCAGCTTATATTCCTGTTTAAATCAGTGTATGCCTAGATGATGAAAACCTGCAGGGCTCTGATTCCTGTAGATATCCGCAGGCTCGCAACATAATGTTTACATAAATTCAAGCTGTCGTTCAAATGTGCATATTCATTTAGTCCTGACCTTTGGTGTAAGACGCAATTAAACTTACCCGTCTGCTTGAGTTCTTATCTCATGGACCTTAAACCGCTGCCTTCCCACAGCTTTCACTTTGACAGTTTCAATGCCATACTCCTGCTCTTCTCGGTATGCATAGATTTCAGCTGTTGTCCCAAACTCTGCGTCCGGCTCACCAGCATCACTGCTGAAAGAGATACCAAATAAACTTATTACAATGAAACTCCAACACCAATTTAAAAAGAATACTCGAGTCATTAAGGGTCTTACTTCTATGAGGCTGAGGTTCCAGTCTGTTGACTTTGGTTTCCAATAGCTACAGAACATAGTTATCTGCTTTGCCACTAAACTAGGGAAGCATGATATTGATTTTTTTTCAGTAATGCTGATATTTTCAAACTAATTTCCACTTATTTTTTTCCACCTAGTTGCAGAGAACATCATGTTTTAAGCAGAAATGGAGCTAATAAACTGTATCACTGTTCCAAGTGCTCTTGTGATGGCTCACTGGCAGATGCAGACCTTGCAAAACATTGACTGGGCTAAATAAGAAAGCTTTCTAAAACTAAGGTTATATAAAAAGCTTGGTACATTTATTTGAATGTAACATATCAGAGGAAATGTTCATTCCTGGCCATTGGGATATTTCACTTTAAAGGCTGAACTGCCAATAGTGCAGACATGCCGATGTCACAATGCCTAACTACTTCCACTGACCTGTGTGAGAGCACAGCAAAGGTGCGGTCTCTCTGGATGATGCTCCGCATCATGCTGACCTCCTGTGGCCTGAAAAGCTGCAGAGGCAACGTCTGGCCGGGCACCAGCATCACAGCGGTGTGAGGCAGCACGGGGATGGTCTGACAGCTGTCTTCATCGTGGACTGTACGGCCGTGGAACTCCTCCATGTCTGAACCCAGGTACTGCCAGCACAACAAACAGTCAATACAACAACATCACAACAGCTGCTACTACCTTCCTTCTGGATGATCAATAAGAAATGGATGTAAAAAAAATCTCAGAAGAAAACTTGAAGGTCTGACAGCGGCCCATGAACCTCAGCTTTTCCAACTGATTCTAGACAAACATCTATTTCAAACTTTCCGAATGCTCAACTGTATTACAATACAAATATGTATGTGTAAAGGAAATTATGAGCAGCATTTCCCTGTGATCATTTTTGACATTTATAACAAGTTATTACAATTGCATTGTGCATGGGCCTATATCAATAATAATGTTATCAACTTACCGTATGATATATGGACATGACCCAATAATTGTTAGGTTATAAAAATATCGTCCATAGCTCCGGTGTGTTACATTTTGATTTAGGCTGAATGACAAATTCATTCTGCTGTTGTTACTTATTATATCAATGTTATAGTTCATATTTTGGAACTTTGCACTTTTTGTTAACAAAAGGTCCTAGCCCCTCGAAACTGTATGTGTAGTATATTGTGATAAAGGAATGAATGGCTCTCTATAATGCAGTGCTAAGAGAAAACCTCCCTAACAGATTGAAACACAAAGGGAAGGTGAAATAACATGTCTGTGTTAATGAACATGTCAAGGGCCATTATCTGTAGAAATAACAGTGGCATCACTCACAGAATGTGATGTGGGAAGACTGGGATCGAAGGTGATGGTGGTGTGCTTCTCTGTCCCCTCACTGTCTCGTTCTTCAGTCTCCATGTCATCTTCCTCCTCCTCTTCCTCATTATCTGTCAAGGCACATAAGAACAGTGGTGTGAGGCAGATGTACAGCTGTACATTTATATTACATTATTGTAGTTTCGATTAGATCGACTTTATTGTGCACCTCAGTGGAAATCTGTCTACATACCATTACACAATAGATACATACAACGGCGTAAATGGGCATGAAGCAGTATATCTGATTAAAAAGAAGTGAGCGTTCCCTCGTTTTGTGTGAAATGCCTTTATGGCTTAAGGAATAAAATACCTCTTCTAGAAATTGGGAAGTCTCTGCATATTTGTGTTTAGCCTTGTTGTGTACAGCACTGTCAGATATATCGTAAAGTTGTTTGTGTGGCTTGCAAATCTACAAACATTTCCGAGAGTTTCTTTTTGCTCTATATCCTCCTAATAAGCCACGCTGATGGTAAAAACGAAACAGAATGTGACAGCAGAGGATGATAAAATGAGTGTGTGACGGTGTGATATGTGACAGTGGCCTGTTGAGGATGTGTTAGCTCGCAGTTAGCAGCACAGGGAGACCCATGCTCCTCCGGTGAGACCTAGCAGGTAAGTCTGTCCCCCGCTGAGGTTCACTGTTACCTGGTAAAAGCTGCAGCTGGTTCCCCATGTTGTCGTTAATGTTGTCTTCTCCGGCAGCCCTCTCGTCAGCCATATCCTTGTGTTTACAATGCTGACTCTTCTTCGTTGTGCAGCACCAAGGAGAAGCTCGAGCGCCCCCTCACGATGTGTCACGTTACTCAAAACTGGGTGCAGTCATCATGCTCCTTTTATATTGAACCGTAGCCAGTGGTGGAAGAAGTCAGATGCTTTATTTTAGTACAAGTACCAATACATTATCAAAATACTTCATTGCAAGTAAAAGTCCTGTGTACTTTTATAATAGTACAAAAGTATCATTAGGTAAATGTACGTTGAGTTGTTGGAGGAGCATGGGATATAAGAATTTCATTGCCAACATATAGGCTACGTTGTATATGCTGTGCATGACAAATAAAACCGTGAAACCTTAAGTACACAAAGTAAAAGTAGTCACTGTGCTGAAAAATGGCTTATAGTGTGCCAACTATATTTGTGACATTTCTAGATAACATTGCATCAAGTAGCATTTTACTTTTGGAGACGAAGTTCTGATTACTAATGTACGTAATTTAACCCTTTCTTTATAACTATTGTCAACCACTTTTATTCATTTTATATAAAGTAAAATTAAGTACTTCCCCCTTTCTAAAAGTAGTGTAGAAGTATAAAGTAGCATAGAATGGAAATACTCAAGGTAAATGTACATAAGTGAACAAACATCACTTTCCATATCTAACAGTAGCTTGCTCAAGACACAACTAAAGCGAGAACTTATCAGTGAGGTAAAGGAGGGGTGTCTTCTCAAGTACTGCGTTAAGTACAATGTAAATGTACTTTAGACTCTTTTATCTCTTAAGAGGATAATTGTTGTATTTCTCTCCACCACTATTTAGCTGACAGTTTTTGTAAATGTGATGTTGTAATATTGGAGTTTCAAGATGCAACTTGTCCTTTTGGAAAATGGCCATACATACGGTACACAAATGAATAGTAACATTAATTAAGGGTGAAAAAGACAAGAAAAGCAAGACAAAATGAAACGTGTGTTGGGGTTAACTATGTAGGAAAACGTAAACTGCACCTGTAAGCAAAAGGGAGAACATTTTTTCATGACTTCAGTAGATTCTTTGCAAGCTAGTCCAAATCATCCCTAAATGGCATTCGGTTCACCCGTGATTCACACACCCAGAGTGTCAAATTACACGACTTGCATGCCAGAGGCATGTTTCAAACCAAGCTACTGAGGCTCAGAATAGCATCTAAAAGAACTGAGAATAAACCCTTGAGTAAATTTTAAACAGTGTTCCATTTATTGTTAACTACACCTCATGACAATTGTATATTGGTCCATTAACAAAAGCAGCTGTAGTTTCTGATGTTGGGAGGTCATCCAGCATCTTTGCCTCGTCCAGTCAGACCTTCACAGCAGGCTCCATGAGGCGCACAGTCAGCTGAAATCAGGTGTAGGCCTTCTTTCCACTGATGGAGGCTTCACTTCTGCAACATGCGGCGGTCATCAGGCGAGGCTCCGATGGGAATACAGCCGAAGGAGAAGAGGGTCTACTTTGACCTCTGCCTCATCTTCCTCCTCTTACGCTTCAGTCTGTTGGAAAATAAAACGGTGGTCAATAAATGTACAATAGCAATTTCATACACTTGTCTGTACTGAATGAAAACATCTAGTGACCTTATAGATTTAATTACCAACATTATATTTACAGTGGAAGGAATAATATCCCAAAGCAATGTTCAGTCTACGGATTTTAAAATGCCACTTTTGTATTTGACAGCACATTATAGTGGCTGTATTGAAGCAGTAAAACTAAGTCTCCTGAAATTCAATGAATGGCTACATTTCAATGTCATGTGGTCGACTGAATTACAGTGCATAAAGCAATTGTTAAATATTAAGTTGTAACCTTAAGTCAATCGTGCACCGTTAAAGTAATATTTACAACAATTAGCGCATCTAAGGCCATGTTTGTGGAATAGGTTGTTATGAAATGAATTTGTATAATCTATGCGAGGACTTCACATTTTTTTCCATAAATATTCTCATTGACAAAAGGGTGCAATAACTTAAAGAACTGGAACCATGTGTAGGCCAGTTTTTTTCTCTTGCTTCAGCACCATACAACTAATTCAGTAAGTTTACCAAATGTTGCACCTACTGTGAGACACTGTAGTTTGTTTGGCCCTTAAATCCTAAGAAACATTCACATTACAAGGTACATTAGTATTTGTACAAAATAGAATTATCTTTGCTTACCTGCGCATACGCTTCTTCCTCCACTGTAAGACAAGAGGAATATTTATTAGTCGAACATAACAGCAAGTGCATTCGATGGGCCATGTGTTCCCTCCCACTTATTGACTGCATGCTTGTCATTATAGTAATGGGACCACATACTGCATTGCTGACTATACAGGTATTGAAAACATTAAAGCAGCAAAGTCAGTCACCAATCTACAACATCCCATCACAAACACATGAGCTATCAAGGGTTTTCACAGCTAACATTTTAGCATGCACCGAAATGGGCCTTCCTGCACCAAAAGCCTCTTAACGTATTTCAACAAAATTAGTTGTACAAATTTAAAGTGTATTTATAGTTATAACAACTAAAGAGACACAGCCTTGCATAGCGAAAGATTTTCAGTTAAAAAGGGTCAAGAAAAAGCAGCAAAGGCAGTGCTAATGAAATGCTAGCTAGCAGCATTGTCTGGAACAGTACGACAAAAACACAAATATACTAACACATATTGGTCAACTCACCTTGGCTCTCATCGTGAGGAGAAGGTTCTGTGAAAACAAAACATACACAATGATTAGTAAATGCGGATGATTTGTAAAAATGTAAGATTAGTTTGGATTCAGATAGCAGTGCAAATGTTCCCCTTACCTCAGCGCGAGAAGAGCAATGGAAAGAGGATGTGACGAAGACCGAGGGCGGTATTTATACTAACGAATACGTCATGTTCAAGCGCCAACTGTTGTGTTTATATAATCATCAGGAAATGTAGTCAAGGAAGGACAAATGTAGTTTTATCAGGATATGGCGCGTTGTTTTAATAGAATATCTTCCTTCTCAAAACAGCAAAAGGTAGACGTTTTAACTATAGTGAATTAAATTATTATTATAATTGTTAATTTCTTTTAAAATACTACTACTTATTATAATATTTTTTTAATAACTATAATAATTATAGAGACAGCAATAACTGCACTGGCCATGTCTTTAAGTTTTATTTTATTTTCTAAATAATGACATAAAAATCAATACAAATGAGAGAATTTCTCTTCTTGATCTTTTCATGTAACTATCATTTCAAGGTGCCTGATGAGTACATATCTTCCTTTAATCGCATTTGAAGGCTTATCATGTAATCGTAAGGCCTTCTCTAATTTCTCGGTTTATTTTTAATATGTACGATTGACTTACTCTGCCCTTAGTTTTTGATGTTAAAAATAGAGTGCACTGTAATCATTGATTAATCACTTAAAATGCTAAGCTTATACAACAATAACATAATGGTAAGGAAAGGTTACATTTGTGATATCAATGACTATCATTCGTTGGTACATTTCTCAGAAAATCAATCATATAAAAAGAAGGGAATGTCAGTTTTTGTTAAATCAAATGTATAATGTCATTATAACTCATATAAATAGTATAATGCCATACCAACATGGCCTAATAGATACAGAGATGTTTATGGGCTCTATCCCAAATAGATTAGTAAATATTATAAACAAGAGGCTCACCAGATACCGCAGTTCCTTCCTTCCTGCAGCGGTCAGACTCTATAACCATCATGGCCCCCGGTAGACCCCCACACATATAACAACACTGACTATAACACCCCCTTGTTGTGTTAATGACTGTGCAATATATACCTGGCTGCTACACTCAGAATGGTTTCTGAGGTCTATTTTTGTGTATTTTATCAATTGTGTGCTTCTTGTGAATATTTTTAGTATCTTGGGTGTGATATTATTAAGCTGTCTTTGGCTCTTTCTGCTGTACAAATGAATATTTCCCCTCTGTGGGACGATTAAAGGTATCCTGATTCTGATCCTTTTCCAATACTGAAGTTTGACAAAACACAGCAAAAACAGAAATGTATGAAAAAACTTTTATTTCCTTAGATGTAAATGTTTATTGCCCACTGATTGAGCTACAAAGCAGTATTAACTGTTGAAAGACCTGACCCAGACCTCCAAATAAAACTCAGTCCTGAAATGATCTTAACAGTCCACTGAAGAGGCCCATAAAACCTTTGAAGTTGGCCCACTTCAGTTTTCACTCTTCACAAGGCTTATGAAGTAGTAAAGAAATTAGATGTCACAAGTAGAAAAAACGTTTTCAAACCTGGAACGTACAGATTTCTTTTCATAAAATTCAAGATGGCAGTAAATATAGCAGTTTTGATCCCCAACGTCAAACTGATATGGTATGTTTTTTGCTTGTTTACTTACAAGTATCACAGTCTTGTGCTCAGGTTAATGCCTTGTGTTGAGAGTCAAGAGGTGGAAACATTGTAGTTTTCATCAAAGAAGTGTCAGGCCTCGATGATAGAATAGTAACCAATAACCCTCACTACATTAACTCTGACACAAAAGTCATCTTTTCAATTACAATCAATGAATTCACTGTCATGTGTCGATATGGTTTTGTTTGAATTGACAATTTAACCCTTTACTGCATAATGTAGTTAATAAAAAATATTTTTTTATTCACAATAAACTGGAGGACTAAACTTGTCATCACCTATGTGAGCTCATAAACCTTCCAATAAAATATCCAAATATTTCATTATAACAATGATTATTTGTTTACATACAAACATGTTTACATGACTTTTTGTAACTTTGGGGCAAAAGAGAAACGTGTGACAAATCAGTTGAACCTCCCATTCATAGACAAAGGAAGACTAAGTTTAAAAATCTGATTCACGTTTCTGTTGGTGTCATCCAATAATCCTGGTTGGATGTTGGAATATAAAGTCTGATCCGGTCTCATTAATGCCCACTATAAGAGTCAGTTTAAATGTTCAGATGCATAGAATAAAACCAAAGAGGACAAAATATTAAAAAACAAACCATCAAAAAATCACCAGTCGCTCACATACCATTGGGCAACAAGTCTTTGCAAAGACGTAAAACTATTTGCAAATATCCTTTATTTCCTACTGAGGTTAGAGAAGAAAAAGCAACACAGTACTTTGCAATAGTGCAGTAAAGGGTTAAGCATCCATGTAGGATCTAAAATTCTTCGGTTAAATTTACGTAAAGAAAATGTGTGTAACGGGCAGAGAGTTTGGGGCAATTTGTCGTGTTCTCTTGCTTCTCTTTGGGGTCTTCCGTGTTTGGAAAGGCAGTATTTATTTATTCCGCAGCTTCTGTTTCCTCGGCTGGCTGTCCAGTTGTGGTCTCTGCTGTCTTTGAGGCCTGCAGAGGGTGAAAGAAGGAGGAACAGATCAGTGAGGTCACACAAAAAGAAAGGCAGGTCAATGGGGTGAGGGTTTCTTGTTTGAAAAAATTATTTACCTTCTTTTTCTTTTTCTTCTGTGTTTTACGGCTTGCAGAACTCTGTAGTAAAGTCTGGTGGAAAGGACAGAGACGTTTTAGTATAAAAGGAAATACGATCTTTAGTGCAGGCAGTTTCTGTGTGACAAAGAAGCTTGATGTGAAGTGAATTAACATCTTACCCTCAGCTCTGCGTCCTGCACCTCATGCTCTGACTTATAGAGCTCCGGATCGAAGAGCCCGTTGGTGATTCTGTGAGGCCCGTTGGCCATCAGCAGCACCGTGAACTTAAACTGAGCTACACACTCTCCTGAGAACAAAGCCAAAGAAGGAAGGAGATGTAAATAAAAAGTACACTACAAGAGGCAGAATTCACCTCTGAAAACTCACCCTCTTTCTCGTGTAGCACACTGAAGGGCTGAAGCAATTCGTGTTTGGCACACTCCACCACACCCAGTCGGGCTTTGGCTTCATCCTCAAACGCCCTGATTGACAATGAACGGTGGAATTAAGAAAGCGCTTGGGCCAACATAAAAAAGTACCTTCTGAACCCCATGCAGTTTTAGGGCTTTTTTTCCTGCCAAATTTGACCTATATTGGTCTATTTTTTTCCATATTCCAGATTCAGCCATTTCCATATCAGAAACTGCTGAATCATTGTTAGAAGTATGACAAAATCCAAAACTGTCAGTATAACAGAAAGGTCATAAATCATTTTTATTTATCAAAAAATACTCTAGCTGAATTTCTTTGATATTTCTTTTACAAAAATGTGGAGTAATTTTGATTCTTTAAAGAAAAAAGGCTCCACAGGGTAAAGTCATTAAACTACAATAACCTCTCTAATACCTCAATCAAGGCAACCAAGCAGCACAAGGCTGGTTGGTTCAAAGTGGTAACTTTTCGGCAACATCTTAATTGAGTTATTCATAACAATGTGAGGATAGTGTGATCTGACTGTTTTGTGTGAAAAGGTATAATTCCATTACATTTCAGAAGAAAAAATGCTTTTCAAACCTGTTTGTGCGCTTAAAGGCTCATAGGGTTAATACTCAACTTCCTGTCAATCCCTTTTGTTTTTAAATATTAGCAGTTGGTTGCCCATGTATATTTATAGAAACACACAGAATTGGATTCATACCGAAGAGTAAAGGGCATGGCATCAAAGCGTCGTTCCACCTCGCTGAAGAAGGTACGGGAAGTTTTCATCTTTAAGCCGTACTGCTTACTGGGGTCCCTCTTATAAATGGTGGTCCTTAGACCTGCATCTCTAGCCTAATGTTAAATGACAGAAGGTGAACATAATAAGTATCTGTTTTGAACAAATTAGGAGTTTTTAGTTACACGTTCTGCAGATATGGGTTAAGTGACCACAGAGGACACTCACCTTCCCTTCTCCGGTGCTAATCAAGACGTCCACAGCATACACTTCATGTACCTCGAACTCTGCCTTCTCATGGTCCTTCCTGAAAAAGTGTTAACATTTTTTTACATTTATTCTAAAGACTGGTACAGTAAATTCATTATTTAGGATGATCCACATCTTCAGATTTTCCTTTTTTACTAAATTAATGAATGTACCTTTGCTGGTCTGATGGGTTCTGAATGATGGTTTTCTCCCCATCGATGACGTGTTGCTTTAGCTGATGAGACAGCATACCTTAAAAAACAAAGGGCCGTAAAAAAAAAGATACATGTTAAAACATGATACAAAATCCCTCATGATAAGAACTCCTACAAGTCATTTTTCCGTCAAGAGATATAAAAAGCACAACAATCATCTAAATGTGAACACTGTGAAGACACTCACCCTCTATCGGTGTGCATTTGAACGACTTGGCGATCTTGTTCCAGGCTTCTGTCACTTGAGAGTTCTGAGACAGAAACATTTTAATTCATTTTACATAATGACAGAGTGTAGCACCGACTGACCGACTAAAGTGAGGGAAAACCTGTTGGTGGTGTTGTTATAGCAAAGGAGATACTGACTCAAATACCATTGTCTTAATAATAACAATAAAGGACATTTTCTAATTAGATGTTTGTTACATTTAGTTTAAGTCAAGCCTGATGTTTGCTTACACATTAAAGAAAATACCAGTCATATGACAGTTTCTATCTTAATCTTTTAACTCATCGATATGGAGGAGAGACTGTGACGAAGTTCTTCCACCTACCTGGCTTCCAGGTTTAACAAGGCGAAGAGCTGCTTCTGCACACAGATGGGCCGCTTTGATTACATCAGCTTTCTTGCCTGTGATGGGGTTCTCCTGCAGGAATGAGACACAGAGAGAAGGGGAATTAAAGCTTGCTTTAACACCAAAGGGTGACTAAAACAGCTTTCTGTTTTCTAACAGGAGCTCACCTTACTGGCTCCCACCGCAAAGCTGTGGGCAACGTTGGCAATGAAGCCATCGACATGAACCCCTAGATCTCTACACAAAGAAAATAGGGAAAAGAAAAGATCAGAACTGTCCAGCTGTGAAGATATCTTACGCCGATGCAGGACAATGAAAGAAAACAGTCAAATTACAACAGTTTAATCTGTTAAGGCCTTTAAACGTTAGTTATACTGAAAGGTTGATATCGTTTTTCCTGTACATCAGCTGAAATATATTGAAGGATTTATTGTGAATTCAAGGTAGCAGCACTACAGACTGTAATAAATTGAACAGACAGAAGGTTAAGCTATGATTGCGTGAGTGCTGGGAAACATACAAACATATTGTATGACCACATCACCATAAGAAACAACAACAAATAGCTGTACAACATTTCAAATACACACGAAGCACAAAAAGCAATACAAAAGGACGAAAACAGAAATGGCAATACAACAAATAAGATGAGCTGACTTTTTCAAAGCAAAACATTGTGTTAGAAAAATGTGATAACTGGAATCAAGCAGATGGATGGGCATCAAAACTAAAACCCAACATACCACTTAAAAACTGCAGAAAAAACTCCCGTTCTAAAAATGTCCCTCCTTACTTGTCGTTTGCCACACAGGACAGACAGGAAGACGAGCGCTTACTGATGAAGCAGACAGGCAACAGCCAAGAGAAAACCCCCACATACAAGCCAAGATGGCACATAGAAAGAAGGGAGGACAACACACTGGCAGACTCAAGACACAACGGGGAGAACAGGGGGTGACATTTGTAACGGGCGTGGTGCCTACATTTTGACCAGATCCCCATCTTTAAGTGTGTAGTCAGGGTCACTCTTCAGGGGAGAGAAGTGGCAAACACAGTTATTGACTGAGACGCTGGTGGGAAACGCAATTCCTAGAAGAGGGAAAAAAGAACCACCAAGTCTTCATTTGGAAATCATCCACAAGTTTAGCATGAAAACAGGGTTGAAATGAGAATCAACAATTGGACTCCTCTTTCTGGGTCCACCTCAGTTCTCCAGAATAAAAACAGCCTTACTACTAGTATGATCTTTGGCTCACCTTTTTTCATTTCCTTTTCCTTCTTGAAAACCTTTCCAGTCTCAGCCATGATATAGGCATCCCCCTTCTGACATAGGCTGAGCACCGACACCCCGGGCATGGCTGTTTCCACAACCAGGCGAAGAGCCTCTGGGTGACACAGAGAAAATGGATATGAGATTCAGAATAGGAACCACGTAGAGCAGTAATGAGATGTTGAAATATAAGTCTTATATTTTTATTATCTGAAAATCACACAAGTGCTTGTCATATTAAGGCAACTCTTCTGGGGGGTTTAAAAGGCTGCATCACAGTAAAGTGAAGCCATTTCCTGAATTCACCAGATGGTTCAGGCTGTTCTATTAATTGCATTAATTCACTATTTATATCCATAAAACAGTTATCTTTTTCAAAAATATCATTTTGTAAAGTTTACTTTATTCATATTTACCACTCCAAATCACAAATAAATAAGGCACTATTTGTATTTGCATTGAATGATGACCTACAATGTCAAACGCCTGGCTAACGAGAATGTCCCTTGAATAACGTTTCAATAACATGACATGTGAAACTGTATATGTACTGCTGCAGGTATATCTGCTTGTTAGTTAAATGTTAATTAATCAGATGTCATTGTAACAAAGTGTTTAGACTCACGATATAAAGAGGAAACCCGTGCACCTAAAAGTACTGTTAAAGTTGCTGCCTGCTTATCTTTTAGCTTTTGCTTATCTTAATGTTGAGCTGACAGGACTGAACAACAGGCTGAGCTAGCTGGTTAGCTAATTAGCATCTCACTTTAGTCCAAGACACAGGCAGCTCCCTCCAGTGAATCCTAAAACGTTGACCAACAGTGAAAGAGGATCTTGCATTAGCTAGAGTAAACCAGATGTGCCTGTTTGATAGCCAGTGAGGATAGCATTATGTGTGGCTCGTATGTAAACCACATGGCAGCTGCCGCTGCTGCTGCTGCTGCTGTGGGGAAACTACCGTTAGCTGTCAGCAGGCCGGAGAGCAGCTCATCAACCGCTACTTCTTTAACTGTACTCACGATTGGCGATGTCACCAGCCATCTTGTACTTGGTGACAACCAGGTCCTCTGCTATGGTCTGCTCTTTCTCGTCGTCAGACATCTTGGCAGTGAAGTTGCAGTCGGCTGTTGACAGCTACAGTTCCCCGCGGCTCGGCTCTGATCTGACGGCTGCTGCTAACCACGGACTCCCGCTGCCCGCCAAGCCCCGCCCCCTTCATCATGACGCCTAGTACATCCTAGCGACGCGGAGTGTAGAATCAATACATAAGAAATATAATTTTTCCAGATCAGAGTTATGTATTAAAATCACTCAATTTATTTTAAAAATAGTTACGTATAAACCTTTGAAAAGATGTTGACCTTTTTTTTAAAACCCCAAACCTCAGATTGCCCATAAAGCCTAACCTGCATCAAATATGTTGAATTCATTTTTTATGATTTTTATGACTGATGTAAATGATGTGCTGCTATTGTTGACTTGGACTTGTTGTCATCTCTTTTATATATTATGCTACCTAAAACATCTAGTGGCATTGGCTGCACTTAGTGAGGTCCTCCTCGTACAATCAGCTGTTTGGAGATGATGCAGGCTACCTTTCGATGTTTGGTTCTTTTTACATAATATAGCTTCTGCTTCTCAGTGACACACTACAGATTGATTCAGCATCAAACTTCTATAGAAGTAGGCTGTAGGCTGAATACAATGATACAGAAAGGTCACATGTTTATTGCTTACCTGATCTATTTAATTTCCTCTTCATAATCATATATTACTGTTAACGGGTACCATTCTGAGTATTCAAGCACAATACATCATTTGTAGCCATCTATGTTTTTTCACAATAAGACTTACATTTGATGAATAAACCGAGATGGCCTTGAGGGGAAATCTGTGTGCCCAACGATATATCTGATTCAAATTATACAGTTTAAGCAGGAGCAAAGCAAATTCAAGCTAAAGCAGAGAAAAGAAATTCAGAAATCACGGACAACTCACTTGAGAAGAGAAAGGGGAAAAAAAGCTCCATACCAGGAGGCCTCCCCTGAGTTCAATAGCCTCGTGAAATAATCATACAATCTCTAAAAAAAGGAAAACATCTATATCCAAGGGGCAAATTCTGAGCCAACTAGTTTCAATTGGAAGACCAATTACACTGAATTCAAAAACGTGATGTTGGGTCCTGCAAACATGGACATATCCTCACCGCAGTAGCAACCTCCCCTAAATTCACTGTCAAATTGCTGCTGAAAAGGATTAACTTTTTTTTAATCCATAATTAACTTTCATTGTTCATTAGGCAAATAAGCTACAATTTACACATTGCACACATGTTAATGTTGTATATGTAAGTCAAAAAATAAAAAGTTTGTTCATCATAACAGTTATTCAAAATATGTTTAATGAGTAGAAAATGTATTGCATATATCATCATTAAAAGAGGTCTCAAAACATAAAAGTCAAAACTCCAAACAAACACATTTGTTCTCAGGAAAAATATTTGTTCACTTTCAAAATGTAAATGGAAAAATATAGCTTGTAATCTGTTCATTTCCTTTAAAGTTGTCAACACTCAGTGCTATTATTTTTGGAAAATGCCCTAAAACATTGTTCTGAGAAAAAAGAAAAGCTGTGTCACACATGTTGGGTTTTTGAAACTGTGTCATAGGCTACATTGGTAATGGCTATTGATTGTATTGTGGGTCCTTCATGAAAATGTCTCAAAGGGAAGTCCATGAGATTGAAAAACGTTCTTCATGTAGGCACTGCTTTGGGCTTCAGAAACATCCTGCTGTGCCAATAGTCAGGATTGTCAAAAGATCTGTCACCAGCTGCAGGTTCCCCAACCCCGACTCCAGCTCGCACCTTGACATTGGGTTCAAACCCAGATCGGTGTGCCTCGGTGCCCTCTACTGCTCCCTCACCCTCCCTCTGCAGGTTGTGGATCACCACAGCGTCTCCAGGCAGCAGGGCAGCAAAGGAGTCCATGTCTTCATACTCATATGCCTCGTCCTCGTCCCTTCCCTCTATATTCAGGTCCTTCCTGTCCTGAAGAGCTTGACGCAGCTTTGGCTGTCTGTTTGTGTAATGATAGTTACTGTCCTCTACATATTCATCCTCCTTTTCCCCCACCTCATCCTCCACCTCTCTGACCATACTTGCTGGTGGAGAAGGAGAAGGAGAAGGAGAAGGAGAAGGAGAAGGAGAAGGAGAAGGAGAAGGAGAAGGAGGGTCAGGTGTTGGAGGGCTTGCATCTCTTTCATTACCCCTGATGTCCATGTATTCATATTCTACTTCATCAGATCCCTGCTGCTCCGAATCGGAGTTTTGATGGAATCTTGTGGGAGCTCCCCTGATCTCCACTGAGGATGTGGTGTCAGCTGAGCATGCTGTCGCTTGTGACGATATGGAGGAGGTGCGCTTCTTGTTGGGCTTTAGATAATGGCTGCTGTGCCTAGGCGAAGGAGCTGTTAGACACGTCTGCTTGTTCATATACTCATATTCTTCTTCATCTGGGTCGTCCAGGAAGCTCGCTGAATGAGACTTGCTCATCCTGCCATGAGCAGCTCGAGATGAGGAAAGTAATGTATCTGAAAAAGGAAAAAAAAACAAAGCAAGGTTTGAATTAGAATATTGTTAGGTTGTTAACACAATATGAGGATACACTGTTCATTTTTTATTAGATAAGCCTTTAATACAAATGTGCTGGTGAATTACAGAGTGTAAAAATATATAGTGCCCTAAGAATGAGCCTTATTTCACAGAAATTAGTCAGCATTTTTGCACTCCCTGTTTTTGCTGAGATGCCTAGAATAAGGTCTGATTTATTATGGCTGGGCAAATATCGGCTTGATTAACACTTAATTAACCCAATTAGTAAGTCATTTAGTTGGTGAATTTGATTGTTGTCACCTCTGCCTGGGCTGTCTCCAGGAAGCACATATCCATTCTGGTCCTCTTCATCCATCTCTGGTGATGGTGTCTCTGGAGGCCCGGCGGAAAAGCTGTCCCTCTGCGAGATGTAGGCGCTGTCCTCACGCTGACGTCGTCTCTTCAGGCTCCCGGTTATAGAAAAGTCTTCATTCATCTCCAGCTCCACTGTCGGGCCGCAGCCCTCCGAGCTCTCAGACACAGTGCGGGCTGAGTTTATTCGAGAGCGCGGCGGCCACAGGGCCTAAATAAGACAACGCAAACACATGCATCACTAAAATGGCAACAGAAATGACAATAGGATGATGTTGATAACAACTTTTAAAAAGTTTGGCTTATGTACAGTTTACACGCAAAGGGACTCAATACATTAAGAGGATATGTCACTAATTTTGCAGACAAATGTCACCTGCCGGCGCCTTTAGAGGAGTCAATAAATACAATAACAAGCAATGGATTTCAGTAATGTGATGAAGTAGATGTGTGTTCATGCAGGTTGATGTCCCCACCACCACCACTTTAGTCCGTTTCTCTATATCTCTATGCAGTAATGTTAAATATTATACTTTAAACACCACAAAAGCCTGTTTTACCTGTCCTGGGCTGTCAAATCCTGGAGTCATAGGCAGGTATTCAGCCATGTTTGATGAAGTAATCACCTGAATCTTTACAAAAAAAGACAGGAGTGAGATTTAGGTGTAGGTGTTGACACAAAACACATTTCTAGATATAAACTGGACATCAAATTGACAGTAAGAACAACTCTTACTCTGTGAGAGTCAAGCCTTGAGAGGCGACTGAGGCTCCTGGTCTGAGAAAGGTAGCGGAGGGCCGGAGTCAATCCATCTACCACCTCCTCCTTCTCATGCTCGACCAGCTCAATGCCCAGCTCATCCAGATCATCGGGGTCGTCCAGGTCTGCACTCCTCTGGGCAAGTTCACCCGGAGCTGCGTCTTTCGGGCTGCAGTCCTAAGGGTGAAAAGAGGTGAGACTTTAATTAGAATATTGCATCTACACTTTCACTGAATCACTTCAGTAAAAATAAAACAACACTTAGAAAACTTGTGCAATACAAAGTGCATGGTTACTGATAAACAAACAACTTCCTTACTTTGATCACCAGGTAGCGAGGAGGATCTCTGGCCATTCTTGTAAATTCATTTGCCAGCTCTTTAAATGTTGGCCGGACATTCTCATCAATCATCCAACCTGGAAATAAAAATAAGAACCTTTGTCAGGACATTTAACTAAAATGTAAAAATTGACATAATCAGGCACAATATGAATAGTTGATGAGCCACCAAAGTCATTAGGATTCCTCTTGCAGCAATAGTAAATGTACAAAATATTATGGTACTCTGAATCAAAGTGATGAACAGACCAACAGTCCAGCATGGGCCTTCTAGATCGTGCTGCTAGCATGGCTAAAAGGCATGTGTCTTTATTGCTGCTGTTAATAAGCAGATCATACCAGGTGTTAAAGAAGAATAGAAGAAGACACTCACACTTGACCATGACCATGTAGACATCAATGGTGCAAATTTGAGGCTGGGACAGACGCTCGCCCTTCTCCAGCAGATCAGGAACATCCTGAGGTTGCATCGTAGTGTACGGCTCTACACCATTGGACATCAACTCCCATACTGTCACACCTACAAGGATTATGTTTTTTTAGTTTAAGTTTATTGGCACATTCAAAAAGTTAAGTTACATAGACAGAACATTTAACAAATGATAATGCAGAGCAGAAGGCACCCACACTAACCACGCTTACTTAAGCCTTCACGTAAATTCTATAAACAGTTCACAATTATATACAGAACACTAAATTAAAACAAAGAAAATAATATGACTTCATAATGGTGGTGGCAAACTATTATAAACAAGATACACTATTTATAGCAATCAAAATACACGCTGAAAGATTTAGTTAGGCGTTAAACATTCATTTTGGCTTTCATGGACATTTCATTTTACCGAAACTGGGACTTCTTAG
This sequence comes from Eleginops maclovinus, assembly GCF_036324505.1. Classification (NCBI taxonomy): domain Eukaryota; kingdom Metazoa; phylum Chordata; class Actinopteri; order Perciformes; family Eleginopidae; genus Eleginops; species Eleginops maclovinus. The sequence goes on along the minus strand of NC_086368.1, from coordinate 14,642,932 downwards.
CCGGTTTAAAAACTCACCGTAGCTCCAGACATCGCTCTGATGTGTGTATCTGCGGAACAAGATGCTTTCTAAAGCCATCCATTTGATTGGAGTCTAAAGAAATAAACAGAGAATTGATTTTATTGATTACTCTAGTGAAAACAACAGAATGAGTCTTTAGTGAGTAAACAGGAGCAGAGGGCAATATAAATTAATGTCAAAGTCTCTCTTAATGAACTTTGGTCATATTACTGAGTATCATATATTTTATGCTTGGCGACAGACCTTGACCTCGTTGTAAAAGTACTTCTTGTCATCGGGGTAAAGCAGGTCTGCAACACCGTAATCTGAGATCTGGACGGTGTAATTATTCTTCAGGAGAACATTTCTGGCAGCCAGGTTCCTGTGCACAATCCTGTTCTCCTCCAGGTAATACATACCCTGATGAGAAAGGACAAACATCTTTGTAAGTGCTCCTGGTATCAGCGAAATGGACCAAACTGTGGTTAAAAAACAACTAAACACAAAAACAATTAAAAAAAATTACCTTTGCGATCTGAACACACCAGTTGAGCAGCCTCTGCGGGCTCAGTTTGTTCTTGCTGTTCCTGATGTGCTCCAACAGTGAACCCTGAGTGCTGAGCGGCATGACAAGCTGCAGGCTGGCCCCGGGACAGATCCCCAGAGTCCTGATCACGTTAATGTGTTCCATGCCCCCAATGGTCATCATGTGCTGTAGTGGATATTCAGAGAAAATCAGTACGGGGTGAAATATCAACTGTCAATTCAGATTTCAAAGGCATACTCTACTAGAAATAGTAATTATAAAATGAACCAAACTTCTGAATACAAATTGACTCCTCATAGTAGCCAGATATAAAACCTTTTGGAGCCACATTTTGTGCCTACCATCAGTGTGTTTTAGAGACAGGAGATATAAGTTATGTTTTCTCTTACGTCCGTCAGCTCATAGAAAGTCTGTCGTCCGGTGCGATCATGAATCGTCTTGATGGCCACAGGGAGCTTCACTGTATCACCTTCAGGGATCCAAATGCCCTGTGAGGTAAATCAAAATAGATGTATTATTTGCCTGATGAAAATCAATTGTGCAAGAGGAGGACTGAAAAACGATTTCCACAATCCCCAGTACCTTATGGACGGATCCAAACACTCCGTTACCCAGCAGCTTGATCTTTCTCAGCTCGGTCGGCTTCAGGATTCGAGATTGGACTCGAGCTCCTTTCTCTCCGGGATCCAGAGGCTCAAAACTCTGCAGTAAGAAAAACACCTCTAATCACTCCATGCAAAAAAAAAGAAGTCCCTCAGGGGAAGCTGTTTATAACAGGACTAACCAACACATTGCACCTCAAGAGATTTAGTTTTATCGTGAATGATAAACTGACGCATTTTTTAATAATAAGCTCACCATTTCTGTCCTTTCTTGAAATGAAGAATAACAGAAATGTTTGGTAGGTGAGTGAATGTGTGTGGTGTGATGGATTTAACCCTCATTTATCCTTTTTATTTTCTTAATTTTTGGTTAACAATGTCCTGTTTATACTGTAGCTGTCCCTATTCGGTACAAATGTCAACAATGTTGCAATAGATGACCTCAGACTCTGACTGACCTCTCCGCTCTCCATGTATCTCCTCATGGCTCGCTTACGACGGATGGCGAGACCTCGGCGGTACAAAACAGTCAGCACGAAAACCGAGAATGAGACGAAGAGGAGGGCAATCACTCCCAGGACAATGGCTGTGGTCTGTTGTCTGATGATAGGTGAAAAGGGAGAAAGGATGACTCGCGACTTTACAATACATTGCAAAGGATAAAAACATGTTAGATAGAGTGGAGCAACCTACCCAGAAATAGAGCGGTCGGTCCCAGCACATTCTGCAATTCCTGGGCCGTAGCACCTAAACAGAAAATAAGTACATTTGAAATAAACACAAACAGAGCTTCGATATGGAAACAGAGAGGGAACTCTAGTAATGTTTACCCCAAGGTGCAGTTTTTGTGGCATGGTTCACAGCTGCCTTCCTTTTCGGCATATTTGAAAATGACTTCCTCTCCTCCCATCACGCCCTCGGGACACGAGGACACACAGTGCGGGCCGTCCCGCAGGAGGGCACAGGCTTCACACTGATCTGCGCCCTGAAGAGATGGAGGGATGGTTTACTTGACAGACAAAGGCAGAGTAGCAATGCAACATTTTGTTGACTAATCAATGAGCTGATCGTCAGATAAGCAATCGGCAACTATTTTTAGTGATGTAAACCATTTAATTACCGCTACTTCTAATTCCATTTTCTACAACTTCATATTTATCCACTATCATTTATAAACTTATACTGTATATATCATACTCTACATTTCAGAGGCAATAATTGCTGTTTTCATTCAACTACATTGATTTGATAACATTGGTTGAAAATTGAAATTAATAATATTAGATTTGTAACAAAAAGTGTATCTTGTATTATCATAGATTAGGATAAACCTTTTTGTTTCCTGGGTAATATCCACAGGATACCACGGATTACATACAGCAAAGTATAATCCTATAATACAACATATCTTTCTAAAATGTGCTAAAACAGTACATTTGATGGTAATACTATGAAAATAGTTTTTTTATACCATATTAAAGAAAGAATTAGAAGTATTTGGGTTTTATTTAAGGAAAGAACCTAACACTTTGAGGAATGTTTCAATATTTTCTGACAACTTAAAGACCAAATAAATAAATCTTGAAAATAAAAGGCAGATTAATTGATTATAAAATAATTATAAGTGGCAACCTTTAATCAAAGCGAACAAACATTTATTAAAGTCAGTGATAATATGGAGTATGACACCACTAGGGGGTAGCAAAATGCTTTTATAACACAATGAAAAACTTGTTTTGTTAATATCACTGTTAAGGAACGCAGCTATTCAACCTGTTTAATACTGTTAGTCACTGAGGAAATGAAATCATACCGGGCCAAGGCAGGTCTGCTTCCCCTCTTGGACCTTACACTCAGGGTGGCAGGGCATACACTCCCCTAACAGAGAGGCGAACTCCCTCCTCTCTCTGCAATCAAAGCAAAAAAGTGAATCACACTGTAATTCTTTCAGCGGCCTGCAGATAACATTGAAAAATCTGGGACGGCCCCGCCACAGCAAACATTACTCACATTAACAATATGTCTTTTATTAAACTCACCCAGTCAGGAACATGCAATCTGGCACGCACGTTCCTCCCCGGCTGTACTTCTTACAAGACAGACACTGGTTTGGCCCTGGGCCCCAGCAGCCATCAGAGGAGCACAGAGGGTCGCACACATGGCCCTCATTCACTACAAACAACAAAACCAAAAGGACAGTATCATCATTAACACTGAAAAGCAAGGCAGGATTAGTACCTCCAGGGGCCCCTGGGCCCTGAGAGCACATGGCCCCCCCAACCCCACCCCAAGACAGAAATGCGTGCAAATGTAACCACGTATAAGTCTGCACTATTGAATAACTGTGTGCGATTCTTACAGTAAATGGTGCACAAAGCTGCTTTATAGTATAAAAACCTCCTTCACTGATCACTTCATTAATTCCCTCTGACTGAACCAGAAAAAAAAAGGAAAATATCTTGTCACTGAGGGCCCATATCCGACCTTGCTGTCAAGGTAACAGTTTAAAAATGATCCACCAGCAAGGTGGATACACAAAATGTTTTTTCATCCAAGCATTCCTTTAATTTTTTCTAATTTTATTTGAGGTAGTTTTCTATATTGTGTGTGTTTCAATGTATAATATGGTGTTGGTTGTTTTAGAAATACATATAAATAAATATTATTCTCTAACAAAATCCATAAATGATTCACCCCATTCTGACCCAAGCTCAAGCATTTCCTACTGTTCCATATTCAGTGTTTCTACTAAAATACCAAATACTGAAAACCCTATTAAATCCAACCACTCCGCTCTTTTACTTATTAATTATAAAAAACTTGAATCTCAAAAAGAGATGAGTTAAATCATTGCTTACTTGTTTCCTCTTGGTTATTATTGTCTACTTAATTTCAATTCAGTATGCTTTAAATATCTATTTAATTAAATGAACGTATTAATATATAATGTCATATAACTGACACTGTGTACTGAAAAACAAATAAAGAATCTCTTTTGGTCGGAGATCCCTCCTCACTCACCACACTGATTTTTCGGTCTGTTTTGCTTGACGTCGATGGCTTTCAGTCGTCGCAGCGGGCGAGAGCTGCTGGGCAAAATACGCGTCCAGTTAACGGTGTCGTGGTAGCAGAGCTTCTTGTTTCCTGTGATGTAGACGCCGCCGTCGTTTATTCTTTGCAGCGAGCGTAACCCCAGGGAGGTCAAAGAGCCAATCCTCATCACCATTAGAGAGTAACCCCTGAAAAAATTAGGAGTGAATAAATGCTGGATAAGAGAATAAAAAATGCCAATGTTTTTATTGTGCTTTAAACACTATGGAAGCAAAGAAACAGATTTTGAATTTGACGGAGTAGTTTTTCCATAGTTATTACAATAAAATTGTGAATCATTATGGCCACAATAATGTGTTATTCTAGTTGTTCAACCTATTTGTTTTAGAATAAAATATTCAAAGGCTAAACATAAAAGTTATTAAGCATTGCAATAACGTGTTCCCTTGCAGGAGGTTTAAATTGTTAGGGCCATTCTTTACTTCCACAAAATACAACCAGCAGACACCCACATTTTCCAGCCAAACACCAGATGATTTTCAAAATAAAGAGCATACGTGAAAATCAGGGGAAGATTTTAAGAGTTGTCCCCACCACCTGATACCCAGTACTGAAAATGCTCCCGAATATATTGTTTAATCATATCTTAAACCAAGAAAAGTAATTTTAAATGGTAATATTGTGCATGAATAGGCAGCTAGAGGCAGTCATGTGAAATAATTACTGTACCTTTTAGTGCTCACTCCTCTACACGCAGTAAAAAAGAGGAACAACAAGAAAACAAATAAATACAAGACAATCAAATGCATCCCAATAAATGTTAGTCAGTGAGAGACACAACAACAACATAGTAACATGACTCACAAAACAAAAACATTGTTATAGCAAAAATAAAAACAACTATGGCTCACTTATAAAGAGTTCTGCCCTGAATGGTTTGGAGGTTGGAGAAGACAGACAGGTCAGACATGTTTTCAGGCCAGGACTGGATACTGAGAATGTCTGAAAATAAAAACAGTTTACAAACACCGGAATGTGACATAATGTTAAAGTACAGTGACGGTTTAAACACACACACACACACACACACACACACACACACACACACACACACACACACACACACACACACACACACACACACACACACACACACACACACACACACACACACACACACACAAACCTGTGATCTCCCTCACAGTGTTGAAGATCTTCAGTTTCTCTGGATCGAGGGCTGGTACATGATTGTATTCATCACTACAGAAAGAAAATTGTAAATATAATTATAAATATAATAAGCCGCCACAAGGCAAACATTTTTTTTCTACCTACTAAATAGCCCAAAATTTCTGTTATATTTTATAAAAGAGTCGTATAAGTTTACCCTTTGATCCCAGTCACCAGGAAGTGCAGGCTGCCCTTGATCGTGGTGCAGTTTATGAAGCTGTCGATGTTCTGAGCGTCTACCGTCTGCATCTTCGGCTCTCCTGTGCCAGTGCAAACTGAGAGGAGGATAAAGATGCAATGCCAGCAGGTATTCAATTTACTACTATTCCACATTTATGATTTTTACACACAAAATATATGAGCAACAAATAAATCTGATACTTTTTGTAGCTTTAACTAGCCAACTGTACAGCAAAGTGGTTACTTTCAGCTCAGCTAGACATGCTGCTTACACACATATTCTTTTGTTGATTTTCAGGATCAAACAATTACATTAAATAAGTTTCAAATATTATATGCATATATCATCCATTTAAAGTTATTTTTAAATTAAAATGTATTAAAATAAAAAAGAGTAAGAACATTTAACATTATCCTTTCTTTACCAGAAAATTATAGATTTGCAAAAATTAAATCAGGCCTAAGGGACATTACATAATGAACAGTGTCTTTTAAAATTTTGCAAAGAAAAAAATCTAATCCCCTGCTGGACGGGAGCATGACCAGCAGTTGGAATAAACATTTGTTTTCCATGTACTGCAAAGGGACTGTTCAGTTGTCTTACACACCTTTTGGACAGAGGCCTCCGCAGGGTTCACATCTTTTAACTCCATTTTTCTCCACCTCCGTTTTATCAGAAGGACAACTGCTCACACATGAGCTTTCATCCACCAGGAAGTTAGCTGTGAAAAAGAAACAAGGCAATGTCTGAAATAGGTAATTCAAACAACGCTAAACCAAACATATACATGCCATGGGTAAGATACAAGTAGTATTTATTTTTTTACAAATACAACTCTATTCAAACAGGTGGGAAAGTTTGCAGAAGGATAGAAACACACGTTTTTTTTTGCCTGCCCCTAACTCAAAACACATACAGACAATGAAAATATATGGTCACGAATCAAAAAACATACACAATAATCCATAATATACTAAGGAAACAGATTACCTGCCACTTAACAAACGCTAAACAATTCTTAACACATTTTCTTTATATATTTATACTAATAAGATATTTATACAAACGCAGCAAATGTGGACTCACTGGGGCACTGGGCCACGCAGATGGAGCCGTACTGGTACTTGGCGTTGGGGTTGGGCTCCAGTTTGAATGTGTGCTTGTTGTAGATGAGGTTCTGTGGACAGAGAGGTACGCAGGCACCCGAGTTGTTGAAGTTCCTGCAGGCCTGCAAACGTCACACAGACAGCAAAGTGAGAAGCACAGGTCATACTCCAGGTGTTTAGGTCCTAGATTTGACATTTTCAAAGCAGACATCACTATTTGTGAAAGCAATGGGGCTGCACCTTACAATTATTATCTTTTTTAATCAATCTGTGGTATTTTCTTGATTAGTTGATAATCAGTGTTGTGGAAGTGAACTACCTGTAATTGAACTAAATTTAACATGGGCCCGCTGGTATACTACATACATTGTAGACTAGTTTAATCCACTTTGACCAGCACAGGAACAGTCATTTTGAAGTATATTATAATTCTTTAGCTGGTTTATAAAATGTCTGGAATTGGTGATAAAAATGCCTCTTGATGAAACCCATTCAAGATGTTGTATTTTTAACACCTTTCTCTTCTTATTGTGACATGTCTTTGTGTTAAAAGGCCTTGAAGCAGCAGACTCACAAAGCAGTCTGTATCCAGAGATCCTGTGCAGCCTCCGGCACACTCGATGTGACAGCAGTCACTGGGGTTTCTACCAAAGCATCGGCCGTTGCACTGAAGCGCGCACACGGTCTTGGTCACTGAAACAGAGTGTATGATCATATGTTAATTTATTGCATCAGTGGTTAAAAACTGTCTTTTTATCTCAGAAATGGCCAGTGCATAGAGAAATCTATTTTCCTTACGAAAACACATTTCTGTTGATTGGTGATTCCAGTGTTTATTTACTATTTATTCTGTCTTGATGTCCATACAATTAACATCTAGTTCAGTAAAAGTTTATTTTCAGTTTTTTCATTTGATATGTGATGAAATATTATTGAAAATGTTCAATAAAAAATGGAAATCTACAGCTCTTGCTGCTTATCTTTAAGGCAACCCGTGGCCACAATGGCAGATTGAAAACCATCACACTACACAACTACTTGATGCTTTGGAAATAAAGTGAGAATGATTTGACTCACAGATCTGGCATGAGTCATTTCTTGCATCCCAACATGGAAGGTCTCCACATGCCTCGTTGCAAGGCTCTAAGACAAAAACAAAAGTATCAGCAGCGCATTCATCATTTTACAAAGTTTCTGTATTTCTGCAAGTAGATTAATACATCAATGCAAACAAAATAAATGTTTTACAGTCTGGGTCAACAACAGGCTTGAATTATTTACAATTGAACCTGGGAAGCTTTCACCTTAGATATTACAAAAATGTAAAATGAATAATGAGTGAGCTATGAGATGGGATAAAGAAATATAAATAACATTCTATTCTCACTCAATTATTCTGTCTAGTCAGACTTTGGGGAAAGTAAGGACCTTTTTATAATCACTGTGTCATACTGTATGTTAATACTATCTATCATCAGTAGTGGGTGGCTCTTATTTTAGCCTCTTCCTTGTGACAGCCTTTCTGCGGTAGATCCATCTTAACATTTTAAAGCAGACCAAAGTTTATCTCATAGACATAAAACATAATGTAAGGAAATATGTCTTATTTTCGACCTTTCCACTCACTTTCAGGCCCGTTGTCATCGATTTCAATATCAGCGTTTGCATCCTTCACGATGTCCAGCCAGTTCACCTGCGGGGCGTAGCTCAGGTACTTGTTCTGGATGATGGAGACTCCTCCCTCCAGTATCTCTGTGGGCGGCACACAATAATGTAAATGGAAAAAGACAATTAGCGGAGCAAGCCTGGGCGAGCCCATGACTCATCCCTTACAACAGTTCATACAGTGTACTGCGCTCATGTTACAGTGGCAGTTGAGACATTCCTGGACTTCACATCACCTACACACACTGCTGCAGCCCCCGCCGCACTGAAGGTGTGGCTGCACTGTGTAGGGGTGTGAGCTCCAACAGTCACCGAAAATCACCTCCTTATCTCAACCCCTGCATGCCCACACTTAAACACACCAACATATATTCTCAATTCACTATAATAAATAGTTACATTTCTCTTCAGAAAAGCAACAATTTTCATTCAAAGAATCCATTTCTTTGGGACAGTGGACAGTGGACAGGACTAATGTTTCCAAACCTGAATTCTGCAATTCTGGATACCAATAGAGGCAATAGTGTTTCACACAGGTGACCAAATGAAAAAGGTAGAGAAGCTTCATCAGCTGCTCCCCTGCAGCCTCTGACACCTAAACACACAAACCAAGCGACTTCCTGTGTACCTGTGAGGTGAGTCAGGCCAAGTTCTTGCAGGCCGTGCTGCCCGTCCTTCTGGTAGTTAACCATCACAGCCAAGGCGTATTTGCCCTCGTACAGTGTGTTGCCTCTGATGACTCTCAGCTGGTTCAGAGGCAGGCGGCTGAACTCATTGACGGCGAACAAGATGTAGCCCGTCACCTCCCTGATAGACTGCAGGGAGAAACAAATATGGAGAAAGAGAAATTAAACACATAATATGTAACTTTCCCCTATCAAAACAACAACAAAGGACAGAGTTTGGTGGCACACATTGCAGTCAGGTTCTGCCGGTTAGGATTTTATATACATTTTCTTTTTAGAATGGTTGTACCATTAGCCAATATATCTACAGATGTCTCCTCCTGTCCAAAACAAATATCCCCAGTGGTTAAAACAAGTAAAATCACAGTGAAATCACAGAGAAGAAACAAAACATTTTATCTGATGCTGTAGGACTGCCCCTCATGTTTGCTCAGCTTTTTTTCCTAATAACTCAAGACTTATATGTCTGATGACTTACAACCGGTCAGTTAAAATATATAGTTAAAAACAACCAACATTTTAAAATATATTTGTTGTAAACATGTGGCTTTGAATTGGAAACAAATGTATTAATTACTGATGAGGGAGGGATACATACAGCAAATTAAACAGACCATTACCTTGAATCCATAATGGATTTTCTAAATAAATACAAAATGTTGGAATCATTGTGAATAATGTAACAAAAATACATAAAAAGTATCATAAATATAGTTTTTCACACTATGTTAGAACGTACAGAAGAAGAACAAACACCTTTTCTCTGATTCTGTTAGTCACTGTGATTGTTATCAGAGTCACAACTTGGCAGCCAAGGTGTGTTTTTCTCGTGTTGTCAGTCACCATGACGTTGGTGCAGTGATTAATTACAAAAAGTTGGAATGGGACATAAATGAGCTCATTGCTCATATGAGACAGAGACATCATCCCTAAACAGCTAAAACCGATAAACAGCTCAGATGTGGGAAGTATTTTGGCATCACGGTAATCCATATCCCTGCCCAGACTGGTTACCATGCAGTTTTTCTCAGTGACACATCCGCTGCAGCTCTGAGAAATTCTGTAAACTTGCAGTGATGCCGTAAAGAATTCATCGACAGATATTTCTGGGATCTGTTATTAAAACATCAGCCAGTCGTTGATTAAGACGCCTTTAAGGTTAAACTAAGGCTATTAGCCTCTGGGGCGATGCTGTACTGTTGTGGTAAATGACGCATTGATTACCTTGTTGGATGATTGTGAATTGATTTTCGATACCAAAGTTTGCATATGCATTCTCATTCCGTTGATTATCTTGTTATATTATCTTGAATTAGTATCCATTAATCTCCAACTGAGTTTCCAATCAAACATACAAACAATGCCATTCAGCAGCAGTACGTGAGGCGTGGTTATAAAACTGTTTACCTTTCCGTTGAAAACATGAGCACACATACTTTGTTCCGATTGCTAGATCCGCCTTCTAAAATTCCCATTTGTTGTTGTTGTTTTTTTTATTTTTATCAAAGAACATTTAAAAATGTTACTGTCTGCACTGTCAGTGTTTGCTTGAATAGATTTGTCTGCAGCACACTTACAGTATTTTACATTTTCAAATGTAACTTAATAAATGTATCAATAAAAACGACACTTATAAAATACCATCTAATTAATTAAAAATAAATACAGTTTAAGTGCTTATAACTTTCCACATATATCATATTCTCCTTGTTTCTGAGAGATAATGGACATTGGTAAACTTACTTAAATGCAAAATGTTAGTGTAGTTTACTGGTGTTGGTTTAGTTAAAAAAAAATACAGTAAAGAAAAAGAGTTATCTCAAAATGGCATTAATCAGCCAAGTCAATTGCTTGGTTTAGCAATAGCTGAAAGCCTCACCTGCAGGAAGGAGAAGTCTCTGGTGTGCTCCATCATGGTAATCTCAAGGTTGCCCATCACTATGTCACAGCTGTTGTACATTGTCTTCATCAGGTTGTACTGGATCTCTGAGTTTCCCGTCGTGCTCAGATCATTTTGGGTGCCGAAACAAACACTCACTGTAAAAGTGAACAATTTACAATTTTTTAAAGTCATTATGTTTGGATTAGAAACACAGATTTATGACAGGTTTCTTATTGTTAAGATATTACATGAAAAACAAAAAAATACCAATGAATAGGCAAAATTAAATGGCAGAAAACAGATTTGTGAGGGTAAAGATTTTAGCGTAAGTTGCACAAAACACACATTTTTTACTGGAGAGTCAATCACTGGAGTCTGTTTCTGTATTTCCAACATGGAAATTTAAATAAAATGATAGGTTATAGTATATATTACGGCTGATGAAGGCATAGTAACACAATATTCCAGCAGAAACGTGTCCCATCAATTACTGTATATTTATTCCAACAACCTTTGTAACACTACAATACTGATCACATTTCATTGTTTTTTTTATTTGTGTTTATATAGGCTTACAGATACATTTCATAGCCCATGTATTTATTCAGCTTTGTTGTGATGTACACATTGAGAACTACAAAATAATGGAGCAAACTCTCAATATGTGTACATACTAACTATGAACTATAAAACTATGGATATTTTTAAGATTAAACCCTTATAAAGACTGTTTTATGCCACTTACTACAAACAACTGTGTTCATGCACACCATCAATGAGTGTACTGTAACACTTTGAAACAAGTTGGCGATTGTACACAGGGCCATCGTTCTGTGAGAGAAACATACAAGTCCTTGTTTACGAGCTGTGGGAGTTCAGCCATGCAGCGTCACTTGAAGGCTGCTTTGCTATTCAAATGTCAGACAGCAGAGAAGCAGCACAGAGAAAAGAGGGGCGCGGAGCATTAAACATGTCTGTGAATCTAAATGTCAATAATAACAATTACTTGTGTAACGTACACGTTGTGATAGACAATCATAATATGTCTGCATACTTTTTGTAGAAAACATGTTTCACAGTGTATTGTATAGTTTTACTAAAGTTCCAGTTCCAGAAGATGTTTTTTTTAATATATTTACTGTTACAGTTTTAAGTGTCTTTAAGCTTGTGATGGCGTAAATCTCAGTGACTAATCTAGCCTAAAATCAAACAAATGATATGCATGTCTGTAATGAGATTTTAACCATTCAGTTGCAAAATTGTGTTGTGTGGCCCCTCAACTTTATGCACCTGGCTCGATTTGGGGTTGCAGCTGGTGTTATCCCATCACGACATTGTCTCTAGTTTTGTTGCTTTTGGTTATTTGTTTTACCTGAGGCTTTAACCTCAGTCCAAGCATCAAGCATCATGCATCAGTCAGTCTTGTCAACTTCTTATTCTTCTGTTGTATTGTTAAGTGAAGATGTGAGGAATGTTTTTTTTTAACCAAACATACTTACAGGTCACACGCATGACGTGAAGTTGACAGTCTCACAAACACATTCCTCCAACTAACATCAGAGTCAATACAGAGCTCAGAAAAACAACAGGATCAACACGGCATAAAAAGTTAATCATTATTAACCTACAGCACTGAGTGTGTGTGTGTGTGTGTGTGTGTGTGTGTGTGTGTGTGTGTGTGTGTGTGTGTGTGTGTGTGTGTGTGTGTGTGTGTGTGTGTGTGTGTGTGTGTGTGTGTATAAGGGAGAGAGGGTGCAACGAGCGTGTCCTATGTCTATAAAGTCCTGATAAGAGTCACTTTATTGTGTTTCTGAGAACATCAGGTTTACAAGAACTGGCTTTGCACCAAAAAACATATTCAAGGCATTGGCATAAAATTGGAATATCTTCGCCCATGTTTTGAAATCTGTTTGATGCAGATCGATCAACTTCATGCAATTAAAATCACTGGAGCCCCCCTTAAGAAACCAGCACATGAACTCTTTAAAATTGATAACTCTGCACTCTATAGCAAGGGACAAGTCAGGGTTATCACATCAAGTTGCAATAACTAACATGCTTCAGAAACTTCTGATTCTTCATTAAAAGTCATTCAGTTGGAATTATGTCAGTGTATGAGCTGTTTTATCTACCCCACCTTAGTTAATCTATCAGTGGACGAATTGTTGACTCTACACTGTTTGAATAGCCTGTTGGGAAATATTCACGAACATCTGCGCACGTATGATCAAGAACCTTCCCCACGCTACAGTATGTACAGTATGCATACAGTTTAAGCACAGCCCACTCTAGAGGGGAGAAACCGGTGTGCACACATGTTTGAGACAAAGTGGTATGTCAGCCATACAGACAATGCACAGGCTGCAGCTGTGGAGGCCGAACATCTCAACAGGCTGAGTGGGTTTTTTCTGTCAAAGAAGGACTTTCAATGTTGGCAGATGGATGATGGAAAAAAAAAGAAATGGGATGGAGGGTTTAGAGTCAATAAACACACATGCAAACAATAGCCCTATTTGAAAGACTGCAAAACAAGTGTAGTAGTGAATCAAGGCGTGCAGATGGCAGTCTGCTTTCCTACTTATTCCACCACTAAATATTATACACAGCACAAAAACTCAGAGGATAAATGGTCTCATTGTCCTTGGCACTGAAGTGTCACATAGCACATAACGAAACATAACACTGATCAGGTTAAGCTGTTATTTCCATTCTCTGCTATCAGGGATTCAAAAAGGCAGAGAAAGAAAAGAAAGGAGGGAGGAGGAGATAAACAAGCTGAATAAAGCGGTTGAGACGATGACTGCAGTAAACAGAAACTTGGCACAGGCTGTGTCAGTGATTACTGCATACCTCACAAGAGAGCGCACACACGCTCACAAACACAAAGAGAGACACCTGAGCACATTAACTATTTAATTTTGCCAATGGTTGTGCAAAAACTAATTTGTAAGATGTGTTTGTGTGTTCACAGCCTGCAGTGTTCAGACTGAGGCTGACTGAGAGTTACTTGACATTATTCTTTGGCAGCAGGAGCGGCAGCATATTTGCTTTTTGACATATCTGTTATTTGGATGTCACACCTGTAAATGCAGGGAAGCAAATCAAACAGGTTCCACCTAATGTTGTTTTTCTGCAAGAGGGTAAGTCAAATGTTACACTGAGGCTTCATACACTGGTGAAGCAAAGCCCTATTTGATAAATCAAATCTCACATCAGAAAATTGACATTAACTCTTAAAGTCATAATGACATTTGTGAATAAAAAATGTCCTCCCTGTTGGCAAAACTGAAAATGGAAAACTTTGAAAGTAAAAGTGAAACAAGTGTTGTTTTTTTTACAGGATGAAATCATGCTTCTTTATATGTAAACAGTTTTTTCTCTATTCACTTCTTTCATGAAAGTGCAGTTAGCATCTAAAATGACAACACTGGCTTTGAAATTTGACATAACAGAGAAACACTAAACTACAACACTATGTAATCGTGACTTATTGTATGGCTGGCCAGGTAACATTACAACTAATATTTTAACACAAAGGTTGGCATTCAGGTCCAGCATCTTTCACCAACATTACAACAGCAACCCCTTCCATAACTGCCTGACTACACAACAAATGATGTTCATCAACTACTTAAAGAGAAGGACAGATGACAGAGTGCCAGAGGCTCTGACACCTGAGCATCATCTGCCTAAAGATAAATGATCACAATGTTTCTCCCAAATTTACCGTGCCACTTATTTCACCTACAACCAGGTGACCGCAACAACAGCACAAAGTCAAAGTTCACAGAGTCTCGCTGAGATTCAAATCACAACACCTCTCTGCCTTTCACACGTCACCACCCTCAGCAGTGGAAAGTAACTGAGTACAATGACTTGAGTGGTGCACTCAACAACAATTGTTATGTAGGCTACTTGAAGATTTAATTTAACTAAGATTATATTATATTTTAGAGTGAATTATTACACCCGTTACTTCATTCCATTTATTTCATTCATTGCTATTGACTAAAATATGAACCTAAAATTAAGCTGCAACTGTGTTGAATATCTGTTTTTCATTTTAAAGCAAATAAAACATTGCAAATTAGCACACTATCAAGAGGATTTGATGCATTTCCCCAATAAGTATTTCACTTTCCACTTTTATAACTAAATCAGGATTTTATATTTATCATTTCACATTGTGGTATTGCTCCTTTTACTTAGCTAATACATCTGACTATTTCTCCCACATCTCAATATACTGAGAAAATGACAAATCAAAGCTAAAGTTGTAAGATCTTTTGGGCTGACTGTGGTTGTCAGTCAACAGTCTGTGTAAGGTTGGGCTCCTCTGTCGCAAAGCCTCGTAACAATGAGACAAACGCGAGAAAGCACACAGTCATGGGAGAGGTGCAGGTGACTCACAGCAAACAAGTTATACGTTTGCGGAACAGGTTCTCATGTCTGCGGAGAGGAAAGACAGGTGTTTTCTAACCCTCTGCAGTACCTTCTCAAAAGCTCTTATCCAAGTGTTCACAGGGATTCAAATTCATTATGGGATACTTACTAGTGAAAATGTAATGGTTATTAAACAAGTTGATTCGTTTGTGTGTGTGTGTGTGTGTGTGTGTGTGTGTGTGTGTGTGTGTGTGTGTGTGTGTGTGTGTGTGTGTGTGTGTGTGTGTGTGTGCCCACCTCCTTCTGTCTGCGCGCTGCAGAGTGTGAGAACACACGGCAGCAGGACGCACAGCACCTGCTGCAGCTTCCTGCTCACGAGGGCAGTCATCCTCACTCAGATTATCCAAGCCGGCGACGATTTAAAAAAAGATGTCCATCTCATTGAAAAGCAAAGGTTTGGACCTTTCTCATTGAAAAATCGTCATTGGTCGTTTTAATCCGAGACAGTCCATTTAAAGACAGCAGGTTGTCTAGTTAATCCAGATTGTCTTTCTTATTCCTTTTCTTCGATTTATTCTAGTAATCAATTGAAGAAGTAACCTTTCTCCGGAGGTAAAACCGGTTTGTGTTTTCTCTGTTTGACATGAAACTGATCCGTAACTTTACAAGCCGCCTGCTCCGGCCGGTGTGAGAGGAATCACTACAGTTTAGTGATTGGAGCGCAGAGCTCAGCCAATCAGCAGCCGGAGCGTCTGTCTCTCTGGCACTGATTTAACTGGGAGGGACCTGCCTGCAGCCGCAACACTACAACAGCTGGACACACGATGCAAAAAAAAAAAAAAGTATTTGTCAATAGTAAATAATTGAAAAGATGTTGTACATTATTTTTTATATATAATTTATTCCCACAAAGTTTGGTTGCAGAAGGCTTTGGATGTTATAGTGTAGAGGGGGTTTGCCACAAACAGTAAAGTAATATAATCAAATAGCACCTACTTTCAAATAAAATCATTCCACATTAAACAGAAAGCCCATACTGCAATTAAATGGCAACAAAAAAGCACAGCAATAAACCCTAAGAAAAAGACAAATATATCGATAACAATGTTGCTTTTATTGGTTTGGCAACACAGCTGAGGCAACAACATGTCCAGCAGAGTATTCAGAGTAAACCAAGAACAATCACCAAAGGACTTACAATTAATGAAAGAAGAAATATAGTGACAGGGATGACAGTATAGAGGCATCTATAAATCATATGTTTGTTTTTTGGTTACATAATGTGAAGAGACTGAGTGTGATCATATTCAATAAGTTGACATACTGACAAATACCCATGACATTATCTAAAATGGCATTTTCTAAAAGGAAAGGGGTTAGCCCTAACCCTGAAATCTCAAAGTTGTTGAATAAATGTAATGTAGTAAATGTTAAATGATAAATGTGCCTCTGAATTCCAGAAGTATAAGTACATAAGTGCAAAATAGCATGCTTGAGTAAATGTACTTGCTCAACCACTGTGAAAATGCAAATACAGATTGGATGTATCATTACAGTCGATACAGGTGAGTCAACCTCCGTCTCTGCTGATGACCTTCATCAAAGAAAAAACATCTTTGACTGATACAAAAAACAAAATCAGTTTCCTTCGTATTTTCCCCTAAAACCCACAAAAACCCACCAAAAAATAACATCAGTTTTCTTCTGTGTCTCACACATAACAAAGAACGTTTCTTACATCTGTTATCTTAACAGTTGGGCTTTGACCCCTCCACTCCTTCGTGCTGGAGCCCTGGGTAAGGTAAGATTGTTTTATTGCTGAATCATTTTATTGCACCGTGATTTTACTGATGTACTTTGGATTTATGTGGGTATGAGTTGTGCATAACAGAGTCAGCTAATTACTTGATGCAGAAGTATGATTATAGACCAATTCAAAGTGCACAGCAGGAAATGTACTTCGACTAATACCTGGTTTCGTCCGAAAATCTTATCTCTTGTCATCATGTTAGTTTGTCACTCAAGCTTTATGCAAACATGGTCTGCTCGTAAGTGTTGGCGAGCCAGCTCAACCTCTGTAGAAACTGGCTCTGCCTGCTGCTCAAGTCGCTCACACACACACACACACACACACACACACACACACACACACACACACACACACACACACACACACACACACACACACACACACACACACACACACACACACACACACACACACACACACACACACACACACACACACACACACACACACATTTCAGACTTGTTTCCCACCCAAACAGGTTAAATTACATAGAATTATACATCTGACAAAAAATGTCTACATTACACAGAAGAGTTTTTTTTCTTTTTTTTGCAGTCAGTCATTTCCAAGGAAAAAAAGTTCTCAAAACAAAAGGTTAATATTTCACCACAACCAGGATGTCATTTTCAGAAGTACTTCCTCACAAAACACTCTGTTTAAGTTCATTGAAACACAAAAGATGCTGCTATTCTCTGTACTTATCTTGCCAAAATATTTATAATGAATAGACAGACAGGGCTTTACATTACGACCATAGTCGAGATTTCAGAAGTGCTGAGGTCATACATTTAAGCAAACTTTACCCAGAACTAAAATTCAGTTAATCACAAACAGTTGCAAATACACTAAATCAATAGTGTAATTATTAAACCTGACCGATCAGCTCAAGTTTCCAATACTCATAGTTTCTGTTTTGACCCAAACAGTCCAACATGGCATTTTTTGCAACCCTTTGCACACAGTCCTCAACTAAAGGCACAGAAATCTGACATCAAGTCACTCTTTTGTCCTTTCAAAACATTTCTATTCAAAATGTCACATGTGCCACAGGAAAAAGCTCTTATTTCCCTTTATATCAACTCATCAATCAGAATGTACCAAAGGTAAATGGAATATTTTTCCTTTATTTTAAACTGTTATAACTTCATTTTGAGAAGCTGTTTTATAACCCCTAGTTGCTCAAAACATTGGCTTCAAATGTGCATGAATATTACTCCAGAGTTCGTTGATTATGTTTTTCTTTAATTCATTGTTCAGGGTCCCACAGACTGCCCTGCATGTGTAAGAAATAAAAACAAATTCAAGAATGACATTTTCCTTTAAATATGCTGTATGTATATTGTTTTAAGAGTAGCCATTCAACTGTACTGTATACATCCATGTTTTACAGCTTGGGTCTCAAAGGAAAGTCATAGAGTAGGCTATAAAACAAAGTGGAGTATGTTTTTTTGAGCTGTTAAAGTGGGTAGAATAATTAGTACAAAGAAAAGCTACATGCACATTTGATTTGATATGCTTTGAACCGGACTGCCCTCTTCTGGTGGAAGCTTGTCACAGATATTCTCTTTTCAGTCACTTGTAAACATAAATGTATTATATGAGATATAAATATGTTAATATGAAATCCATCAGTAACACTGAGTTGAGACAGGTCATACAGAAAAAATGGTTTATTTGTAATACAGCAGGACTTTTCTTCTTGTCTTACATCACATACACATGTCTCCTTGCACTCAGCATTGAAACATGTTATTTAGCGTTTTTAAATCTACTTGTGTAACTATAACGGTACAGAATGAATCATCATAATGTTTTTGTTTTGCACTGATTATCATTGTTTCACAGACACATAAAAGTTTCTTTACACCCCAAAGAAAACCAAATAAATCTACCACTGATTAAGAATGACGTAAATGAACAAAACAAAAGCAGAAAACCTTTGCTAATAATTTTAAATTATGATATAAAACCCACCTTATGAGGGCATAAAGAAATACATCTGTAAATTAGTCTTTATAGATTAGTAAATGTGACTCCAAATCAGAACCGAGCAAGCTGAAAGGAAATCAAACAGAAGTCAACACTTGATACAAGACCACAAAACCCAAATTATTAAACTCATGATTTAAAACAGATGCAAAATATGCACAATGTTGGGGTGGATTTACAGTATGTTGTACTGTCACTGGTATACGCGTAGTAGTACCCATGTATGGCACACGAGAAGTTATTTTACTGACATAAGTCTGTCGGTTCTGCTGGTTTCAGTTGTGACACACGTCGCTCATGTGTTTATCTGCTTACCCTGCTTTCTTTCACATAATAATCACTAAACAAAAGCAATATGAATGTCAAATAAATATAACAGCCATTTAAAGATTCATCAACAATATTCACATTCAGTAACACCGAGTTATTACCCCCCGATATGCAAGTCCAAGACCAAAACACAGAGAGCAACCTGATGCAGATTGAGTACTCATCCCACGGGCAGACAAGCAGAAGCTGAGCAGGTCATGTGTGTTGAGTGTTGTGTTTTGCTTTCACATTAAAAGAGCTTAAAGCTGACTATACTGTATTTAGCGCATGTTGATACTAAATGCAGATATTGGTTTATTGTAAGTAGGAGCATCCTACTGCAAACAGCATCAGAACACAATGAGAGCAGTTCGAAACATCTACAAGCAGCATCGACGTGCAGGCAGCTCCCAGGATGGAAACGTTTGCAACAATGTCAGCAAGATGTACCAGTACGCATGCAGGCGGTTGAGAATGTCTTGTGCGCTTTAAAAATATTTAAAATGGCGGCTTTGACGCTTAAGAAACATGGGGAGTATGATCACGCCACATATATTGAAACATTTCCCAAATGAAGCAGTAAGAGGATACCGGACAGGGGAAACTCCTCTCCTGGTGTCTTTGTTCTACACTAATACTGACCACTAAAACCAACACATACAGAATGTCTGCACACTCACACACATTTTCACACTTTATCTGAGAAACAAATTGCCTCAGCATTGCTCACAAATTGAAATGTAAAACCAAGGTGACATGAATCAGCTGTTATTGTTCCCAAACATGGCTCTGTTAGAAAAACAAAAGAAATAGGAAGTGCAACTGACAGAGAACAGTGCTTTGGGTGGACAGCTGACAGATGAAACCAAAATACATCAACAAGAAGTCATGTTTGACTCATTGCTGACTCAGTGGAGTATCACATGACTTGGTACAGCACCTAGAGACAAAAATACAGTACACTGCACCGAAGGACAAGAGGTGGACACAGGAAAAGCAATTGTGTGCGGTGATTGCTTGTGATTAATGTGCATTTATGTATGTGTGCCATTATATGAAGTACATGAGAATCTGTTTCTAATAAGTGCTGTTAACTACTTAGAGTCAAACAGACTGCAAATGAAAACCTAAAATATCCCTAAAACCCTGAATCTTGCTTTTCACCTATTGATCAAATCTCCTGTACCTAACCTAAGCCCCCGTTCCAGAAACAAATGGGAAGTTGGACGGCTGCTTGTTCCTGTTTATTTCTTATTTCTTGTTCTTGAGTTGATTGGCCAGCCAATCAAGACCCTCGTAGAGGCCATCGCCGCTGGTGGCGCAGGTGGCCTGGATGTACCAGTTACGGTGACGCAGGGAGTGTAAGCCCAACTTGTCTGTGATCTCAGCGGCATTCATGGCGTTCGGTAAGTCCTGTGTAGGGAGGGGAGGGTGTGAGAAATCAAGGATCAGTGATCAGGATTTTGTGTGACAAGCAAGCAAATATCTTCCATTTTAGTTTGGATTAAAATTGCATGTATCTGCAGAAGTGTGTGTAGTAATTCT
Source organism: Eleginops maclovinus (assembly GCF_036324505.1). Taxonomy (NCBI): domain Eukaryota; kingdom Metazoa; phylum Chordata; class Actinopteri; order Perciformes; family Eleginopidae; genus Eleginops; species Eleginops maclovinus. Next base: position 14,621,946 of record NC_086368.1, on the reverse strand, counting down.
GGTCAAAAGGAAATCAAATTCTGATCCTATTGACTGATATTGCAACGTGATATATTGATATAAAGGATAGAATCTCACAAACTAAACTATGTCTGTATATTCTTTTTCCATACAAAGACTTTCAGACGGTTGTAAGTCACAGTAGGTTTTCATCATTCACCAAAGGTATTTTAGAATCAGTTAGTTAGTAGGTTTACACATACGTGGGATTTGCTTATTATCATCTTTTAATTTAGACAATAATGATTATATTAGAGTTTTACTTCAAAGATACTAAAAGTGTGTTGATATGGACTGATCTTCCATTACAACCCTTTTTGTGTCAATTTATATGCAATATGTACAATAAGTGTGTATATATGCCGAACAGTTCATGGTTTCTTGCCTGTTTGTTGGCAAACACAAGGAGGACTGCATCCCTCAGTTCGTCTTCAGCCAGCATCCTCATCAGTTCCTCTCGTGCTTCGTTAACACGCTCTCTGTCGTTACTGTCCACCACGAAGATTAGACCTGAAACAGCGAAACAAAATACGTCATCCCATTTTTCTCTGAAGAAGAAGAAGAGGAAAGTAGCTGGTGTTACCCTTTGATTAGTGCTTCTCACCCTGTGTGTTCTGAAAGTAGTGTCTCCACAGGGGGCGGATCTTGTCCTGCCCACCCACATCCCACACAGTGAAGCTGATGTTCTTGTATTCCACTGTCTCCACGTTAAACCCTGGAATTAAGAGCGGGGTCATACAACATTTAAAACAAACATAGCAGTCCACTCATTAATGCATATAACAATCATTTACAACACATATTATGTTTGACTGTGCACCTACCAATGGTTGGGATGGTGGTGACTATTTCCCCCAGTTTGAGTTTGTAGAGGATTGTTGTTTTTCCTGCAGCATCCAGGCCCACCATCAAGATCCTCATCTCCTTCTTCCCTATGAGGCTTTTCAGCAAATTCCCAAAAATGTTCCCCATGATTCAGATGAGGTTCTGAAACTTCAGTGTGTGGCTACAACCTTGATCACAGATGACTTCCCGCAAATGTTTACTGGTCCAGCAAGGATTGATTATAAAGGGGGGGCTGAAAAGAAACAGAAAAAACACACATTATTACTTTTATGAGTTATGCTATATTGCAAGACCAAATCAAATGAATGTCTCTCAAAAACAAGTTGGAATTAAGGGGTGGTTATTAATAAGCTACATGCTGTTTAAGGCCTTTGTTAAATTGCGAAGAAGGTAACACTGCAGCTCTTTTAATTCTCTGAACACGGTACTACCAAGACAGAAACTCTCACTTTTTTCAAGTAAATGCCCTCGCTGTGGGACAAATAAAGGATCTCTGATTTCTCCATGCAACACCCTAAGACAGGTGCAAGCTATGCTAATTGCCTTCAGTCATCATCACAGAGGGTGAAGGGCATGCATGTCAGTGCCATGACTCCAGGCTGCAGCACAATCTGTTCAGACCCTTCCGTTGTTTTCTTTCTCCTTCAAATGTTATTTTGCAACAATGCCAAGCCCTCAGAGCACATTCAACATGTCCTACATTACCAGGCCTGGCTTGGACACATTCAGTTGATCACCAACAACAAAGCCAACTGGACTAAAACACGGACAGTACAACACATTTTCACAAGTCTGCAGTTGTGTCGAACACTCAGATCAGCAGAGTTTAGGAGTAAAATGCTTTTATAAATAGGGCTCTGTGATGTGTAGAAAATCAAATATAATGATCACAAATGTAATGCCTTAATATTGATTTTGTTGGATTGACTTTTGCTGCTTTCACAAAACATTTACACAATAACATCTTTGATAAATAATCATCGGAGATATTGAAATAAGGACCGAGAAGGTAAACAAAAAAAACCCACAACACCTAAAACAGTCTGGTCATTTCCCCTTTACGTGCAACATTCATGACGACTCTTATAGATATGCAAAAGATATGCAATATCTAGTTGCATATAACCATATCCTCATACGATATAATATACTGCGAAAGCCTCATTCTATAGTCCAAAATCATTCTCTTAAGAGTAGATCTGCACACAATAATTAAATCCAAAAAGTCCTCTTACTAGCTATTGGCCTGATTATCAGATTGATTTTATTTTAATATATTCCTTTATATATCTTGTAGTTTACATCTTTATGTTGTCTAAATATAAATACATATATTTTCGGACATTGTATGGGCTACCATAGCTTAGGGCTATGAGAAAACTGATTTTGCAAATGCTCTAAATTTAAAAGTATGTGTTGTAGCTATATTTCAATGTGGATCTTTATCATGATGTGTTCCCATTTCATGATGTGTTCATCCTACAACACCAGTTAAGAATTCAGATGAATAACAGACTTATATTGAGTTATTACATACAAGATAAAATAAAAATAAATAAAGTCTCCAGAAGAAATGAGACAGCTTCAGCCCTGTCCATGGTGCTGAAGAGGATCACCACACCTGTCACTGCCTGTCCTCTCACATGTGCATTCACAGTTATGAGTGTGAGTTTTTAGAATTGTGATTGATTTGGGAGCACGACATGCCGGCCTGATCATGTCCATCATAGCCATCAGGTTAAGGCAGCCGGGGATGCTACACGGTAACGTTATGGCTATCCAGCCGTCCAACTCACTGCTTCAGCTAACGAATATCCACACTTAATCTCAGCTACCAAGCTTGACGATTCCCTTATTATCTATAATAATGTAACTCATAAACCAGTCTAGTTTAGCTTTAATCGCTTAATCGATGCGCTAGCTAACAACCCAATCCACCCCATTCATCCATCCGCTTATATCAGCTCCTCAGCGGGCATCCTGCTGCCAGCGAGCCGCCCACTGCAGCTTTAGAGCGGACAACACTGAGGCTGAAATACCGCCTGGTCAACTATTAAACACAACGTTATTTAATCACCTGATGGTATCTCTGTTTGTGTTATGTGGGTGCATGGTGGTGCCAGTATCCTTACATACCTTAGCCGAGTTTTCTTCTGCTCACGGTATTTTCCGGGAGACGAACTCAGCAGTGAACGAGATCTCGCGAGAATTGAGGTCCAAGCCAAACCTTAATTGTGTTTACTGTAGAGGTGGGAAGTACATATTAAGTACTGTATTAATGTACCATTTTGTGATACTTGTACTTTACCTGAGTACTTCCATTTCATGCTACTTTGTACTTCTACTCCACTACAATTCAAGGGTAAATGGTGTACTTTTACTAAACTACATATATTGTATACCTTTAGTTACTTTACAGATTTGGATTAATGATGTGAAAAATAATCAACACTTAAATAACACTTTAGTTACACCTGGAGTAAATTCACAAGCTACCCTGCAGCATACACCGTCATTAAAGCTGACCCTTTAACAGCTTTGACAAACACTTTAATGCATCAATATTTATGATCAAAATATATATCATGTATTAATCTGAAATGTAGAAATGGGTCATTTTGCCACTTTAAGTATATTTTAAGCTAATACTTTTGTACTTTTACTCGAGTAACATTTTGATTGCCGGACTTGTAACAGAGCATTCCTCAACTCTGGTACCTCTATGTTTACTACAAAATCAGTACTTTTCACACCTCTGCTCTAAGGGACATTTAGCAACCAAGAGAAGGGTCAAACTTAGTAAATATGTATAAAACAAATTCAAAAAGACTCAGTTCAACTGCAGAAACAAAACTTCTAAGATACTTAACAGCAATAAATATAGACACAGAATAACATGATAACATAAGCTAAAGTACATACAGTTGTTAAACAGTGTTACCTTATATGGCACATTTGGATTCTGGAGAAAGAATCCACACACTGTTCATCATTGGACACAAACCTGCTGTAGAGAAAGCATCAGAAAGCCTACAGAAAGAAAAAGTTCAAATTATGAACACTAACCTGTCTTCTAGAAAACACCTCATTGCTGAGATGGAGCTTGTCCATACTTTAACTAAACTGACCTCGGAAGAGAGAAAGTTGGAGGTCAGAAGACAAATGTATGTCCAGCTCAAAGCAGTGGAGATGGAGCGCAGACAAACAGCTGCTCTGGAGACCCTGGCAAAAGGCCAGAGGGACGGAGAAGAGGCTCAAAAAGTGACAGAAAGTCTCAAGAAAGTAAACATGGAGAAAGACATGAGGAGTCAGGAGGCCCCAGAGAAGAGACTACAGAACCAGTTGAAGCAAGAGAGGCGTCAGTGGCAACAGGTGTTGCTGAAGGCAGACAAGAGCCCTACTGACAATTTCATCGCTCTGAATGAGGAGCAACAGAAGATTACTTATTATGCTTTTGTATCCTGATTACATAATATCGTTTCATGTAATCCGATACTCCCCAAACTTGTGTGTCATATTCCTCTACTGTGACCTTGTGCTTAACTTTTCATAAACATGCAAGTAAACTTTAATATATTTTTAGCTAAAGGAAAAAACAGCTGAGGTCAAAGAGACCCTGCAGTCCATGCAGAAAGACAGACTGTCAGTTGGACACTGGGTTGGAAAGTACCAGCAGAACCATGAGAAGAAGCGTGAGAAACGCCGGCTGAAAGCAGAGGCTCAACACGCAGCATACATCGCCTCCAAGAGCTATGGCCCCCAGCATTCCCTGCTGAATGAACTGTTGGACTGGACCGCCGGCTAAAATCCAACAGATTTCACTTTAATGTTACTGTTATTTGCCTTGTTTCTTTGTTTTCTACTATTTTTTCTTAACGTGTTCATTTTAAAACCTCAAATTGTTCCATCTACTTTCTTACAATAATGTTGGTTAAAATGTGTGGAAATATACTGAAGTGCGGAGTTGGTAAGTACATTTACTGAAGTACTGCACTTAAGTACAATTTTGAAGTACTTTTGCTTTACTTTACTATTCCATGTTATGCTACTTTGTACTTCTTCTCCACTACAATTCAAAGATCCATATTGTACTTTTACTCCACTACATTTATACCTTTAGTTACAGTATAGATTCATGATAAACATTAAGATAAAAAAAAACGTTTGTCGGATTGATTTCACATTCTACCCACCAGTAAAAACTGTATTTGAAATTAGTTGTAGTTTTACCAGCTTGATAAACACAACAATATATACATAATTATAAACAAAACAAATTCTGAAATAGGGCAATCTGCATAACGAGTACTTTTTGATAAGCTATAGTACATTTAGACGCCAATACTTTTACTAGAGTAACATTTGAATTGCACAACTTTTCTTGTAACAATCACACGAGAATCACTCTTCACATAACCTTAACAATAAGTAGGGCCAATAAGTTACCTCTTGTAGATATTAGAATTTATTTTTATTTTTATCCAAAAACATGCAAGTTAGTTTATAACCACCCAAGACTCAAATGCTACTTTGGTCATTTTTCTGATTAGTCATGGACACCTATACAAAAAGTAATGTAGTCATAACTTCCTTTCACCATTCCTGCACATTTATATTTGAGGTTGTCATTATGGGACAGACGTGACCCCTTTACTGTAGGCCTGTACACATTGTAAATCAACTTTCATTTTATTTAACCTTAAAATAAAATATTTAACTTTTTGTCATGACATTGCACAAAAGGAAACATTTGCAATGTTGTGTTTTGTAATATATTTAAGAATTAAATGAAGTATAATTGCATTCAGGGCATCAATCACAACACAAAAAATTCAAAAAAGCATCGCCAGCTTCCACTTGAACACTGTCAACAAGCTCAGGAGGTTTTCCAAGAAATGACCAGAAGTTGCAAGCATTCTTCAGTGAATTTTAATTAATGTAATGCTAATTAACATCAAATTCAGCAAGGATGCGTTAATCGAACATAAACAGAAATTACCACTGTCATTTAAAAGATGTGCTTATTTGAATTGCTACTGAGCTTGACATCCTGTTACATAAAGTTCCTGTTATTGGTGTGAAACGAAGTACGTTCAGCTAAATAATCTTCAGTATTGCATAACACTAGCGCAATATCTTTAGCCACAGATGAGGAACAAAATAAAAGTTTCTGAATAAAAATGATCAGGCAATCCTCAATGTAAATAATTATGTGGTGAAGAGTAGTGTTTTTAAAATCACAGAAAGAATTATAATGAAACGGAGAACTTTGACACGTTAAATGGGGGCAAACACGGTTTATGAAAACAGATAAAAATGTATCTTTATGACACTACAAGTTTAAGCCCATTTTAAGATAATGCAGCAGCACTTTGGCTCACTTGAAGCAAATATTCTGCAGATTTCTTATTGAAAGTCTTTATGGATAAAAGTGTCAGTTAGATGAAACATCACGTAACATAAAATGACTTGCTGTTTTGTACTAGCCGAGTATAAATATACTGCTAAACTGTATCCAGTTCTGAGGGGGAAGCAGGCTTTATTTTTATTTTGCCCAAAATGATGAGTCACTAGTTTCCATTTTGTGCTGCACTATGATGTTTTGCATTTTAATGTAGGCTACTTAATCCTACTGCTATCTGAAAAGAGGTAATCTGTGTTTCCTGTAATTTCAGACATGTAAATTAAATTTCACCCCACATTTACAATGCTTTGAAACACTGTGCATACACACTGTTGCTCACCAGGATTCAGTGGACAGAAATGAATAGGCAGCACAATTCTTGAGCAAGTAACAGCATGGCATTTCACGTAGCACTGAGCAGACTAGGTTTGTTTAGTTAGCACAATATCATAGAGATTATAGTAACGTTTGTTATAAAAATATTGTTTATGTAATACATGAGCATGTGGCACACATACTGCAATCTGTGCGAATTATACTTCCATGGCATCCTGCTGGCAAACAGAGGACTTGAGACAGTTGGTGGTTTAAATGTTTGCCACTCTGCAGCTCTGCAGGTCATTATTGCAACTACAGCGAGGGGGAGCGGAAATCATTTACGGATGAAAACAACACGGTTGACAAGATAGTATGAACACAGACTCTGCTAAAATGCATGTCAGGTTTGGGGAAACTGGACCCAAGTGCAGTAAATCAAGGGGAAGCAGGTAAGGGTCAAAAACAAAAGCGAGCTTTATTCAAAAGCTGTTGATGAAATCACGAATCAAGGGGAACACAGGACATGAAAAACTTAGCTTTAGACATGAAGGGCGACAGGAACAGGCAGGTAACATGGAAGGGATCAGGGAAGAAATGACGACGACCGAACAGACAAAAGGTAAACAGGGACTACACATGGGTAATCACAAGACGAGAGACAGCTGGAAGGGGGAGGAGAAACACAGGGGCAACAGGTGAACACAATGACACAATCAGGCGCAGGAGGGAAACGCAAACAGGAAGTGAAGCTTTACGAGTGACACAAGAGGGGAAAACATTTCAAAATAAAACACACAACACAAGGACATGACAGATACGAAACACGGATCATGACAATGCATCTGTTTGGCAGTTTTGGAGTAACAGAGTTGTAGTTCAGAAATGTGCATAAGTAGTGTTTGCACATTTCGCATCTTAGTTAATCAAGCTATTCTTATATATTGATGGATCACCACTATGCTTCATGAGTTGCTGACATTTCATGATCTACAAGTTATTGAGGTGTTCCGCTTGACAGGAGCCATGACAGCACTCATACATCAAACTCAGACTAAAATAAAATGGAAATGAAAGGTTACATTGTTGAAGAAAATAGGTCTCAAGGATGTTTTTTTTTACCATAATGTCTTGTCTGGTTATGTAAAGTGTCCTTGGGTGACCTGAAAGGTGTTTGTAAAAAAAACATAATAATAATAATAATAATAATTGGTAAGATAAAGTATTGCCATGTACTATTTGTTGTACAATTCTGCTTGCTTTTTGCTACCTGACGTTGTGGTTCTCTAGATTTGGTTTTTATGGACATATTTTTACCTCATTTGACATAGTATGATTTCATCTTCACATTTCTGCAGTTGGTATCAGTGTGTTAGTGAGGGAATTTAACAATAACACAGATAACACACAGGCTTTAGGAGCTGACTGTCCGCTGCACATCACCGCCCCCCAGCACCTCTGCAGAGCTTCCGCTGCCCATAATCCCCATTCCCTCCTTCCTCCCTCCTCCCCCGGCGGCTGACGGGATGCTGGCGGAATGATCAAGGCGGGCTCTGCTGGGAGACCCAGGTGTTGGGACAACGTCCACGGGCCGCGAGTCCTTATCACTACAGTATAATAACACATCAGCATTACTCGGTGCTGAGCCATTTCGGACACACAGAGGCACACCGCTCTCCCGCTGCTGCTGTATGCAGAAGAAGCCTAAACAAGGAAGTTGTTGGATTGGATGGCCGCTGTTTTCCAGAAGTTCACGATGAAGAGCACCGTTTTCCTGCTGCTGCTGGCAGCTCTCACCTGTGGATTCACGCAGGGAAACGACAATGATAGCCAGGAGCTGCAGGTGGAGACCCTGGTGAGCGAGAAACAGTCACACAGCCGAAGCACAGCAGCACACCCAATGCCATATGCAACAGTGTTAACAGTTAACTCTTCTGACCCAAAGGTGCAACCCGAAACTTGCTCTGTACTCTCCAGAATGGGAGATACGCTGAAAATCCACTACACGGTAAGACAGAGGATACAACAATCCGCCATGTGTGCGTTTTATAAGAAATCGTAGGGAAACGGACCCAGCTGCTGACGAAAGCAGTTGTTGTCTATGTGGCACCGTCTGCACGAACCATGTGAAACCGCTGTGTTTATGTATTACAGACAGATCTGGGTTGAGCAGCTGTCAGAACTGCATTTTCAAAATGAAAATGTGGCAGATTCTGCTTTATTCTCGATCAGTACGTTTTATTCGGGGTTTTCTCTTGTGCCTTTATCTGTCCTCTGCTTTTACTATGGAGTGATGGGGCGGTGCAACACGTCAGCAATAAACCCCAACCACTTCATCTAGGCATGCTTATAGTAGGCCTACTGGAGACTCTCTACTGGAAGCTCACACATGTTGATCATTAGGAAATAAAATACTCACAGTTTTATGTATGAAATCAATCTGCTTGGCACAGCAACTCAATGTATAATGTTATTTAATGTTTCAGACAGTGTGAAACTGCTGATTAACGACCTATTGAGTTTCACAATATTGCTTAATATGAACATAAACAGTTTTTATTTTTCAATGATTCAAATATAATTGTCATATGAAAGAGAACAGACTGGGGCTGACTGCATATAGTATAAACAAAAGAACATAAATAACCCTATTTGACATCCTTTATGTGACAAATGTTCTCATACATGAGAAGAAAAAAAAATCATATTAGATTATAAAAGATTACAGTATAACAAAATATGTTTTATACATACAGTTACAATACTTACATTACATGATAGAGATACAATACCGTTAGGGCTGCAACTAAATATGATTTATTATGAGTGTTAAATCAGACAAATATTTTATAGATTAATCGAATAATCGTTTGGTTGATAAAATTATAAACATATTAAAAAATCTATTATAGACGTTGTTATATTTTCTTCACAGAATAAAAGAGTCAAATATCCCTCCTAAAAGTGTGCATGCTCTATTTCTGAAGTGTTGATACATTTAAACATATCAATCATTGAAATCTTAGTGTTGTTATTTCCTGTCACCATCTCACACCTTACGATGTATATTGCACTATCCAGGGTAAACTGTTGGATGGAAAGGTGATCGACTCATCACTATCCATGGACCCTCTTGTGGTAGAGCTGGGGAAGAGGACAGTTATTGCTGGTAAATCAACAGTAAATCCTTTTTTGTTGCTTAATCAGTGGCACTTTGATGATATTTGAGAGATAACTGCAACTTGTTGTGTGTGCTGGGGAATGTACTCACTTTGCTGATTGACTCTCTCTGTGTGATTTTCTTATCAGGTCTTGAACAAAGCTTGGTTGGCGTATGTGAAGGGTAAGTAAAATGTGAAGGTCCATTTGAAAGAATGAGCTTATCAATTGATGTACTTATTAATCTCTGCATGCAGCCTTAAACCATTTCAAAACTACCACAGTTTATAGTTTTGTGATGGAATCTGAGAAATTCTTTCTCTGTAACTGTGTTCTTTTTCTCTCATTTAGGCAAAAAATTAAAACCACTATTCCATCTCACCTTGCATATGGAAAAAAAGGTTACCCTCCTACAATCCCAGGTACTGAACCCATGCAGGCAGATCAATGCAGACAAATGGCTTGATGAAAATTTACAGCCATGAAAAAATGAATAATAAGCCTCATTAGTTGTTTATTTAAATATTAATATTTTCCTATTCATGAACCAAATCTATGCAAACCTTGAGGTGCAAACAATGAATTATTGATAAGTGATGAAGTACATTTTTAAATAGCTATTCTAATTATTTTACAAAGCATTAAGGGCATTTTTAAAAAAAAATTGAAAACTACATTAGCTCTTTAAAAGACCTTGGTTATACATTCTCGAAACCACACACTATTTTGATTACATTTGCACGATCGCACTGAACATTTTCATTAAGATATAGCTGGTTTATTTATTGCTAGCATATATTGTGAAAAATACAAACCAAAAAGCGTTTAGTCTGTATACTTTCATTATTAAAAAAGGGTCCATTAGTTTCATAACAGCAGGACCCTACAATTATAGTTTTACACTTCGTAAACTACAGTAAATAATGCATTTGTTGGCCACTACTTTCAGCTGCGGGTTGATACACACTAGTTAGCATTAAGCAAATAATAAGTTGTCAAAGGCTTACAATGTTTGTTAGTGAGATAAATTCTATTTTGGTTTTGTTCTTTTCGAGGGATTTGTATTTGTGGGATTTATATGCTATTTAATATTTTCATTTGTTTACATAATGTTAATGAGTGAAACACAACTAACCGTGAATTTGATCTTTTCCTAGGTGACGCTGTCCTTGAGTTCGAAGTGGAGGTTGTTTCTCTGACACAGCAGACGCCGTGGCAGAAAATGGTCACTGATGTGCTCCCCCTCGTGTGTCTGGCTCTGGTGCCCACTCTGCTCGGCTTGGTGGGACTTTACCTCTACAACAAGGCCAATGCAGAGAAGCCGAGCAAAAAGAAGTCAAAGGATAAGAAGATGAAGAAGAAATGAGGACAAGCCACAGAACTATTTAAATAAATTTTTTAAATTGTATTTGGTGTTCTTCATTTTTATTCAATATGATTAGATTAGGAATTAAGATAGGAAATGTTGTAATTATGTTTAAGTTTACTGTCTGTTAATCTTGGGTTTGTTATAGCAGTCTGAAACTTCTCTTACTAGCAGAGAAGCTTTTAACCAAAGCTTGACAGTTTGTCATTACAATACAAAGGGCCTTTATTGGAATGACCTCATATTAAACATTGCCAAAGCATTCCGCACAAGGCATTATTACAGAACAAAAAAGAAACACTAAATATAAATGTCAACAATACATGTGGCACAACAACAAACACAAAACATACTGTATATGCCAACAACAATGGCCAAATTAAAAAATATATATGTAAATAAAAGTATGTGTGTGGGTGTGTGTGGTCACTCACTATTCCTGAGGTTGTGACAGGTAAAAACATATTCTGCTGCCAGACTGCTGCTCTCTGTGAACTCAACTAACAGGATGGAATTTTTGATATGTTTGTTAAGTGGTCAAATTCAGGATGTTTGTTTTTAAATTTGGGGAAATAATGTGTTCGGATTGGTTGGAGTTGTCTCTTAATCAACTTTTCACACAGCATGCTCGAGTACTCTTCCATCTTGAGATAGGTAACCTATAGCCATAAAGATTATGTTGTCCTCAAAGTTACATTATGAAAGTAAATAATTGTTGTGTGGAAATGTAGTGCAGACTTCTGTAATCCTGCATTGCCACACAGTAACCTCACTTCAAACAAATAACCTGACTTAAGTCTGCAAATAAATTGTCATACCTTCCATTTGAAAAAATAAACATGCATCTTTAAATATAGAACATCCCAGAATGTTTTATGAAATTACTGGCTGTAAAGTCAAGTTTATACACATTTCAATAATGATCAGTGAAAAGCATGTAAGTAATCGTCTGCAATTTTCACAATGATGTGAAAGATACGTGGCCAGTAAAACACAGTAGTCTGGTGAATTTCAGTCGCCAATTGAGTGTTAAACTCTGCTTGTCTTTATGATATGAAATAAATAGTATTTTAATGGCACTTTATGGCTCCGATTATTATGAGTAGAGGTAAGGAACATAGGTGGGCTTGTTTTACTATACGGCGGTGCTCAGTGGCACTGCTTGTATGATTCCGCACATGAACTCCGCTCACTCGCATTACGCCTGGTAGGAAAACGTAACTCCACTGATATCCCTCCGCCATTAAAACATTATTAACGTTATTTTCCTTGAGATATTTTGGTGTGTTTCTTATTTTGTTCAGGCACTCAATTCAAACACACTATTTTGTAGAAAAAAACAGAAACAGAATAGGGCTTCTACGAGATTGTATTTTTAATATAAATATTTTGAGGGCGGAGCGGATAGCCCTACTTCTCGCGGTACAACCTCTTCCGGTCCTCTTTCCAGCTTCCCGTGCAACATGGTGAGTGTGTTTCAGCGGCGTCCGTTTGGCAAAAACTAAATGTACTATCATTTTATTCGAATTATCACACATAATTGGGTGTTATTCCCATTTAAAGACATATCTATACAACAACGTGTACAAAAACTCCACAAATGTCACTCAAACTTTGTAATAAAAATAGTCTGGGCCTTATGCTAGCTGTTAGCATGCTAACCGTTTTGTGCATGCGTTCCTGAGTAACAGCGAGGTATAATGTTAATATGTAGAAATACACTACTAAGCGGCTTGGATTCAATATAAATCTTATTTTATGGCGACGATGTGAACCAATTTGTCAGTTAAACATAACGCAAAGTCTTTAAATTATACATTTTGTTTTACGTGTGGCACAATGGCTGCCGGTTTCAGACTCCGGAGCCATCACATGCATTATCCCCTATACAGGTCCAGGAGAGATGCACGATTATGTACAAGTCACTCTACAATCTTATATTGGCATTGAAAATAGGGTTACTTAAGTGTACGAGCTAGTCTTTTCATATGCTTTCATAAACTTGTTATCATATAATGTTGACCTATTATCTTGCTCAAAGCCTGTTGGAATACAATATTTTATTGAAATAGATTTTGAGCGATTTGACCTATTTAACCTGTTGCATTATAAAAAATGTTTATTGCCAAGTAGGTTTTGACTTTGATGTAATTTGCCTTAGTGGGTTTTGTGCATGCAATTAACAAATTGCTAGGAAATAAACAAGGCAAACTACGGCAGAAACAGTAACCCAAGAACAAAGATGTGTTGAGTTAACAGCAGCAAATACACAGCTCTATTTAAAAAAGGTTTACCAATTGTACTTTAACAAGTTTGTATAAGTAGGGAAAAAAGTGTATTGCTTAAATAAATGGTAAAAAATCAATACATACTTAATTGGAGACACATTTTTTTGCAACTATTTGTAATATTAAAATGAAATTCCTTCATGTTAAACATTAGAAGTCATACCCTATCTTTTCCCTAAATTGGATGCAAGTTTGAGGTACTTAAGTTTTGTACCCTAGAAGTATAGCTGTTCAGTTGTCTGGCTATACTTTGTTTCTTTACTAACTGGTTTTTGTTTCACAGACAAAGAAAAGGAGGAATAACGGTCGTGCCAAGAAGGGCCGTGGCCATGTGCAGCCCATCCGCTGCACCAACTGTGCCCGCTGTGTGCCCAAGGACAAGGCCATCAAGAAGTTTGTCATTAGGAACATTGTGGAGGCTGCGGCAGTGAGAGACATCTCAGAGGCCAGTGTCTTTGACTGTAAGTGAACTTGCTGTTCATGTCGTACATTATAAATTGTGTTTTTTGTTTTGTTATCTTAGTGGTTTGTTCAAATCTGAATCTTTCTCCTTTTGCTCACCCTACAGCTTACGTTCTACCCAAGCTCTATGTGAAGCTGCACTACTGTGTCAGCTGTGCCATCCACAGTAAGGTGGTGAGGAACCGCTCTTGTGAGGCAAGGAAAGACCGCACCCCACCCCCCAGATTCAGGCCCGCTGTAAGTACTTTCTACATTTCTGAGTCGTGTTCACTGTTGGATCTGTTTAGCTAAGCTACAGGAAAAGTACAGGTGCTGAAACACTGCAATTGAAATGCAATTTTATTTTTTTACAACTGTTAGACAAGTCACATTTTTCACTGAGAAGGGTGTATGAGAAGTCTAAGTGTTCCCTTTTTTCCTTTACAGGCCGGTGCACCAAGAGCCCCTCCTAAGCCTATGTAAAGCTGAATTGGATGTTGCTGTACACCTGAAGAATAAATTCAAAAGTCTTTACAAAAACTTGAATGTGATGTCTGTTATTCTCAACTCACAATTAGTGGTGTGTAGTTTCAGGAAAGACAAGCCTGTCAAGTATTTATTTGGAATAGACTTTCTTACAGTACAAAACTTACAGTAGTTTAAGACCTAATTACGCAAATACGTAATTTAAAAATACATTTAAAAAAGCTCTGCAGTTATTTAAAGCAATATCAGACCATTAGCCGTATGGGAATGTTCACAAAGATGGTAAAACTCAAGGGAACAAATGCTCCAACAAGGAGAACTGAAGGATATTGAACACAGAAGTAGTTTATAGTAGTACAGTCTTTAAATGGAGTTGTAGTTTATTTGGTTATCCTTATGTCAAAAAGTAAAAGATGGGTTGGGGGGCAAACAGCATCTGTATTGCATGCATCAGGTTTAGAAGCCCATTTCTGTCTGGTGTTGCACATGAAGAAGAGCTGATCACTTTCAAATGAGTTCTCATTTTTGGATACAGAACATGTTGATTTTTAGTGAACTAGCCTAGTAATTTGCTATTTCTTTACAATTTCAGTCACACTTGAGGTTGCTAAAACAGCTGAAGGTTCAGGTAATCGTAAAGTTTTAACACATTGAATCTGTAGTTGGATCTTTGGCTCCTAGCCGTATGCATTCCCAAATCATGATTTAAATATTTTATCTCTCGGCAAAGGTCAAAAGATGGCAACGTGTGGTCTTTTGTAGTGAGCAGTACTGACCACATTAGTAATTGGGAGCCAAGCGATTAAACTTCAAATGTGAGAATTTTAACTGAAGGAAAAAAAATACAGAAAAGGCACAAAAGCAAATTATTCTAAACAGAAGAATCACACCTGGGCCCTGGAACTACAAGCTGGAGCCTAAATCCACACACCGTGAAGTTGGATCCAATCAGTTGGTCTAAACTCTTCATGTACTGATGCCAAGTTCAGTGACAGCTTGGTCAACCATCTAAATTAGGGATGTCATGGTTTCTAAGTAAGCTTGCAACAACTACATCTCAAGCTTCACAGCCATGTTTGATTTACAACAAACTTCTGTCCCAACATGACATAACAGTCTCCATGTGTATAATAAGGCAAGATCATTTGAATATTAAGTGAGAAGGTATCCACAAATTGAAATGTGTGTTTCTGTAATGGTGAGAAGCCAACAGGGATTTGTGTCAACACTTGATACTGTATAGTGCAATAAGCTTTTTTAACCATTAATCAAAACAAGTTAGCTGTTATGGTTAACTTAGTTTATTCGTTTTTTTAAAGGAATCCAAATGATCTTTTCTTGTCTTCCATAAAGCTAAGTGAAGAAACCGCCTGTTCAAACATCTACACGGTCTAAATGGCGCAATACAAACTGAAATATTGCCTTGCTGTTTCTTTTTAATTCATACTCCATGCATTTATTATTCCTTTTGAAAATTGCCTTACAGTAGAAAGAAGACTCTTTGGTTGAGATTAGAAGATAACGAGAGACATGTCATCCAATGAGAACACCACGGAATCATTCAACACTAAAAATGACCCCTAAATATTAATTGTAAAGCTTTGGATGGTCAGTGGATTCTGTTCAACTAAAAAATTGACCTTGGGGATTGACGCAAATTTAAAAATCTTGTTTAATAAATCATGTCTCTGCTCTACACTTACGCTAATGGGCCCGAGCTGCGGATAAGGACCGTTTCAGTTTAGCCATTTTGGATATCAGTGGATCTATGAAAGATGTCTCAAGTTTGTCCAAAACTTACTTCAATGCCTTTTTAAGATTGAGTACATGGAGATGAATCTTCGATATAAACAAGGAGTTCTAGAAAACCATCTCTATTGTTTCACCATTTTAACAGTAAAGACGGAATCAAGAACTGAAAGTGATACATCTTAACATACATTTCATTTCAGCACCCTGTCACCAAGACAGGATATATTAAAGATAACAGCCAACATTTAGAAAAGAAACACCTTTTTCACTCTGTGGAATAAAACGTGTTCAAAGAAAAATCAAAAATATATTTTTGTTCCGGTGAGGACAGTATTTAACTGCCACTGCACGTATTCATGTCAGAGCAGCTTGTGCCAAACGCCTTGCACGTTTAGTCTTTGATAAATTACCAAAAGCGTTTTTTCACATGAATGAAAATCAGCCCATCCCAGCTTTTGTTGAGGGGCAGAATATAAACATTGTGCAAAGCTATAAGATGTGGACTTTTGTTGTTGGGAAAAAACTTGAATAAGGGATTTTATTTCGTAACTTAAGTTATATTACATCCTACACAATGCTCTGACATGAGTCTAGTCAACAAGATGTGATCGAGGTGAAGAAAGGCACAATACAATAAGGTAAAAACACCAAAATAATTAGAAAATATAAATAGATTTGTGTTGGTGTGCAGTTCGACGTAAGAGCAAATGTTAAAGACTGAAGACCCTTGCCTCTTCAGTAATCTCTAGAATTGTGGCAGTGATTCTCGTACTCCTTTCCTTGTGAGGAAAAACCTTTTTTCTCACATTGAGAGAAATGTGCAGGTCATTATTGTATTCAGTAAAATAGTTTAATATAGTTAAAGTATTCTGGCAGGTATCAGTGCAACAAAAGCAGTAATAGAAGAGAAAGAAAGAAACATTTCATACATGGTGCCACACGGCATTCAAACAAAGGCCTTCATTTTCTACCTTACTCATTCAATTAGCTTCCATAAAACACAGGTTCTGACATATCACCATCTCAAACACACACACACACACACACACACACACACACACACACACACACACACACACACACACACACACACACACACACACACACACACACACACACACACACACACACACACACACACACACACACACACACACACACACACACACACACACACACACACACACACACACACACACACACACACACACACACACACACACAGTTAAAAACAAATGTGCATTTCTAATTCACGGACAACCCCTCAAAATCGTCTATTCGACATGGACCTGGTTTTTGAGTTTGGTCTGCACTTTATTATATTTTTTAAAAGCATTTACAGAGTCAACCCCAAGTTGGAAAAAATCTGTGTAGAACTTAACATTTGTAAGGGAATCATTTCATTAAATAAGTGCTTTTAGTACAAGGCATTAACATTTCTACAGATTATTTTGTAAGGTTTTGTAGGTGTGCTGTTAAAGTGCACAAGAAGGGACTGTTTTCAGGTTATGAACAAAAGCCAGATTTGTCTACTGTAATTTGTGCATCAGGTTTGAATCCTGAATTTTGGAGCAAGGCACATCAATGGATGAAAAAGTGCATTGTCTCATTATCTACAAGGAATTAAAAGTGCTTCTTTAATTGATTATTGATCAAAGTGCATTTAAAGTACAAAGGACCACGCTAATAGTTTTAGAAAACACACATATGAGCTGACCATTAATGCTGGAACATGCGTTTGTATCAGTTTAATGTATTTCGCGTCTTATTTCACTGGTGTGCAGACCAAACCCAGCCAGGTCCTTCTCTCAGTGTAAAAATAGCTCTAGATAAAGCAGGCTGACCATCCTATGTCCTCAGTCCAGAATGTGCTCCCCTCGGACGATGTGTGAAGAAAATTCATAGCGATCCTGGCTGCGGTGTCCACAGATGTTACACTCGAAAGGCTGCCGAAAACCGTGGCAGCCCATGTGGATGGTAAACATGACATGGTCCAGGAAAAGCACACGGCAGTGCCTGCAACGAAAAGAGCGCACGGCTCGCCCCTCCCCGTCTACGACTCGAAAAGCCTCCCTAGAGGTGGAGGAGGGTGCCATGGGTGAACTTGGGGTTGGAGCGAGGGCGGGAGGTGGGAGGGGTGGGTGACCTCCCTCCTCCCTTTCCACCTCCCTGTCTTTGGCGTGGCTGGGACTGTCCCGGCTCCTGTGATGTGCAGCCAGAGGAGTGGCTGGGTGGTGGTTTTGGGGGTGGTGGAGATGGTGGCCGTTGTTGCTGTGCAGGGCCGGAGCGGTACTGTTGCAGGGCTCGTCTGGCATGCTCTCTGTGTCTGTAGAGTCATGGCAACCATTGCTAGGTGAGGCTGCATGACTTCGACCCGCAGGCAGGTCTTCGTGACCCTCTGCTGCCTCCCTCCCCCCGACACCCGCAGCACCCAGCTGGGCTCCAGTCCCGGTGCAATCTAGCCTGGGGCCCAGAGCGACTGAGCTGCGGAGTGGCCTGAGTTCTGTTAAACATGAGGGGTGAGTGCTGGGAAGGTGTAGAGGCTTCATTGTTTCTGACACCCCCCCTCCTCCATTACCTTCACCTGCGTATTCTCCTCCCAGATGAGTAAAGTGTCTGGTTTCGTAGTCCTCTGCCTGCATCTCCCCGTCTTTATCCAAACCACCGCCGAGCTCATAAGGTGCATCTGCAAGGTTGAGGCGTATGAGCTTCTGTCCTGCAATAGAGAAACAGAATGTTATACTAATGTCCTTTGGAAATCTGTGGAAGACGTCCAAAAGGCAGCTTGTCCAGGTAAATGAACAGCCTGCCAGGTTATTTGCATTCATTCGTTATGCCATAATTCAATTGGAGCCAAAGATGATGGAGTTCTAATTGAAAATCTGACTTAAATTGGATTTCCTCCCAAAATGCCTCTGGACTGGACTTTAAGATAATCAAGTTCAGAATGTGCCATCTAGAGTCAATGTACTTAAAACACTTGTAAATGATGGTGCTTTGTATAAGATTTAAAATAATACAATATGTTCTGTTTAATTATATTGTTTTTCAGAGTCTGTATTTCCTGCACAAGATTTGTGTAACTAATCAATAAACATCAATTCATAGCACAGATGTTTCTGATTCACATTGTAGTTTGGATTGAAACTACAGCCAAGCATGCAGCTTGGACACATAAAAATAAAAAACGTCTTGCTGAATAAGATCAGTACTATTGTATGTGGTTCCCAATTCAACTAATTAAAACGACTTTCAGTTTCCTCAAATTGTCCACTCTGAGACCAAATGCTCACCTACAAATTTTTGAGGTGTGGATCTCTTGCGTTTGGTGATGCTGTTGGCAAGACGATCGATAAATGCCATCTTGTCTGAGGAGGATTGCAGTAGAGAGTCTGGTATAAACTCTAGCTCTCTCATCTCCTCTCCTGCAGAGCACAAACAAATTGTAATGTTATTTGGGGAGTGTCTTATTACCCAGACAGCATTTATCCCAAATGTTTAAGTTGATGGTTTTTAACGTTTGGATTAAAAAGTAACTAAGTGAGGGGTTGTGTGCATTACTTTGTTTAGGACGAAGACTACATTCCACTAAATGCCATTTAAATCCATGTGGAAGTTAATGTTTAAGACACTAAATTTAGATTTTGCTTACGATCTTAACTGTGGAAATGTTGTTTATCCGTGACATGTCACCTATATGAATTAAATTAAATTGTACCTGTATTATGAGCGCTGGAGGGCTGCTGTGACTCCAGACTCTGTAAGTAGCTGTGGCAGCGCTCGCGGTGCTCTTCCAGGGTGCTCTGCTGCTTGTAGCTGCGGCCACAATAACTGCACTTATAAGGCTTCCCTACAGTTGGAGAGGATACTGGGAACAGAGTATAAAGAAGGCAAAGCATTGTCACAATAATGTATGCTATCACAAAGAAAAAGGAAAAATATTATCAGCCTTTAACCTTTCCTACCGGCATGAGTGCGAAGGTGGCCAGTGAGCGCGTCTCTTCTTCTACAGGCATAGCTGCAGAAGGGGCATTTAAAGGGCTTCTCCCCTGAGTGCAGCTTGATGTGGCGGAGCAGGTTACCCTTTTGAGTGAACGAGGCGCCACACTGATTACACTGGAATGGTCGCTCACCTAGGGATAGATCGAACCCATCAACCCAAATGGTCGGATTACATCTAAAATAACGTGTGTCCAATTTCTTTCCATAACTTAATTCCCTTGACCCATTCTCATATCATTTTTGGCTTTAAACAGTTGTTAGAAAGCATCATACTTTGTGTGAAAATATCTCTCCATTCCCATCAGTCTTTGATTTCTTAATTCCACCCACAAATGGAAAGGGACAGTAACCTTATTCCTGGCATTTCAGGGTAATCCAATGTTCTTATCAAATAATCTCACTTCCTTATGAACATGTGCTTTTCAGCAAGCTGAAATAATGGTTTTAGGACCAGTTCTTCCAGTAAATAGTGTAGTGACTTAACACAAATTATTATTATTTGCTCAGTACTTCAGTTAAGAATGGCAAACAACACATCAATGTGTGTAGAAGGTTATGAGTACAAGAACAACATTACATTTCAACATTGATGCCAGGTATTTGGACATGTATCTAACCTTATATCTTCACATAAAGCAAATGTTTTCACACAGAGATGACCTAACTGAACTAATCCAATGAGTTACCTGTATGGCTGCGTTTGTGCACCATGAGAACATTAGGTCCAATGCAGATCATTCCACAAATGTCACATTTGAGCTTTCCATTTGGCAGTCTGGTGGCTCCAGCTTGCATGGATTCAGGATTGGTGAGCTCCCTGTAGCCTCCAACAGCCTCAGATGTCAGCTCAGGACCCCCTTCTTCTAGCCGTTCCCCTCTTTCATCTTCAGTACTGCGACCTGGGTCTTCATCGCTGTACAGCTCAACTTTAATGGAGTTGGCTACAGAGGAAAAGAGCAAACATAAAGGAGGTGTTAAATACTTTTAACCAGCATATTGCCCGATGTAAGAGAAAGAGACAACAAGGTGTGTTTATTTGTAATTACTTGTGTGATAAAAGTAAGTACACTGTAGTTTACCTCCACAAGTTGTCTGTTAAGCTAGTGCAAATCTGAGTGAAGCTGATATTTTTGATTGGTTTTCTATTTAGCCTGGTTTGGTTTCACAGCACTGGTTTAAAAACATTTGAACTTAAAAAAGAAGTGAATTTTAATAACCATTACAGTCTCTTTTTGAGAAATTACATTTTTTTCTCACTTACCACTGAGTGAGCGACTAGGGGAGGTATCCTTGCTGTTTGGGGTGCTCACTGTTGCTCTTCCAAGAGCCCCAGAAAACTCTCTTTCCATTGAAGAGTCTCCACTAGCTGCAATAGAAGAGTGGAAACAGCGATATCTGTTATTTGAGCCACATGCCAACTAATGAAAGTAAGTACAACTGTTAAGAAAAACTGAATTAAGAGGAATAATAGGAGTCTTACCTGATATGCAAGACGGGCCATTGCAGTCATCAACATCCATACTAGTTCAATCTGAATACTGAAATGACAGTTAAGATCAATCTGAATTATCTTTAACAAAACACATCGAGGACAACGTGTGTTATGCATATCCATTAATACAACAGGTAAAAATTCAGGAGTTACAGGTAGAGGTCCAACTTGATATCACATGAGAAAATTAAAACCTCTCATACACTTAAACTTAAATTGGACAAAGCATGAAAAGGTAATTCAGAGACGTTTAGGATTAGAATACAAGATGTCTGTGATATTACACATGAATGTCAGCTAACTACAAACTAGTCAGTGCAACTTCAGGCACTAAGAAATACATCCTGAACTGCACCAATGTGAACTGCAACATTAGCTACTAGCACTGACAATATATGAGTTGAAGATGAGTTGACGTAGGAGAATTAATCGTACCAAACAAGTTATCTAGCAGCTAAGTTATCGTCAACTCAAACCTTATAGCAGCCACAGATCAGCTCATTGACACATGACAACATTAATAAAGTAGGCTAATGTTCAGGCTAATTTAATATTAGGCTCATTTGAGACATGATAGTCTGACAAACACATCGAGATCAAGAAAGATAAAAAGCCTTTACTTTGATTTTTACATAACCGTTGCGTTGAGGTAACCTAAGTCCATGGATCGGCCTCTGTAGCTAACGTTAGCATGTTAAATTACCGTTAGCTACGTAAGCTAAACTTCACACTACAACGTTACATCCGTCTGCCATCCTCGGCAGTTTATTGAAAAGAATGTCGCAAAGGTCAAGCTAAGTAATGTGGGAGATGACACAAGGTATATTAAGTTGACTTGTGACATTCATTATTAACATGGCGCTAAATTGAACACCCAAGTCTTTGCGAGGTTGTGTTTATCGCTAGCAATACAAACCAACGTTAGCCACTAGCAAGCCACCGTCAATGTTTCCTAAACGGTTGCTATGGCACCCACCCCCTCCCAAATGCTATTGCTAACCAGCCAGTGTTAAGCTAGCGAGCTAGCTCTCCCTGAACACGGCACAGCGGAAATAGTACATTATAGAAAGTACTTTTGAAGTTGTCTGTTTATCACAGTAACTGTTGCATTACCTGTCCCTGACAGGGCCGTTTCAGGGAGATTATTCTGTATTTTCATCTGCCTGTTTATGACGGCAGCATCTCCCGGCAGCGTTTACATCCAGATCCAAACAATTTCCGGTCAGATGCCAAACGTTGCTGCCTCTCAAAAAGCGACAGTGAATGGCCTCATTTGAACTACGAATATGTATTACGAAAAACTGTGAAATTAACTAAAGAAAACATGAATAATTTATGTCGCACAAGCAAACACATACACAGCTAACACGACTTATTTGTGTGTTGTTTTACATTACCGTTATTTGTAATCATTTTTGAATTAATAGAACATGTAGAACATATTCACACTATGGATCTCCACAGGACAGTAAAATAAGTAAAAACAATTAATATAAACAAAACTAACCAAAACAACAGCTCAGATTCATGAAGACAACACAGGTTACAATGAACCTGTGTGTAGTAATAATACTATTTAAGATACAGAGACATCGGATAGGCTACAACAGAAATGAATTTGATTAATGTAATATACATGCAAGGTATTCTAATGTATCTAAATCAGATCAAAGAGTGGGTACGTTTTTATTTTTAAAATAATACTTTTTCAAAATGTGTTCTGTACTAAATAATGGCATGAAGACCCAGGTTGAGGGACAACAGCTTCATCTCCAGTACCAGACCCAATATTTTTCTATTTCAATTAGGAAATGGCATGTTCAGTTATCTAATTAAAGTGAATACACACTAGTGGCAGGTCTATATTTATGTACTTTAAACTGTATCGGATTTCCTTTGGTTCGGGTGATACAAAATGACAGCAGTTTCAGAGATTTTCATAAAATAACCCCATAAATAACAAAATGTTGAAGGCCTCAGTCCATTAAAAAAATAAAAAATGTTTGATCCCTTGATACTATTCCAAATTTGCTACCTGGTAGTATATAAAGAATAAAATAAATAAATACAAATAACATGTTCCTTTAGGCGCAACATTAAACTATAAACACACGAATGCATCAATATATAATCCAGAAAATACATTAACCTTTCCTCAAATGGTGGTTTTTGCTGAATATTTAGCCAACTTTTAATTATGTGCTCTTATATCTTGATGCTTATACATTGTTGCTGGAATTATACTTTTAATTGGCTTTTTTCTACTAGCCTCTGTGGTTTTACAAGTTGTTCTTACTAGAGTATACGTACTTTGCCATCTACTGCTACTGCAGATTTTAATCGGTGACTGAGTTTGAAGGACAGACTGAAAAAGGCTGTCTATCATAAATCTGCTTATCCCGGACGCACAGTGACCTCTACTGTACAAGATGTGTCAGTTATGACGTATTGGCTGTTTTTACGACGGTGTGCTGTGCTTACACAATGACAGTTTCCGTCAGCTCTACTCGCTAATCGTAACAGCGTTGAGCGAGACTTTTTTTTCGATTTCAGTTTCAGTTGGAACAACAATTTCATCATTTTCACCTATCGATCGATGTCGAGTAAAAATTTTCACACAGAAAGAGAGATTTTTTTGAATAAATAGGAGTTGTACTTTGTGTACTTAAACTCCGAACTTCAAGCTCGAGGCCCAGCAGAGAGCTCGAGCGGCAGCTCCGAAAGTTTGTTGTTGTCACGTGATGTTATACGAATGTGGCGATAAAAGTTTGTTTAGATAGTAAAACTAGGTTGCGTACTACGTTCAATAAAACCCTTTGAACACCGTTTTTCACCAAAATGCCTCAACCAAAACATCGAAAGATTGCTGTTATAGGTTACAGGTCTGTAGGTGAGTAAAGCACACGAGCTGGTGAGCAGCTAATGTTAGTCAGCTAACTAGCTAACAGGCTAACGCTTTGTTTTCCTCTTTAGTGTATTCAACTAACACCACAAACGCTAGATTACATTCGTCCAGGGTCTTTGTGCTCCGTGTGTTTGCCGAGCAAGTTGATAACAAAACCACACTAACAATTAACAATCCCCGATTGTGAATACCTTAAGCCATCTGTTACTAGTTGTAACGTGTGAAAACAAAGTTAGCTCAGCCGTTGACATCCTAGTATGGAGACTAGAGGTGACTGTTGAAGTCTAACAAGTCTGTGATGTCGAGAAATTAATCAAATCAGCTTCTAACCATCATCAGTCGTTTATATTCGGAAATATCTGAATGTGTCTGATGTTGCGCCACACTAGTTACTAATCATTTTCTGTGTTCACCGTAGTAAACAAAACGTTCAGGTGTCATGCAATCGCAAACGTTTTGTCTAATCATGTTTTATCACGTTTTTTAAAAATGTTTAAGAAAATAATTTCATCAATAATGCATCAAAAGCATTTACAAATAATATCTGTAAAGAATATAAATTACCCCATATATGAACATAGGATCACACATTTTGATAGCTGTGGTAGCAGAACCTGTTGTATCTTTAAGAGCACTATCAATTCACCTGTTCATATCGGTCAATTCTTCAGTCTGTATCATCAGGTTGATCCTTTGGCCTCACAAAATCTGAGTTTTTCTTAATATAATAGGGTTTCCATACACAAACATGACCTATTTCCAAATGTTACTACAATGACACATTATTTGTGTGTGCGTGCGTGTGCGAGTAAATGAAGTTGATTGTTATCAAGATAAAGTTTTAACTTTGTATGAATATCCCCAACAACAACAACAACAACAACCATGATATGTTTCTTTGCCTTGCACAGGAAAGTCGTCTCTTACAATACAGTTTGTGGAAGGACAGTTTGTTGACTCCTATGACCCCACCATCGAAAACAGTACGTGTCATTATTATATTTTGTGCAAGATATTGCAGCTAAAAGTCCTTAAATATAGGGCTTGATCTAATATATTTTTGTGTGGATCTCTTTCCCCAGCCTTTAACAAATTGGTCAGTGTGAATGGTCAAGACTTCAATCTTCAGCTGGTTGATACAGCTGGACAAGTAAGTTCATCTACCAACATATCTGACACAAGCACTTAGCTCTTAGTTTTAATTCAACTCTCCTGATAAGTTAATTATAATATCAGCATTTATGCACAAACACTCATTTTAACTGTATGAATAGAAATGCAAAAAAAGTGTAACCTTAATTACGCATTCAAATGTGTATGTTACATTTGAAGCTATAGTCTTGTATGTCTGACTCTATTTAGTGATGTGTTGTGTTTGGTAACTTTAATGCCAGATTAGATTATAATATACCTTTTTCTGTCTGTAGGATGAGTACTCAATTTTTCACCAATCCCACTCAATGGACATCCATGGCTATGTCCTTGTCTATTCAGTGACTTCCAATAAAAGGTGAGTGAATGTTTTTTTTCATATCTGTATGAATAAAGAGGAATACACTGTTACATGTCTTTAAAATATTCTATATTATGTAGACTACACTTTGTGTCTTACAATTTATGAAAAATACTTTGATTTCTTTCCCTGTTCAGTTTTGAAGTTGTGCAGGTTCTACATGACAAGCTGCTAGACATGGTTGGGAAGATTCAGTAAGTTTAGTTTGATATTTAAAATACAACAGTTCCAAAATTGTCTTTTTAAAAATGTTTAAATGATTTTGTTTTCCAACAAGATTTTTTTTTTTTTTTAAGGGTCCCAACTGTTCTTGTAGGGAACAAAAAAGATCTCCACATGGAAAGGTAATCAAGATTATTGAACGTATTTAGAATCTAAACTAATAGTCAGAATTACACCATAATACAATTTTTTCATGAAAAGAGAAGAACTAACAATTGATTATGTTACCCTGTATTACCTCTTTAGCTAAATACAAAAGGAGTTTTCCAAAACTGAAGTTTCCATTTTCTATTTTCCCAGGGTTATCAAGCCAGAGGAGGGAAAGAAACTTGCTGATTCCTGGGGAGCTGCATTCATGGAGTCCTCAGCCAAGGAAAATGAGGTAATGACAAATATTTCCAATTCATCAATGCAGTACACATAATCATTCTGACAAAGATTCACACAATTACATTAATTTCAATATGTTTCATCTCACTAATTACAACATTCTTGCACTGCAGACTGCTGTGGAGGTTTTTAAGCGGATCATTTTGGAGATGGAGAAAGCTGATGGGAATGCACCTCCAGAGGAGAAGAAGTGTGCTGTGATGTGAACGTGTATCCAGGACATCAGTAAGCTCATTTGCTGAAGACAAGAGGCACAACTTCACCAGCTTGCCAATCGTGACCTCACCGACACCAAGACACTGCAGTGGAACTTTTCTGCTCCATTGTGATGCTTTATTGATTTACATAGCAAGGCAACTGGCCCGAACAGTTGATAAAACTATCCCACATGTTGTAACCGCAAGGAAACGTTTTTTAAGAGCAAGATTAATCTTTGTTAGACAAAGAATTACCAACAGTAAATACTTTCTTTAAATACTGAAATGTCATCTTAAACTAGGCAAAACATTTATTCAAATGCCCAGAATACAAAAACATATTTCCAGACAAATTGGTCCCAATCAATTGCATCAAATTATTTATTAAGTATATTTTGGTAATTAATTCTAAATCTGAAGTTTGAGACGCCATTGGCTTATATCTCCTAACTTTTTGATTAGTGGAGTTAATATAAAGGTAGGGCTGGTAAATAACCTCTTTTTAAGGACTGGTATTATTTCTTTTTGATTGAGAGTCACAGTTCACATTGCTTTAAATGTGGTGTTAAAATGTC
This sequence comes from Eleginops maclovinus, assembly GCF_036324505.1. Taxonomy (NCBI): domain Eukaryota; kingdom Metazoa; phylum Chordata; class Actinopteri; order Perciformes; family Eleginopidae; genus Eleginops; species Eleginops maclovinus. The sequence continues at coordinate 14,594,593 of NC_086368.1, read as the reverse complement.
AGTATCTCTTACAAATGGAGTACCTTAAAGACCCTGGAGGAAATTGAACATAAGAAATATCACTTCTTTCACAGTTTTTCTCACTGTAATTTGTTGTCGACTTTTCTTCAGGTACCTTTCACCAATGAACTCTTGAACTTTGTCTTCACGATGGAGGAATCTATTTGTATATCTAAAAACTCACATTTTAAGCTTTTCTGCTAAGCACAGTAGTCCTCTTCAGTGGTTTATACAGTTTAATTTCTCCTTACTGACTATAATCAAGATGTCATGGGGAACTCTCAAATATTTTTAGTATAGGTTGGAATAGATTTTTGGTATTTACCAGTTATGGCCTTTTTATACAATACCAATAGAATCTTAGAAATCGGTTTGATACTATTGGTTATATTTTGAGTGGTGCTGGTTTGCTCTCCTTTCAATATTCCAAGTAGATAATATACTTTTAAATGCATTATGAACATTATTGAATTGCATTTTTTAAAATAACATTTTAACATTGCGTAAGACTATTTAAGTGTTTGAAGGCTACACATTTAGTTCAGCAATCTTTGATCTCATGGTTTTGATGTGATGGTTTATACTGGCTTGATTAAACCAAGCCAGGATGTCATGCAGTCAATTTAATTCTAATTTTCGACTTGCATGATCACTGTCAGATGAATGAGATCCTTAATACTTTTTTTTCCTTAGTCCCCCACCCCCCCCCCCATAATCCTCATGTTAAACCTTTTGTGGGTAATTGTAACTTTTTTTTAAAAAAGTGCTTTGCTGAGTAGTTGATTGATAATGATGGTTGAACTTAGCTGGTGATGCTGTGTCCTGTGCCTTACAGTTTCTCAAACTCCCACATCTACTTCCCTTCGTGACTCAAGGTGCTCTTAAAGGGGTAGTTTTTTTTCTTTCTGTTGACTTGATACCACTGTGCAGGTGTTGTTGTGCACCTGAACACCAATATCCCCTTGTGGGTCAATGTTTATTCAGAGATCTTGCTGTAAACAGTTTTGTATATAAATAAATCTGTTACTCATTTAATGTGTCCTTGTGCTGGTTTTAACTGGATTACAGTCGGGCTCGCCTATTTAGAGTATAATACCTCAAAGTTTACTGTGGGGTTGCATAGGTTGTTGTAATACAGTAGGCTACTTGGGTATAATGTAACTTCACTTCCACGCTTCGTTTTTATATAAAGCATGTAGGTAGGCATACACAGCATCATAGGATGTGGGGTTAATTCATTGCCTTCAGAAGATGAAATGGTGGTGCGATAACATCACATGAACTACGGTAACGAACGCCAACCAAGCCAAGTTTCTCATTGCGAGCTGTAGCGGAAGACCTGCGTGGTTCTGCCTGCAAGATCCCACCAGCTGTAAACGAACCCAACTACAGGAAGGAGAAACCCTGAATGGAATATGGAGTGTGTAAGTGTATCTAGTCTACTTAAGCGTGGATAGATAGTTAGGTTTTTAACTAACCCTTGTTCACCTTAGTTATAACCTGACTTTCACAAGTACGCTAATGTTAGCAGCTAAGTAAGTTAGCTCATTCTTGGCAGAGTAGTTCTCAAGGTAACGTAAGCTCACTTGTTATTAACTGTAGCCAACCGCCAGGACAGCCCTAACACTATGTTTTATTTCCCCCCGGTATCGTTGCAGAGTTATCTTATAAGCTAACCAAGACATAGTGTAAAATAAAACCTTACTAGTGCCACCGAAGTAAAAGCCACAGCTCTATGAAGGCACCTCGACTGGCTCGCTAATGTCAACAGACTAGCAGCTAGCTTGTTGCTAATGCTTAATGCTAATCTTATACCAACGTCTCAAAGTGGTGTTTAAGCACTTAACTTCAACAACGAGGACATTGTCCGTCTGTTTGCCGAAAAGGCTCAGCATATTTTAAAACAATAGTGTCAAATGAATCGTTTACACCTGCGGATAGAACTATAGCGATGGTTCACATTTCGAAAGCAAGTAAAGGGTTGTGCTTAGCTCAAGTTGTTAAACTTGTTGATATCAGGCACTGTATACAGGAGCTGCAACTAATTAGCTACACTCAATTATAATCAATGGGTCGGCGCGTATAATGGGTAATAATGCTGTGAACCAAATGTTAGTGAGACCTTGATGAATGCACCTTGACAACAACCTAATACATAACGTTAAGTTTGACTCGAGCACGCATACAATATAGGCTACACATTGTTACCTACACGATCCACTCTACTCTTAACTTAACTTGAACCAAGCCGACCTTTTATTCATCCTACTCCAAAGTTAGCATAATACAACATTATACATACACCTTACAATTTTTCAGATTGCACCTAACCTCAAATATTAAGCATTTTAAACCACATGCCTACCCTAAGTGCAATTGCACAGTATTGGATGAGCCATGTTATGCAGGCTTCTAAATAATTAAAGTTTACACACACACACGAACACACACACACACACACACACACACACACACACACACACACACACACACACACACACACACACACACACACACACACACTTGTTTGGACTTTGGCTAGACAATTGAATGTTAAAGAGCTTTACCTATTTTATTTCAGATTCCAGTGGCTATTGATGATCTTGAGGGCAAAAAGGACCCTGTCATAGAAGGTAAACAAATTGTAGAAATGCAGTGAGACCAAACTCCGAAACAGTGATGTTTAAAAACGGGAAATAATGTCCTGAATTGTCTCTGTCATTCCTTCAGACCCAGAGCACAATGTGTACACCAGGTTTATGAAGTCCCATCGGTGTTATGACCTCGTACCGACCAGCTCCAAACTTGTGGTGTTTGATACATCACTTCAGGTAAAACATAAACTATACATTTTATAAATGGAACGTATCTGTCATTGGCAAATTTAAACTGAACTATTTGCTGTAATAATCTTACAGGTGAAGAAAGCCTTTTTTGCTCTTGTTTCCAATGGGGTAAGAGCAGCACCTCTGTGGGACAGCAAGAAGCAGTGCTTCGTTGGTAAGGACAATTTTCATTTGGTACACTTTCACTCTGTGTAAGACAACATTAAATAAAGGTTTGACTTGATTATCCTCATGTATCTCCACAGGGATGCTGACCATCACAGACTTTATTAACATCCTTCATCGCTACTACAAATCTCCATTGGTAAGAATGTGGATACTAAATGGGTATTGTCTTAGAATTGTATAATGAGGTTTAACATATTCAATCTCGAAGTTCTACTTCTCGCTTAATTTGACAGGCTGTGTTTTATCTAATAGGATTCTGAATGTGACCTTTGCAACTTTTCAAGCTTGTTTTGATTAAATATCTGCAATAATAAGTTGACTTAATCATTAGTTGGAACAAAAACATTATCACCAACTGCTTTGATAGCAGATTGAAGTATGAAAATGCTCTTTTTAGGTTCCTAAATGTAGAGATTTCCTGCTTTCCTCAGACAATAAAATACATCACCATGGATTTTTCAAAATCTAGAATGGTCATTTTACAGACCAAACAATTAGTCTATACATTTAGAGATGCATCTAGAGCTTTATCTATAATATCCTATATATTAATATCTTTAGTTGCAGCCCTACTTCATCTTTCTCAGAGCTTCTTGCACAAGTCAACCCTTTCTCTCTTTCATTATCCTTTAGGTTCAGATATATGAGTTGGAAGAACACAAAATTGAAACGTGGCGAGGTGATGAAGTTTAATTAATATGAAATGATATATAATACTTCTTTAAACTGACTTGTGGAATTGTGAAGGTCTTGACTGTATCTTCTGTTCTTGTTTGGAATAGAGTTGTACCTGCAAGACTCTTTTAAACCCTTGGTTAGCATTTCTCCCAATGCGAGGTGAGTGTATTTTCTTCATCTTTTACTTCAAGTACTTCAAGGCAATTACATTTTGTTTTTGGTTCTGTTTTCTGGACACACAGAGGATGCATGCGGAGGCATCTGATAGTTAAGCCTGTGAGAGTAACTCCTTAAAGTTGCCCTACTCACAGCAAATCTCTTTGAGATTGTACAAAAAGCTGTCTGAAATGTTCCTTCACAACTTTTTGGTTTGACAAAGGTCTCTGTTTCTAGAGGCAGAGTTCAAACACTACCTGGCAATAAGATGAGGCTACAAGCAGCTTTTCTACAATTATGTGATTGATAGTAGAACTCATATGAACTGCATAAAGTTATCATTATCTCCAATACTTTCAAAGTTTTCTAAATCTAAATAAAGATACTGGGAGATTTGAAGTTCTGTTAGTATGCTGTGATGCAATGATTACCTTTCTCACTGGGTCACCAATAATAGAAATGCTAACATTATTCTTTAGATTAATCATCTTTCAACATGCTATGTCCAAAACCCCTCGATTGACCTAGTCCTCTATAAACTTCTCTGTGTCTCAGTTTGTATGATGCAGTATCATCCCTGCTGAAGAATAAGATCCACAGACTGCCAGTAATCGACCCCCTGACCGGGAACACACTCTATATTCTCACACACAAGAGGATTCTCAAGTTCCTGAAGCTTTTTGTAAGTTTCCTTTTTCCAGTCCTTACCAGTACTACATTGAATAAATTCCATATAATGGCAGATATTGAGTATAGAGTAAAGAATATTTGCTACAGTTAAGAAAAAAGTTATCATTATAACAATATTTACATAGACATCCAATCTCCCACATTTTTGATAAAACGTGCTCAATCTCTTGTTGTTTCCAGATATCAGAGATGCCAAAACCCTCTTTCCTGGGACAAACCTTAGAGGACCTGAACATCGGAACGTTCAAAAACATAGCAGTGGTCCGCACAGACACACCACTGTACACGGCGCTGGGTATTTTTGTTGAACAGCGAGTGTCGGCGCTCCCCGTCCTGGATGACAAAGGTATGCGTGCTGGTTGAAATGACATCTGTGTTGATTTTGCATCAGTGACAAAGACCTCTTTAATTTAGTATGTTTGTGTACTAATATGGTGCCTCTCCTGCAGGTCGAGTGGTGGATATATACTCAAAATTTGATGTTATAGTAAGTGGTTATTCATCTTTTATCAATGTTTTAAATTTATTTTTAGCCTACACACGCACTGATGCTTGTATAATTTCCCGATGCCCAGATCAATGCATTCAAATGTTTGCTTGATTTGACCAACAGTCCAAAATATTCAGTTTACAAATTATTTTTTGCATGAAAATCTTGGGATGCAATATTTCATATTGCATTATAGAGGATTTATTCATATCACTCAGACTTACTTGATATAATATATAGAATGATTTTTAAACTCAAGGCTCAAATTGCCTCTGTATTTCTTTCAAACTTTTTGTGAAACCTAACATGTTTAACCTGAAGTCCTGTGTTTCTGCAGAATCTGGCCGCAGAGAAGACGTACAACAACTTGGATCTGACGGTAACAAAAGCCTTGCAGCACCGTTCTCAGTACTTTGAAGGAGTGCTGACCTGCAACAGGCACGAGACCCTGGAGGCAATCATCAACAGACTGGTGGAGGCCGAGGTGAGGGTTGCATGTCATCATGTGTCACAGAGCAGCCGCGTTTTATGTCTGATGGCCCTGTTGCTTTTTGCTATAACTGTCCAGAGTTTAAATGGCCTATGATATATCGTGTCAGAAATGTTCCTCCATTTGTTTTTAAATCAAAGTCCTAAGTTAAGGGACAAATCCAATGTGAAAGCACCTTACGCAACAAGACATCTGACATCTGGCATTTCATGTATCAGTGACTTATAAATTCTTCTGGCCATTGAAGTAATACCCTTTTCCAGAGGTGAGAGTAACGTTTACGGTCGTGTTTCCTCCAGGTGCACAGACTGGTAGTGGTGGACGAGCAGGAAGTGGTGAAGGGAATAGTCTCCCTTTCAGATATTCTGCAGGCATTAGTCCTAACTGATGGGGAAGAGGGTAAGTTCAGTACCGTTGATTAGCGTTCTTAAGATGTTTTGAATTTACTCATTTTAAGTTGAAGCAACAGCATATTATGAATACAGTATTGATAAAAGTACTGCTGTATTAAAAGAGGTCATCATTAACAAGTTTTCCAAAACCGGCAGTTGTCAGCTGATTCGACCCACTCACACAGTATAGAGTATAGAATAATACCTTCTCTGATTCATCTCTCTGTAGGAATATACAATTTAATTTCCCTTCACAAAAAAGTAACACAATTGTTTTGGTTTTTAGATAAAAGATGGAAAAATTGCATTCAGTGATCTACTCAATATGTTTATGATGAACAACGTAATGATTTCTTTTTCTTCCCACAGGCACAGCTTGAGGGATGTTTCTGAAACAAAGAAGGCTACACAATTTTTAGAGAATGGTAGAGCAAATGGAGAAAGAACAGGCATGTGCATATTGAAGTACCATCACCTATCTCCTGTCCCCACACTTCATATATTAACACATGAATCCTTCTCCTTCTCTGCTAAAATATGAAGCTTTAGCAACAAAGCAAAATAAAATTGTAGTAGCATAAGACATACAGAAGCTCCTGAAAAAACGAGCCAAATTCCAAGCAACGAGAGATGTAAAGACCTCTGGACGAGGAGCCGTCTTCTCTGAGCAGGCATCATTCCCACTGCTCGATGGTCTTCTCAGGCCATTAATTATGGCTCTTATTACCAATTCATTCTCAACAGTTTTAATTATGCAATCAGTCGCAAGCTAAAGAAAAACTGATTTACCTGTAATGCCTTTTGTTAGCAGAATATAATTATTTTAATACAGCTGGAATCTATATGCAGAAAAGCCTATGTAAAATCATTTTAAACAGTGTGTCTTTTTCACATTAATATTTGGTGTGCATTATTGTTCTGGCACGTCCCTACATCAGCCTGAGTCCTGAACTTTGTACATAAAATCTGTGTTTTTTCCTGCCAAATGATCTTATTTTCCTTATTGGTTTTATTATTTAGACGTGTTTGAAGGATGGATTTATACAAATTTTACCTTGGAAAAACTACAAATTTGCAAAGACATTTTGAAGGTTAGATGGTTACAGAAGTATTTATCTGTACTTGTGTCCCTCATACACTAGCTTAATGCTACAATTTGCTTTGGTTAGCTCAATTAATCATACAAACTCTAGTCTTCAAAGGCCTTTGAGATGACCAGTCGTCTGCATTGGTCATGGTCTGATTATATTTGAAATAAGCCAGGAAGTTTTTCAACAATTAAATCAATTGATTACATATAACATGTGCAAATATTTCAAAGACTCAGGATTGAATCAGTTGTGAAGCCAGACTGCAATGTAGAGAATGGATCTGTTTGTTTGATCTATAAAATGTCAGAAAACATTCAGTTTCTCTGTCAAAGGTGATGTCTTTAAATGTTTTGTTCTGTCAGTCCAAAACCCCAAATAATCAATTTAACATGATCCACATCAGAGAAAAGCAGGAATGTCCATATTTAAAAGCTGAAAAAGCCTATCTATAAGGACAAATCCATTCAAAACAGACGAGCCAATTCATCGTTGCAACTCTAGTCTTAGAACAGTTTAATAATATTAGGCTCAAGAGAAGAGGAACTCATTGGTGCAATTCAGATCAGTATCAATGCCTGCTGGTGGAGATGACCGTTGGATATTTATGGATTCTGTGTTTTGCTATTTTCTCTGTGTTTTCATGTTACAACATGTGTAATGGATTGTACATTTGACTTTAGAGAGATTTTTTTTTCTCTGCCCGTTTTGTTAATCACACTTTGGCTCTTTGGTATCGTAAAAGGGAAGGGCATTGATGGTTTTATGATTTCTACCTTTTTAGTGTTTAATTTTGATGTCAGTGATGATTTGTGATGTCTGCTGCATTCAGTTAAACATTTTATGTTAATTGTATTTAGGGGAAATTATCAAAATCACTCAAAACCAGCATTTCCTTTTCCATTTTCAAAAGAGGATGGGCCAGGAACATCTCACACCTGCTGTTCTACATATGTCAATGAAATGTGAACACCTGTTTGTAAACGCACAGTTTTTGCAGTGATCTGCATTGAGATTACCTTGGAAGGATGAGCAATAAAAAGTGAGAGAGATTGTTTTAAATCATATTATATGTTTTATAGCATCACATATAATTAATTTAAAGATGTAACCAGGTGAAGTGAAATTGATTCACACTCCAACAATAACTGTTTTAGCCAGTGGAAAAAGCGCATAACAAAATGACGTCATCACCTCCACATAGCAAACCTTTTTTAAAATACAAGTTGAGGTTTGTATTTATTATGCAGTGTATATGAGTTGGTCTTAGAGATATTGACCCAAGTTTTTGTAACTTGGACTTGAGTCGACTGTTTTGAAGACTTTGCTTTTATTATGACAGAAAATAAATGACATGATACTAAATACTAGTAAATAATTGTGACTTGACTGCAGACATTATGACTTGAATTACTTATGATTTTATATTTTCAGATACAGAGCAATAAACACATTAACAACACAAGTATGAGTAACTTGATCCAGTATCTGAGCCCACAATGGAAATGGCGTTGTGATTCGAATCAATTGTTTTTTAACTGAGAAGATGTTACACAATTAATAAACTGAAGTTATTAGTTAAAAATGAAAAGTTGTCATTTATGTAATTGAGTTACTATTTTAATACAAATGAAATTCCATGTGACACTTTAGGACAGTTGAGATAAATGTCATTAGTAATTTTTTCACACAAAGTCTGGTTGTTTGAGACAAAAGAAAGTAAAATGAATACACACCAATTATGAAAACAATTGCATTTATTAATCTATATTAGAAGGTACATGATTGAAGTCCTGAAGGGGTTTTTACATGGATGCAGTTTTCTCTTTCACTATCTGCAGAATAACAACCAATTTCTTTGTCTCACACCCTATTCTTCCTTGGTGATACTTGGAGCAAGGTATTTCAACCCTTAAATACACTATGCATTTAATACATTGTAAGGCAGGTACTATTGGACATGACAAACATTCCCCTTTAGTGTATATGTCATGGTTGACACTCAACCACTTATCAAACAGTAGATCTACACATTGTGTCCCAGCCATGGGCCGTCTCTTTGTCCTTACGTACATCCTGAAGGACTTACAAAATACAGTGAGCGAGTGATTTTTAAAATAAACGTATTGGTAAAACACATTTCTGAGACAGCATTGAGACATTTCAGTAGTATTTAGTTACAACATTTCTTCTCCCAAAGACAAAGTCAGATCCTCCTTACAGACTCTAGTCAGCAGAGTTCTGCAACTGGTTGGCATGATTTGTATAAACATTCTCATTTTCAGTGGTGTGATCTTAAATAAACACTTGAGGACATGACCAGCGATTATGCTGAGAACATTTGGTTTTAATGCTGCGAGGTCAGTAGTAGTGCACACGTGGCCTTCAGCCTTGCGTAGGGACTCACAGCATACAAATATAAATAACACGGGAAAGATTAGAGACAAACACACACAAAGTACCTGTTGAAATTGCATACAGCTAAAGATGAAAGTGCACCTATTTCCTGAAAACAAAACAATTTGACAGTGATTTCTGAGATTGATGGAAAAAATCCACATACAATTTGCACATTGAGGAGGTATTGTATGGTGAACAAAAGGAGCTTTGAGGGGGAAAATCAAATGCTGCTGTGCAGTAATAGAGCGGTATTGGGAGAAAGTCAACATAAGAGCTGAGTCTGACACACAGATGTCATTTCAGAGGTCAAACAGTAGATCATTCCGTTAACATTAAAACACAAGTTAGTAAGATAGATTTTCTCTTCCAACAAACAAAAAAAAACATTAAAAAGATTCAACCTTTTCAAACATGACATAAAATCTAATTTAACCATCTTATATACACTAGTATCACCCTAAACAGGTAGTTTATGTGCAGTATTTATACTTGGCCAGGAAATATATGCCCTGCAGGGAAAGGAACATTCGACGTGCTCTGATAATATATTAAAAACATATCATAAAATCAAACTATGATTCAGGTTCAGAGTTAGTGTATTTAAAATGGACTAAAAATGAAAAAAATCCTGTGTTTAAAGTACAGTGTAAATAGGATTCGCTGCTGCAAAGGACGTAAGGTTTATCCGAGTGTCGTGCACACCGGCTTATCTGAGCGGCTGGAGCTTACTCTCTTGGCAGGTTATGGTCTGAGGGTTGATCGAGACACAGCGGCTTTAGATAGATACAACCATTTAAATATTCTACATGTGTTCTGTAAGAAGTGTCCCAATCCAGTGTTTCAGCTAAGAAGATCCAACACATAAAACACATGGACCCTGGTAGCTGTTGCTCTACATCTAACACCCCCCATCCTTCTATAATACATTTTGATTGATTCCTATGTCTGTATTTTGCTTTAGATGGTTCTAAAGAGCCAAAACAACATGTTGATTGGAAAGCATAAGGAAAACCTGAGGTTTACAACAGCTTATGGGAAGGGCTCCAGGCAAGGGGTCCAAAGGCTAAATCATGTTTGGCAAGTGGCCAAGCTCCTATGACTTTGAAGTCTTAAAACACAAACTGCTTTAAGTGCTTTGTACATGCTTACATGGTAATCGGCATACAAGCAAACGACACAGTGGTAGCAGAACCAGATGGATATTTCTCTTTGAAAGATTTCTAAGCAGTTAGTGATCTGTGCCTGTATGCTGTAAGTGGCACAGAGAAACCTGAACAATAGCCTCACAAACACCCCATATATTAATAACAAGATTTAGTCATCTGAATAACAGAATAAGTAAAAATAAGTTAAAAACACTGCCAGTTTGCACCCTTTCAAACACAAGAAGAGCTAATGTGGTTTGTTAACTATTAAGTGATCGGAGAGACTTTGAGGAAATATCAGCAACTGTTTTTCAGAAGGTTAAATGGTTAATTACATGTCCTGCGATCGATTGCATACAAGTACACAGTTAATCCAAGGATCCTTGTTAGTACGGAGTGTAGAGAGGGACGAGAAGGGCAGCAGTAGCTGAGGACAAGACAGGAAAGGTGTTCTTGGTAGTTTGGCTGGGTAAGCGAGGTAGGGTTGGTCAGAAATCAAGTGGCCTCAAAACTGGCAGGAGTGTCAATGGAGAAAATATTTTACAAAGTGCTCAGTTTTCCACAGTCCGGAGTCGGGTCCTGCTCAGTGCTCGTTCTCTCAGCTCACACTTTAATGTCCTCTTGAATGCTGAGCTGGGAGAGGGTCTTCTTGATGCGCAGGGCTGTCAGGCGGGCGGCTCCATTAGAGTACCAACACTCCCTCATGATCTTGCCCATTACCCGTAAGGCCTGTAACAACATGGAGGTGGGGCAGATAAGGATTAAAAGATTGTAGTGCACATACTTATGATGACACAAATGTAGTGCTCCATGCATAATGTTGACAGCTTATTTAAAAGAGTATTGTGTTTCGTGTGTCAAAACACTCATTTGTCTCAAAAATGCAAATAATAATATAGAACGTTCCATTCAGAAAGAGCTTTATTGCATCGCTAGGCTTATATTCCTAGCTTTGGCTGTCATTTCTAGCGACTACATTACACAAAAATATAAGTTTGTCATTTCTGTTCACCACTTTGTTATTGCCTGTACTGGTGTATGCGTCACACAATCTCGTAATACTGGCCGATATATCTGGCTCAAGTTGTAAAAAAGCCAACAGATTAAGTAAGATTAACCGAAAGCAAGTGCAGCCATAATGTGCATCCCTCTTGGCACATGCAAACACACAAGAGCAGACGGCCTGTAAACAGTTTGACAAATATTTTTGAGAGAATAATTATGACCATACTAAAAAGGCACAATATTTCCTTTTTCTGACACTGGGGGCACCGAATCAAAACGTTTAACAAAAAAAGTAGGACTTAGGAGTTTATCATTGCAGAATGGACTGGTACTCTGATTAAAGTGACAGATTTTTCTAGGTTTGAACATTGGAAACATTTGCTAAAATGTAAGGAAACCACTCAAATATATAACATTGGTCTAGTCTTTTATAGATGTTTTAAATAGTGTGTTTATATATACATTACCTTGAGAGTCATTTAACTTTGTGGTTCTACCTAATAACATCTTGGACTTCTATGAGTGATTACCCAGCATTTATAGATCTTAGCAATGACTCCATGTTGTACTAAACTGGAATTACCCTTCTGGTATAAGTCAGATGTTCAAAAGTGAAAACATATGGCTTTAAGCGATCATTTTTATACCTCGTAGCTCTGCCACCAATTAGGAATGTTGGGTCGAAGCTTTTGGTCACAGACCAACTTTCTCATCTCCTCTATGGAAGGGTCAGACGGAACCAGATCGTAGTAGGGCAGCTGGTAATCCTCATGGATACCTGATAACACGGGACAAAGGCGAGGTCAGATCAGTGCTGTGATCTCAGTCGTTAACATGGATAAAAATATCAAAACAACCCAGGTTGAGTATCCAGATTAAAAACAAACGAGTCTGACCTCCAGTGTTACAGCGGCGTGCAATCTCCCAGTAGACCAGCCCCAAAGCGTAGATATCAGCACATTTGAATGAGTCGAAGTGTCTCATGTTGATCGTCTCGTCCAAAACCTCTGGAGCCATGTACCTGAGAGATGTAAGAAGAATCGCAGTCTGTAAACATGTTTCCAAGTGTTTTCTGGAAAAGATGTCAAAGATATCTGTGAGAAAGCACAGTCAGCAGCTGCAGGTATGTATGTTGACACTGACCTCTTGGTGCCCACCCTCTGATTGGGTGCAATGTCGATAGTGTCGGAGGCAGAGTCATGACGGACAGCCAAGCCCAGGTCAGCGATGGCACAGGTGCAGTTCTTCTTCACCAGGATGTTCTTGGACTTCAGGTCTCTGTGGGCAATACCTGGTTTTCCTACCAAAACAGAAGAGTACATGACAGGCACTTGTGAATTCTTATCTCTCAATAGTTGTTTTTTTTTAGGTCAATGTCGACTCTCTTTATTTAGAAACTAGAAACTATAACATTCTTTTTGGCCACCAGTTTGGTTAGTAAAAATAGAACAACACCCTGTAGCGGCGAAAATCATATACAAATAAACAGATAAGGAACTTAAAGTAATACGGCCGCTGAGGCACCAGTTAGCGAATTGTACGCAGGGGAAGGAATCAAGTCCAGACAAGAATCTCCATTTTGTCCATTTATTTCTCCTATCAATGAACACACTTTCCTATTGATTCCCTTTCTCCTTTCTTTCCGAATAACCCTGGTAAAAAACATGTGCCTACTGGTGCCCTATTCCCACCACCACCTGTCTCCAATATATACAATTACTACAGGTGGCTTAATCACCCAGTGCCCAAACGTGCCTTCAAAATAAAAGCCTGGAAACTACAAAACATAAATGTTTGACTATAATATAAATCAAAATATAGCTCCAACACACCCCTAATTTCAGCAACTTTACTTTAATCTCCATACGGGTAGTTAAGCTGAGGATTCAGAGGGAATTGTTTTCTAAGATAACTCAGATGACAAAGAGAAAGGAAACTATTTCAATTGGCCACAACAAATGTATAAAGAACATCATTGGAAAAAAAGGTTAAACCTGCCTTCTCTGGTAGTTTTGGTCGAAGTGAACTAGGATTTCTTTACTCTATTTTCATTTATTTTTAAGCTAAAAGAATTCAAAAGGTTAAACATGTATTTTATGTTATTTCATTGCATGAGATGCCATCCTGCAATTATTTAAACACCCCAACATAATCTATCCCTTCCATCCAATTCAGTTTCTATTCACAGTATGTTTATATTCAAAAACAGCAAATTATGGGAAACATTATGAACCTTTTATTGTTGCAAACACAACCAATCAAACATAACATAATTCTAGCGTGATCTTGTGGGGGAGGAAGGAGACAAAAGAGAAATGATTAACAGCAGCACTTTATGTGTTGCATTATAAATGAGGCAGTCACCTTGTGTTCCCAGTATCTCCATGTGCAGATGTGCCAGGCCACTGGCAGCTGACAGTGCAAGTTTGATCATCCCTTCAGTGGTGACAGAGTAGCGATTCAGGTAGTCAAACAGGGAGCCGTGCTCGTGGTAGTCCGACACCAACCACAGCTGGGTCCAGGTGCCATTATCTGGGCAGGTGATGGGGATAAAGACATACACAAGAAATTATAAATTTACTTGAAAATGATGAATAATTACATAAAAAACACAACACACTTCACCCTGAGCTGTGAACTATTCACCCATTATACAACATGTACTAGGTTTGCACCTTTGTTATCAGCAGCTATAAAGCCCAGGATGTTTTCATGGCGCAGCATGATAGTCTGATAGATTTCAGCCTCACGGAACCATGAGCGCTCCTCCCTGGATGAGAAAATCTTCACTGCCACGTCACCTCCCCTCCAACGTCCTCGCCACACTTCCCCGAAACGCCCTTTACCAATGATCTCCTGGAGGACAATTGTTCTAGCAACGGTTCGCTGGACAAACAGAGGCAGGCCTGCTTAGAAAAGATAAGAACAGTTATCAGCAGTCTTTTTCATATTAATTCTTGTGCTTTGCAAAAACAAAGACACTTCTGCTTAAATTCTTCTGAAGTTCAAGTGAAAAATAAAAAAGACAAAGCGTATTTATTTAAAATGATGGTCAAGAAATGTGTTAAAATCCGTTTAAATAGTATTTCTTGTCTGACAGATGTGGCATATCATGATACTGATAAACAAAATGATTATTACACAGGAGTGCCTTGGGCTGGTCCAATACAAGGCACTCTATAATTGGTATTTTTAATCACAAAACCCAATTCTACAGATGTTGCAAGTTTAGCGGGCGTGCCATCGTCTCAGAGTTGTTGCCCATAAACTGCATTACACATATCTGTAATAACTATACCATTCAATCAAAATATACAGTATGTCAGGTGGAGAAATGATCTTTGCCTATTAAAATTACCCTCTAATGAGGATTTTGGCAAATTGGTACATAAAAAATGGGAGAAATAAGCCTCGTGTCCACAGAAAAACTGACTGTTATTTTTGTATATATTGACTGTCTTGTCTTTATGTTTCTATTTTTTAGTGAGGCCTCTTAATGTGGGAATTTGTATATATTTGTAGATATATTGTATATAGGTCTTTTTAGATATTTAAATCTATATTCTGTTGTGTTCTAAATTTCCTGTACGAGGCAAGGAGTCCAAATGAAGTAGTTAGGTTATAATAAAGCTGATTTATTTCCAGTTGTGATAGGGATGCACATACTCAATATTGAGGTCCCCGAATTTCATTCCCACCCAGAGCCTCGACATATGACATCACACAATACTTATACTCTTTGGAGAAAAGGGGGGCGGTCCCCTTATGACAAGTCATATGTGTATTTTTGAATGTGTGTGCAGGTAGGTTTCTGGTTGGAGCACAGGCAGAGTCCTCGCCCCTTGGGTCCACGGGTTCCGGGTCTCCAGCCTATCATCTAATCCTTTTATACTCTTATCATAACTTTCTTGTCTCGTGCAGTACCCAGGTGCCTGGTACCACTATTTCCTCCAGGCCCTCTCTTGGGCCTCTCTGCCTACTCCCACATTTTTGGAATGTGCAGTTAGAGTTATCTGTCAATAAAACAGTAGAATGCAGTTCCTTTCTTATGTTCAGCTCATCATAAACTCTGTCATGAAGCTCACTTCTCTTCATAGTTTAAAACCCTCTTTGGTAGCATGATACATAAACATGTCTTTATGAGTAAGCAATAAACATTAAACAATATCGCACAATTCCTTGGGATTGTGAGAAACAGCATTTTGATCTCCCTGTCTGTATCTCAGACAAAGAAGATTGACAATGAAGTTGACTTTGAAAAGTGTTACTTTACATCTCTGTTCTGAGTACACTATCAAGTTGTGCACTGACCGGAGCCTGAACCAGACGTGGACAGATCGTAAATGAGGTCCTGCAGGGTCCTGTCTTTGGTCATGTAGAGATGATCACAGGAGGGGTCCTCCACCTCTAACCTTTGCCTGTGGCTGTAGGCCCTCTGGTGGTACTGATACAGGAACATAAAGGTCAGAAGCAGCAGACACAGCAGAAACAGTGGCCCTGCCACCACGGCCACTAGTTCCACCAGCCCCCAGCTCCCATCTGGGCCGTAGCCTCCCCCGAGTCCTGCCTGAGTCGTGACTGAAAGACAGAAGAGTGGAGAATTAAATGCAACATTCTAGAATTTGCGTCCAACATTCTAGAATTTTCGTTCAACATTCTAGAATTTGCGTCCAACATTCTAGAATTTGCGTTCAACATTCTAGAATTTGCGTTCAACATTCTAGAATTTTCATTCAACATTCTAGAACAGGGGTTTTCAACCGGTGGTCCGCGGACCCCTGGTGGTCCGCGGCGGCATTGCATGTGGTCCGTGACAAGAGCCTATGTTGATCAGTTCACCATTGTTTTTTTTTAATATAAATTCGCTTTGATATTTCAACACATTTCCAGAATACCGTTACATATCGTGAAAAATATGTTTAAAATAATATAAAGGAAATTCAAGCTGACAGAATGTAGCCTTGCGCCTATCCAGTCAATGGTAGCCTGTGATTCGCTAATGGTAATGAGTTGCGTCGCTAACCTCACTTATTATTCATTACGTACAGTCTTGCGAGCAAAGTTGACACACATTTATAAGCATAGCCGACGAGAGTATTTTAAGATAGGTTGTAGTACAGCAAACATTTGTTACATATGTACTAGTCTAGCTATATATCTAGCACCAATGGATCGTTTTGTAGTGAGGAAAGTGCCAGAGGGACAGGCTGCCATGACAGAGGGTCAGGCTGCCACGACAGAGGGACAGGCCGCCACGATAGGGCAAGGACAGGCTTCCGAAGCGTCAACTTCGCAAAAAAGACGAAAAAGAAAATACAATGAGGAATATGTTAAATATGGATTCACAGTGACGACAGACAGAGCAGGAGAGGAGGTACCACTGTGTTTCGTATGTTCAACAATTCTCTGTAATGAAGCTATGAAGCCGTCGAAACTTACGCGGCATATGGAGACGCATCACGTCCACTTGAAGGCCAAACCCGTTGAGTACATGCAACAGATGTTGCGTGATTTCAAAGGACAGCAGGCTACCATGAGGAAGAGTGCAAAAATAAATGAAAACGCACTGAAAGCATCGTATCTGGTCGCTCTCAGGGTTGCAAAAAGTAAGAAGCCCCATACCATTGCAGAGCAGCTTATATTGCCAGCAGCCATAGATATGTGCAGAGCTATGGTAAGCGAAGAATGTGCCAACAAATTAAAAACTATTCCGTTGTCAGACAACACAATCGGAAGACGAATTGGGGAAATGGCAAATGATGTCAAAGACCAGCTGATGGCAAAACTTCAGACAGTTCTGTTTTCCCTTCAAATCGACGAGACGACAGATGTTACTAATGATGCGCAACTGTTAACATTTGTGCGATACGAGGACAGTGGCACTATGTGCGAGGAATTTCTTTTTTGCAAACCACTGCCCGGGCGAACTACCGGTGTAGAAATATTTAAAGCACTGGACGATTTTTTCACGGAGCACAATATCTCGTGGCAGAGGTGCGTTGCATTATGCAGCGATGGGGCCCGAGCCATGAGTGGCAGCAAGACTGGACTGTTTGCGCATGTAAGGAGGGTGGCTCCGGGGGTAATTTGGACACACTGCCTGATTCATAGAGAGGCTCTCGCCTCCAAAGATCTCAGTGTTGAGCTCAGTGGTGTGTTTGATGTCGTTGTCAAGACGGTCAACTTCATAAAACGAAACGCATTGAATACACGCCTGTTTTCATCCCTATGCCATGACTTGGGAAGTGAACACAGCTCTCTCCTTTATCATTCAGAGGTACGTTGGCTGTCTCGCGGCGCTGTGCTCGCCCGTGTGTTTGAACTACGCGGAGCTATCTACGAGTTCTTGTGCGAGAAGCATTCTGATCTGGCTTCCAATTTCAACGATAGTTACTGGTTAACTAAGCTGGCGTACCTCACAGATGTTTTTGCAGAGCTGAACAAGTTGAACAGCTCCATGCAAGGGAGAGATGCAAACGTCATGCAGCTCTACGAGAAGCTCGACGCATTTGTGAAAAAAATGTCAAAGTGGATCGAACGAGTGGAGAGCAATAACTTGGCGATGTTTCCTTCAGTTGAGGAATACCCTGACAGCACTGACATCAACGACACTATATGTGAGCATTTGAGGAAGCTTGTGCGTCAATTCGCAAAGTACTTCACTGATTCGGAAGAGTGGCGCCGTGACAGCAAGTGGATCCTGCTCCCATTCAGTGACGATGCATCAGTAGGGTCAAGTCTGACGGCTGTGGAAGAGGATAAGCTGATTGAGATGTCCACAGACTCTGTCAGGAGGCATATGTACGACACACAGCCCCTTGTTAAATTCTGGATAAGTTGCCAGACAGAATTTCCACAGCTTGCTGCAAAAGCAATGAGGTGTCTTTTGCCCTTTCCAACCACATACCTGTGTGAGAGTGGTTTTTCTACACTGGCGTACTTAAAGAATAAGTACAGGGCTAGGCTTGATCCAGAGAATGACATGAGACTGTCTCTGTCTACCATTTCGCCACGAATAGACAGGCTGTGTGGACTTCACCACGCCCAGATATCACACTGACAGGTAGGCCTAATTCTCCCATGTTTTCACTGTTACGACCCTGGCGGGTTTAGGCCCCGCCCTGTGTTAATGGTAAGCCTGTTCTCTCTCCCTGCTTTTCTCAATCTCTCTCTGCTTTTCTCAATCTCTCTGTCTCTACAGCAGGTGATTGGTGACAGGTCTGTCCTGGCTGGGTTATAAAAGCCCTGACCAGCCAGCAGTTGAGGCTGCCTTGGTCTTCATTTGTTGGATTTTGGTTCTCCGGTGTTGTTGGATTTTTGTTCTCCGTTGTTGTTTTGTCACACACCTAGACTGACTTTGCATGACATTTTTAGTTACTTTTCCCAATACTGAATTGCACAACACTTTATTATTCTTTATTCTTTCTTTAAAATAATCTTTAATTTAATTTAATTTAATAAATCTACTTTTATTATTATAAAATCTGCGTGGCCTCTCTTTCATGTTTCATGCATTGAGCTATGCATGTAACACCAAATACACACGCGCACGCGCAGGCACATCAGTGGGCCGCGGATTGCTTTCTAGTCCGAATGGTGGTCCCTGGGACAAAACCAGTTGAAAACCCCTGTTCTAGAATTTTCATCCACCATTCTAGAATTTGCGTTCAACATTCTAGAATTTGCATTCAACATTCTAGAAGTTTCATCCACCATTCTAGAATTTGCGTTCAACATTCTAGAATTTTTGTTCAACATTCTAGAATTTGCGTTCAATATTCTAGAACTTTCATCCAACATTCTAGAATTTGTGTTCAACATTCTAGAATTTGCATTCAACATTCTAGAAGTTTCATCCAACATTCTAGAATTTGCGTTCAACAATCTAGAATTTTCATCCACCATTCTAGACTTCATTCAACATTCTAGAATTTTCATCCAACATTCTAGAATTTGCGTTCAACATTCCAGAATTTTTGTTCAACATTCTAGAATTTTCATCCAACATTCTAGAATCTTCATTCAACATTCTAGAATTTTCATCCAACATTCTAGTATTTGCGTTCAACATTCTAGAATTTGCGTTCAACATTCCAGAATTTGCGTCCAACATTCTAGAATTTGCGTTCAACATTATAGAATTTGCGTTCAACATTCCAGAATTTGCGTCCAACATTCTAGAATTTTCATCCAACATTCTAGAATTTGCGTTCAACATTCTAGAATTTGCGTCCAACATTCTAGAATTTGCGTTCAACATTCTAGAATTTGCGTTCAACATTCCAGAATTTGCGTCCAACATTCTAGAATTCGCGTTCAACATTCTAGAATTTGCGTTCAACATTCCAGAATTTGCGTTCAATATTCTAGAACTTTCGTCCAACATTCTAGAATTTGTGTTCAACATTCTAGAATTTGCGTTCAACATTCTAGAATTTGCGTTCAACATTCCAGAATTTGCGTTCAATATTCTAGAACTTTCATCCAACATTCTAGAATTTGCGTTCAACATTCTAGAATTTGCGTTCAACATTCCAGAATTTGCGTTCAATATTCTAGAACTTTCATCCAACATTCTAGAATTTGTGTTCAACATCCTAGAAGTTTCATCCAACATTCTAGAATTTGCATTCAACAATCTAGAATTTTCATCCACCATTCTAGACTTCATTCAACATTCTAGAATTTTCATCCAACATTCTATAATTTGCGTTCAACATTCTATAATTTGCGTTCAACATTCTAGAAGTTTCATCCAACATTCTAGAATTTGCGTTCAACATTCTAGAACTTGCGCCCAACATTCTAGAATTTTTGTTCAACATTCTAGAATTTGTGTTCAACATTCTAGAATTTGCATTCAACATTCTAGAAGTTTCATCCAACATTCTAGAACTTTCATCCAACATTCTAGAATTTGTGTTCAACATTCTAGAATTTGCGTTCAACATTCTAGAATTTGCGGCCAACATTCTAGAATTTTCATCCACCATTCTAGACTTCATTCAACATTCTAGAATTTTCATCCAACATTCTAGAATTTGCGTTCAACATTCCAGAATTTTTGTTCAACATTCTAGAATTTTCATCCAACATTCTAGAATCTTCATTCAACATTCTAGAATTTTCATCCAACATTCTAGTATTTGCGTTCAACATTCTAGAATTTGCGTTCAACATTCCAGAATTTGCGTCCAACATTCTAGAATTTGCGTTCAACATTCTAGAATTTGCGTTCAACATTCCAGAATTTGCGTCCAACATTCTAGAATTTTCATCCAACATTCTAGAATTTGCGTTCAACATTCTAGAATTTGCGTCCAACATTCTAGAATTTGCGTTCAACATTCTAGAATTTGCGTTCAACATTCCAGAATTTGCGTCCAACATTCTAGAATTCGCGTTCAACATTCTAGAATTTGCGTTCAACATTCCAGAATTTGCGTTCAATATTTTAGAACTTTCGTCCAACATTCTAGAATTTGTGTTCAACATTCTAGAATTTGCGTTCAACATTCTAGAATTTGCGTTCAACATTCCAGAATTTGCGTTCAATATTCTAGAACTTTCATCCAACATTCTAGAATTTGTGTTCAACATTCTAGAATTTGCATTCAACATCCTAGAAGTTTCATCCAACATTCTAGAATTTGCATTCAACAATCTAGAATTTTCATCCACCATTCTAGACTTCATTCAACATTCTAGAATTTTCATCCAACATTCTAGAATTTGCGTTCAACATTCTAGAACTTGCGCCCAACATTCTAGAATTTGCGTTCAACATTCTAGAACTTGCGCCCAACATTCTAGAATTTTTGTTCAACATTCTAGAATTTGCGTTCAACATTCTAGAATTTGCGTTCAACATTCCAGAATTTGCGTTCAATATTCTAGAACTTTCATCCAACATTCTAGAATTTGCGTTCAACATTCTAGAACTTGCGCCCAACATTCTAGAATTTTTGTTCAACATTCTAGAATTTGCGTTCAACATTCTAGAATTTGCGTTCAACATTCCAGAATTTGCGTTCAATATTCTAGAACTTTCATCCAACATTCTAGAATTTGTGTTCAACATTCCAGA
Organism: Eleginops maclovinus; assembly: GCF_036324505.1. Lineage (NCBI taxonomy): Eukaryota > Metazoa > Chordata > Actinopteri > Perciformes > Eleginopidae > Eleginops > Eleginops maclovinus. The sequence continues at coordinate 14,572,958 of NC_086368.1, read as the reverse complement.
ATTTTTGTTCAACATTCTAGAATTTTCATCCAACATTCTAGAATCTTCATTCAACATTCTAGAATTTTCATCCAACATTCTAGTATTTGCGTTCAACATTCTAGAATTTGCGTTCAACATTCCAGAATTTGCGTCCAACATTCTAGAATTTGCGTTCAACATTCTAGAATTTGCGTTCAACATTCCAGAATTTGCGTCCAACATTCTAGAATTTTCATCCAACATTCTAGAATTTGCGTTCAACATTCTAGAATTTGCATTCAACATTCCAGAATTTGCGTCCAACATTCTAGAATTTGCGTTCAACATTCTAGAATTTGCGTTCAACATTCCAGAATTTGCGTTCAATATTTTAGAACTTTCGTCCAACATTCTAGAATTTGTGTTCAACATTCTAGAATTTGCATTCAACATCCTAGAAGTTTCATCCAACATTCTAGAATTTGCATTCAACAATCTAGAATTTTCATCCACCATTCTAGACTTCATTCAACATTCTAGAATTTTCATCCAACATTCTATAATTTGCGTTCAACATTCTATAATTTGCGTTCAACATTCTAGAAGTTTCATCCAACATTCTAGAATTTGCGTTCAACATTCTAGAATTTCGCCCAACATTCTAGAATTTTTGTTCTACATTCTAGAATTTGCACCCAACATTCTAGAATTTGTGTTCAACATTCTAGAATTTGCATTCAACATTCTAGAAGTTTCATCCAACATTCTAGAACTTTCATCCAACATTCTAGAATTTGTGTTCAACATTCTAGAATTTGCGTTCAACATTCTAGAATTTGCGGCCAACATTCTAGAATTTGCGGCCAACATTCTAGAATTTGTGTTCAACATTCTAGAATTTGCCTTCAACATTCTAGAACTTTCATCCAACATTCTAGAACTTTCATCCAACATTCTAGAATTTGTGTTCAACATTCTAGAATTTGCGCCCAACATTCTAGAATTTTTGTTCAACATTCTAGAATTTGCGCCCAACATTCTAGAATTTTTGTTCAACATTCTAGAATTCGGTTCAATATTGTAGAACTTTCATCCAACATTCTAGAATTTGTGTTCAACATTCTAGAATTCGGTTCAATATTGTAGAACTTTCATCCAACATTCTAGAATTTGTGTTCAACATTCTAGAATTTGCATTCAACATTCTAGAAGTTTCATCCAACATTCTAGAATTTGCGTTCAACATTCGAGAATTTGCGCCCAACATTCTAGAATTTGCGTCCAACATTCTAGAATTTGTGTTCAACATTCTAGAATTTGCATTCAACATTCTAGAAGTTTCATCCAACATTCTAGAATTTGCGTTCAACATTCGAGAATTTGCGCCCAAGATTCTAGAATTTGCATCCAACATTCTAGAATTTTCATCGACAGTTCTAGAATTTGCGTTCAACATTCTACAATTTTCATCCAACATTCTAGAATTTGCGTTCAACATTCTAGAAGTTTCATCGACAGTTCTAGAATTTGCGTTCAACATTCTACAATTTTCATCCAACATTCTAGAATTTGCGTTCAACATTCTAGAAGTTTCATCCAACATTCTAGAATTTGCGTCCAACATTCTAGAATTTGCATTCAACATTCTAGAATTTGCGTCCAACTTTCTAGAATCTTCATTCAACATTCTAGAATTTTCATCCAACATTCTAGAATTTGCATCCAACATTCTAGAATTTCCATCCAACATTCTAGAACTTGCGTTCAACATTCTAGAATTTGCGTTCAACATTCTAGAATTTTCATCCAACATTCTAGAATCTTCATTCAACATTCTAGAATTTCCATTCAACATTCTAGAATTTTCATCCAACATTCTAGAATTTGCGTTCAACATTCTAGAATTTGCGTTCAACATTCTAGAATTTTCATCCAACATTCTAGAATTTTCATTCAACATTCTAGAATTTTCATCCACCATTCTAGAATTTTCATCCACCATTCTAGAATTTGCGTTCAACATTCCAGAATTTGCGTTCAACATTCTAGAATTTTCATCCAGCATTCTAGAATCTTCATTCAACATTCTAGAATTTTCATTCAACATTCTAGAATTTTCATTCAACATTCTAGAATTTGCATTCAACATTCTAGAATTTGCGTTCAACATTCTAGAATTTGCATTCTAGAACTTTCATCCAACATTCTAGAATTTTCATCCACCATTCTAGAATTTGCATTCAACATTCTAGAATTTTCATCCACCATTCTAGAATTTTCATTCAACATTGTAGAATTTTCATCCAACATTCTCAAATTTTCATCCACCATTTTAGAATTTTAAGTCAACATTGTAGAATTGTAGTGCAATATTCTAGGACTTAAATTCAACATTCCAAAATTATAATTCAGCGTTCTAGAATTTTCATTCAATGTAAGACAATCCCTGATATTTACTGCTTAGGGTTGGTAGTTAGGATGGGGATACATTTTTGGCTAAGCAGAAAATGATAACATGTTTCAAATTATATCGGTTATATTTCAAGTTATTTAATAGAGAATTACTCAATTACAGTGTCTACACTGAAAGGTTTGTCTGTCAGTCAAAAGCAACAGCTGTCAAAAAACATTGAAGGCGCAAGAAGTCTGCTTATTGCTTTTTTTGACCATTCTCAGATTTTGAAGCAGTCCTACCTTTGTTCGGACTGTACCCATCTTTGTCAAGTTTGTGTTGATTTTCTTCTCAACTCCAGAGAAATTAATTACTCTCTGGGTCCTTTAAATTTAGCATCAACTATTGTAGTACCATAATTATCCCAAGACCATTCAGTACTGTGAAAGTGTAAAAGATCATTTAAACATAAGCCTTTGTTTATACTGTACCAATCTATGAAGTGCTGCTTTTTAGTTAAAAGCTTTATAGTAACCTGTGTTTTTGTGCATGCTACTGTCGACAATTTCCTGTCACAATGTTTCCCCAGTTCCATTCTTCTCTCTATACACACTCTGATTCATATTTTTGGACAGTGTACAAAATACCAGTGGAAACCTGTATTTTCTCAGGAACCATTAGTCACAGATTGTGTAGAAAACAGGAAACATGTTCTTGTCTGTGCTTGACTCACTCACACTCAAACATGTACAGTGGAGGTGGAGGAAATAAGTATTTGATCCCCTTCCAATTTAGTTAGTTTCACTTACAAAGAAATGAAAAGTCTGTAATGAACATGGTAGGTTTATTTTAACAGTGACATAGAATATATTTTTAAAAATCCAGAAATGTACATTAAAAAAGTTATTATTGAATATGCCTTTAATTAGGGGAAAATATTTGATCACCTTGCAAAATATGCCTTAGGGGAAGGAGGTTATCAGCCAATATTTTACGATACATGGCCCCCTCCATCATCCCCTCGATGCAGTGAATCACCCTGTCCCCTTAGCAGAAAAACGCCCCCAAAGCATAATGTTTCCTCCTCCATGCTTGACTCTGGGGATGGTGTTCTTGGGGTAATAGTCAGCATTTCTCTTCCTCCAAACACGACATGTTGAATTGATGCCTAAGATCTTGATGTTGGTCTCATCTGACCTCATCTGATCTCATAAGCCTTCTCTGAATCATTCAGAGGATCACTGGCAGACTTCAGACCCTGTACATGTGCCTTCTTGAGCAGGGGCGCCGCATGATTTTCATCCATTACGGCAGAGTGTGTTACCAATAGTTTTCTTTGAGACTGTGGTCCCAGCTGCCTTCAGATCATTAACAAGTCCCTCCTGTGTAGTTCTTGGCTGATCCCTCACCTATTTCATGATCATTGATGCCCCAAGAGGCGAGATCTTAGATGGTGGAGCCCCAGATTGAGGGCAATTGATGGTCATTTTGTGCCTCTTCCATCTTCTAATAATCAAACTAGTTGTCTCTCTCTCACCAAGCTGCTTGCTGGTGGTCTTCTGGCTTATGCCATCCTTGTGCAGGTCTACAATCTTGTCCGTGATGTGCTTGGACATTAGTTCCACCATGACCACAAGACCTGTCTTTGGTCTTGCCCTCGGTGGAGAGGTAGTAATCTGATTTATTAACTGTGGACAGGTGTCTTTTATCCAGGTAATGAGTTGACATCAGGAGTACTTTCTTAAAGAGAGAGGACTTATTTAACTGGTCCGTGGGAGCCAGAATTCTTAATCTACATTTCTGGATTTTTTTTTTGTTGATATTCTGTCTCTCACTGTCAAAATAAACCTACCATAACGTTACAGGCTGTTCATTTCTTTGTAAGTGGGTAAACTAACTAAATTGGCAAGGGATCAAATACTTATTTCCTCCACTGTATGAGCGGACGTCAGATGTGTGGAACTCAAGGTGAAGAGACACAAGGGGGCATGAAGATTTCAAGCTCATGAACACTCTTAAGTGCAACAAGTGTTTCCAGTCGTACAACATGATAGACAGTCCTCACCTGTGGGTAATTTGAGGTCAATGCTGTTGCAGTAGTCAGTGTAGCAACAGTGGATGTTGAGCAAGCCCTCTGCACTTAGGCAGTAAAACGGTTGTCCAGGGGGCACAAGGTTGTCCTGTGCGATGCAGATACGGATGTGTTGCTCTTGGCCTTCAATGAAGGAAGTGGAGGCCATGCAGGCCCCATCAGTCTCACACTGGAAGCCATTCCTCTCACACGGCGGAGTGGTGCAGTTACACCGCAGAGCTACAAGGACGAAGAAGGCAAAAGAAGCAACACAATGTGAAACATATTAGTTTGCATGATTTTTTCTAGATTATTCATTTAGTCCTGAATAATGAAAAGTTTCTAACATAATATGATATAAATTTGAAATGCATTTTCATATTTGAGAAGTCGAAAACAGCATTTTCTGTAACCTTGGCATAAGAAATTACTTAAACAGTTAAATGACAAAAACGTCCCAGTCTGGGATTAATAAAGTAATTATTATCTTGTCTTATTTTAAACATAGAACAGATTTCTTCTCTCAAACAACTTTTAGATTAGGCGACTAATCATTCTGGCTCTAAAACAATCAAATGGCAAACAATTTTCAGATGCGCAAACAGTATGCAAAATATCCTTTCAGCCCAGATCAATATATGACAATAACTAGTAAAACTAAGGACTGAGAGATGGAGGAATGTGGGGTGGTGAGGAAGTAGAGAAAATGGGTGGGGAGTTTATAATGGCATGTAGGAGTAGGGATGAAATGACCAGATGTGACTGCAATTTGAAAAACAAGACACTGGTCCTTCTAAATATAAGACATTTATTATAAGACACAGACATTATGTGACCTTCAGATTTTCAGCATGTAAACTGAATGTGTTTGCTAGAAAAACCCACACACAAACACCTGAAATTAAGTGTCATGTAGGTGAAACAGGCGAAATGTAGGGTAAATGTGTTACACCATCTTCTGTGGTGATGACTCATACAGTAATGTCAACACCTACTTGGTAGATGCTGTTGGTCAAAACAACCAAAGAAGATATAAGGGAGGTAAACCCTGACTTAACACGAAATGAGAGTGACATTTCAGACTTTACACGGCTATAAATTTGTAAAAACAAAAACACCTTATCGAAGAAACCCAGCCAAGATACTGATGCTCATGTTACTATAATAAAAGTTGAAAGTGTAATCATCTTCTATAACTTACAGGTAAACGTGTTGTAATACACATTATTAAACATCTGAATATTATCTTATCTTCAGCACAACACTGTAATATAATATGGGTTCATCTCCAAATGCTGTAGGTATGAGATCACTAATTTGCATGTAATTTGAGTACACTGTTTTACTTTCGTTAACATTTCATGCTCTAGATTAGCAGGTTTTTTAATACTTCACAAGCTCTCACATAGTGGGAGTGTATGAAAAGTGCTCTATAAAAATGTATTAAATAAGATAAGACAAGACATACTTTATTGATCCCAATTTGGGACATTCTTTCATAACAGCGGCATTTAGATAAGACATTGCACAATCTAAATGCCCCCAAAGTCCTAAATTAGGATCTATAAGTTAAAAAAAAGGTTAAGAAAATAAGTAAGAGAATAAAATACATATACATATCAGCAGTAGAAGATAAAGTATATATATTGAATACACAATATACAATTACAAAGAATTAAAGGATAGGACAGCTTATCAAACAATACTATTGTTATTAGTATTGAACAGCTACGCTTTATAATGATAATAACATTAATAATAAAAGTAATTCATAGAGTACTTTTGAATCACAAAAACAAAATGATTTACAGATTTAAATATGTAACGTTAGAGATTTAAACTAATAAAATACTGACGTGCCATCATTAGCAACATGAGAGAAATCATTAAGGTTATTTAAGCATTAACATATTATTAATGTGATGCAAAGAGGTAGTTAAGCGCTCACTAAATATAAGGTATATAAGGTTGTACACAGCGGAGCAGGTAAATAACTATCACTACACAGGGCAAAGCTAACCCTGTTTACAGCCGGTGAGCCACACACTGTAATTGCTGCTGTTTTAGACTAGCCTAACAAGCTCCACAGCGACAGAAAGACGGTGAGATATCGTGTAATAGTCACATATACATGAAGGCTGTTTAATTAATAACACCCAAGTTCATTTAAATGAATGTTGACCCGTGTCAGTGGAATCTGTCGTCCGGCTAAACTAGCTGACATAGCTAACTTTAGCTTACAGCTAACTACACAGCCGTTTGCCTCGATAACAGCAGGAGCAGCAGCAGCAGCAGTTTAGGAAGAAAACAAACATAAATCACTCACCCTCGCAGCTTCTGTACAAGACGGCCTGAACAACCACGACGGCTAAAGAAATCCGTAGGTTGGCCATGATCAATATATTCCCGGTTCATCGCATTAAGACGTTAAGTTAGCTAGCGTTATGTGGCAAGACGTGATGATGACAGCTAACCAGGCGGCCAGTGCACAGTTTACTAACATGCTCCACCAGCAGGCAGCAGCAGACACACACCGGGGATTACAGAGGTGGGTAATCATACAGCATGTGTCTGTCTGTCTGTTTGCTTTGGTATTTAACTTCAAGATTCTAATACTATACTACACTTTAAAGGAAAATATTGGAGGCCCCCTTTTTTTTTTACCTACTAATCACCACATTTACTCTAATAAGTGAATTTGTAGTTTAATATATTATACATTAATACACTACACCATCTACTAAATTGTGATATTAAAAAAATTAATTGAGCTACCCGGCATAAGTTTACCCGCTTTAACATAACAAAAATAACAACTATGAAGTACACATTAATAGATGAGTCATTGTGATACATAATTATTTACTTGCATATTGACATACTTCCCTATTAATCCAGCCTTCCATCCATTCATAAATATAGCTCTTATTATTAAGCAGTTGCCTGATGATAGATAGGGTTGATAAGAGGAAAACAACACAATAAGCTAAAACTGTATAGAGCCGATTGAGACTGCAGACTTTGGTGGTAACTCCGTTTGCAGTTAATCACTGCCAGCTACGCAACACAGATTACACATAGTCATTTGAACCAAAGAGACACTATTGAGGGAGGCATTTCACATCAAGGAATCAATGTTTTCTTTATTTCTCACAGAGTTAATAAAAACAGAAGATTTCATTTGATTATGGCATTGGCAATATCAAAAAAGTGGCTATAACACGTTAAACAAAACCTCCATTGTGCAATGTACGGTGTTTGCTACAACACTGTACATTATTTACAATTTGTTTTAGTCTAGCTATTTAAAAAAGACACATACAACAACTCAGCTTAAAGAACAAGTGAACTATAGCACATTTCTTTATGTACATCTTACATGGGTATGGATATCCGGGTGTACATACAGTATGTGATCTTCTGCCTGTATTTTACATGATGAGGTAGACATCACAAATGCGCAAATAAAATAAATATTTAATTACATTGTGAACATAAAAAAACTTATTTTTATTCCTTATGGATTATTCATGGCTCACCTTTTCTATCCTTACTATAAAAAAATGTGTAATATTTATCTTAAACATTAGTCTAAAAGCTTCTAAGACCTCCCAAAGAGTCTCAATAGTGCTTTTTTGAGGTCATTCAGTCATAAAAGAAAAGGTCTCCTCTTTTTATCGCCCCTTTGGTTTATAGGTCATATATTTTTGAGTATTTTCAAACACATGTGGTTTGAAAATCTCATTCCCTGAGATAAACACTTATTATTACATTACATATTTACATAGTGTTGGGTTGATGAGTCCTATCAGCAGTGGCCCGGGTTTGAATCCCATGGCCCTTTGCTGTATGTCTTCCCATCTCTCTCTGTCCTGTTTATCTTCAGCTAAACTAAAAAAGACAAAAGCCCTTGAAATATTGTTCTAAAATGGGACCAGCTCTTATTTGAAATTCTTATTTTGTTCCCTTCCTGTCTTTCTCTTTATTTTTCTCTTTCTCTACCTTCTCTTTTTCAGCTTTCTTCTTCTCCTTCTTTTTCTCATCCTTGATCTCCTTGTATCTCCACTTGGGAGGTTCTAGGAAACCCTTTTCTTTCTTCTTTTTCTTCTTTTCTTTCTTTGGTGTTGCATTTGAAGGCCTGACGATGTCAATCTTTGGGATGCAGCCAGATGGGAACACGCTGTTTTTTCTTGCCATACTGCGGGGAATAAATGTAGTATTGACTTTGGAAGCGAGCAGGCTGCTCCGCCGATCGGCCTCAGCACAGCACGTCAATGAGGATGACTCTGCAGACTGGATTGTGGGAATGATGTGCGATACAGAGCCGTTGCTGTGGCACACTGATCTCTCTTCTAATTCCTTCTCTGGGTGTTTCTTCACCAGCTCTGGCACAGCTAGGCGTCTCTTCCCCAGCTCAGGAGGGCTAGTAGGGCAGAGTGGACGGCATCCAGTTGAAATGAGTGGACTGTGGACACAGGTGGTCATGATCACCATGTGGTCCAAGGCCCCGTTGTCCTCGGGGTCACGAGGTATTCTGAATCCGAATGTGTTTTTGATCCGCTGGGAGATTTTTTCCCTGGTACTTTTTTCAGCTTTGGCCTTAGCTACCCTCTCGTTGAGCTCAGGCCACTCAGGGATATACCTTTCACAGAACTGCTCGGCTTTTGGTCGCCTAGTAAGGCGACGGATACGTTGCAGGGTCTCATAGCGCCCTGTTTTCAGTGCCCAGTCCCGAGCGCCTTTTCCTTTTGTGGAGTCTACTGCATTTATGTCAGCGCCTGTAATATAGATGGTGGAATGAAGGAATTAATAATACAAGGGTTCATTTAAATTCAGAGAATAAAAATCTATTTATTTTGAGAAAAATATTTCTATTGGGAACTCCAAAGAGCACCTTCTTTGTGGCGGACATTTTGGCATGATAAAGCAGAGAAAGCACACTTGCCATTAATCAAATGAATAATGACTCTATTTCAGTTCACAGTAAATGTCCCAGTCTGTCATACCAGCAAGCTAGAATGCACAAACCTTAATTGAATGCAGCCATTAAAAAATGTCAATTTAAAATGCTAATTAACATAATCATACTCTATAGGCCTTTTTTGTAGCTGACATTTGACTTGTTACAGTGGGAAAAGTACAGATACAGATAACATTGACTAGGACCAATTAAATCTTTCCACAGAGAGACACAATTCTAAAGTAACAGGCAAAGTCCTTGCACGAGCTTGAAACTAAATGATTGACAGCTTGGCTCTACCCAATCTAACCTGTTGAAATGTCGTCTTTGATAAAAGGCAGTGGCCGACAAATCATTTCTTGATTGTTTCAGTAATTTTGCTGGTTTAAAATTAGACCAGCTGCTGCTTTTCTTTATTGTATGTGACTGTCAGATATGAGAAATTATGAAGGACATTTTTGGAGTTCTCTTTTGCATTCACATACCAGAAGATTTGTTATTTAACCATGAAAATGAACAGTAGATTAATCAATACAGTAAATAATCTTATCTTGCAGTCCTACTGCAATGCTAAACAGTAGCCTAAATTATGGCAGAGATTTTAGGAAATGTGTGCAGTCTACAAATAGCTCTGCAATTGGTTGATCTACAACCACCCTGAAGACATGTAAATCAGAGGTTACTGGAGGATATGTTAAGATGTGATAATGTCCTCAGAAAGATCCTTTAAGCCGGTCAGCGTCACTGCCACACTTACTCGCCGACAATTTGCTGGCTCCAAATACAAAGACAGATAAACAGATAAACCTTGGGCTCAGCTATTCTCACCTCCGGAGCTGTAACTGTTATTTAGGGTAGTAAGGGCCCTGGTTAATCTGATAATGTCAGAGTATTAAAAAAGCAGTCCAATAATATCATAGTACAGCGCCTCTTTTGAAAGTGCAACCTTGTCAAAAGTCAAAGATTGTTTTTATTGATTGAAGAAGATCAGAGAAAAATTGTGTTTTAAAAAGTTGCCTTAAAGTATCTAAATATTATTTTAAATGTCCATGTCACTAAAATAGATTTTGGTAAACAAATCTTTTTTTTTTCTAGAGGGTAGAGTGGTATAATTTATAAATCTGTAAATAGCAATGTCAAATTACCTCTTTACGTGTAGTTAAAATAAAAGATCAATAAAGATGAGATGTACTGATGTGATGCCAGCAATTCCTACATTTTCCAGTAAATTTGAAGATATAATGCAAAACGTCTTTAAGTTTTCCAAGGCCCTCAGGACTTTATCTAAAACACTTACCAGCCATGACAAGGGCAGCCACTACGTCAGAGCGGCCAGTCATAGCCGCTTTGATGAGTGCTGTGAAACCTCGACAATCCCTTACTTCAGTGTCTATGCCCGAATAGTAGTTGAGAAGAAACATGACTGTGTTGATATGACCTGCAGGTAAAAACACAGAATTCAGAGATCTGTTCAGCAGTGAGTCAGAAAATATATGTTATTTGAAAAAATGCTAGTTGGATCAAGTTAAAGTTCTAACTGTATTAAAGGTCCAGTGTGTGGATTTAGACACATCCATGTAGTGCAAATATTCTATTCTTTAGTTAAAAAAAGTTGCAGTGAATATATTTCATAGTGTAACATTACATTTTAGAACAAATCACAACATAAGCTACAAATGTAGTGTAAGGAGTAATAGCAAAAACACAAACCTTTTGGGTCTGCTAAATGTTGGAGTTCATTTGAATTTTTTTTTGTTGCCAATTTATAACTTTTTGGGGTTGTAATTTTTCAAAAGTAGTCATATACTGTGCGTTACAAATTTGTATTATCAAAAGTTTTAAAAGAGGATTTATGCTACATGCTGCCAGTCAATCCTACACAGTATTAAGTCTTAAAATTCCCATTATGCTGTATATGGGATGAGCTACTATCAAGCTACACCTTAATTATATTGCACTTCCCGTGTTTATCACTGAACTTTATTTTTTAAATGTTGTTAATGTTTGTATAGCTATGACCTACCTGCTTGGGATGCGATCATCAGAGCAGTGTTACCTTCGTTGTCCTGCTGATTTATGTCTATATAGGGACAGGTGTAGAGTCCATGCACAATGTCAATGAAACCTTTGCAGCAAGCCAACATCAAGCCATTCTGTTTGGGATTTACAACGATAAGGATTAATGCCTGTGTTTTTGTTTACGATAATGTGAGCTATGATTTACAGATTCTGAATATACACATTAATGAACGAGACTCTCACCCAGCCATTGATGTCCAGCTCTGTGGCCTCCTCTTTTGTGACCCCCCTCTCCAGAATTCTTCTCAGAGCAAAGGGTTCGTTGCGGGCGCATGCTCGATAAAGTGTCGGCTCCCCACGGCTGTCTGTCCTCTCCGGCGTGTAGTCTGGGAGCACCGAGTCGTCAGAGAGGATGCTGTCTGAATCAGACTCGCTCCCCAACAGAGACTCATCGTCCTCATCTGTGCCGGAGCCCAGGTGGGGGTCATGCGCTGCAGTGGCCATCTTCCAAGAGCAGGACAGGTGAGACAATAGTGTTTTCTTTGACTACATCTACAAGAAAATACAAATCAGAAATTAGTCATGCACAACTACTGGAAATTGTCTTTAGCAACTGAGGCAAAACAGCTGCAGCCTAGAGACAGGGAACTCAGAAAGGATGCTGTTTTTCCCTGAAGATTACTCATAACACCAAGTTAAAATCGCCTCATTGTAGACGTGAAGTCATTGGCGAATCACCACATGCTGTTTATAGAAGGATCCAGATCTGTCAAAACTCTGCTTATTGTATTGAAGAAGGGAAACATGAGTCTGTCAGTCAGGGATAAGGGGTGTGTTATGTGTGTGTCACGTAGTGGGTGTGGTTGTATGAGCTCAGTGTGCCTCAGTGTTGAGTAACGGGATCAGCATCTAAAAGCCCTGCTGAATACAGGAGGGCTAAATGAGGAACAACCCACCTCAGAATAGCTTCAGTCACATGTGGCCTTGCTCAACTCTTGTTTTTATCTTACTGATTTTTGAAGGCAACATCACTGTTAAAACTACAGCTCTGGAAATAAATTAAGAGACCACTCCAAATGTTTCTTAAATTTCAATCTCTACATGTACAGCAGCCATTCCAGTGTCTGTTGAATTTAAACACCGAGAAATGTTTTCAGTAGTTTATAGAATACTATACAAAAATAAAAAAAATCCTTTCACTCAAAGACATACCTATGAATTGTAAAACAGAGAAACTGATAATACTGAAATGCTCTTAATTTTTTAATGTATGGCTACTAAAATGTATTTCATATTTATGTAATCACATGCAAGTGTTTCCACTACACAAGTTTTTTTATGACACTGAAAACAAAATTATGATTTGCGAAAATTCAAAATGTATAAAGCGGATAACTGACATTGGTTCTCCAGATATTTTCATGAAACACACAGCAACCATGTTGTACAGGAAAGCACATTTCTATTAAGATCTTTGAAAGTCTTACAGTTCATCTGACAAGTCAATGGGGCTTAAACTCTCAATTATTTTCATTATCGAACAATGTACTTTTCTATTGTGTAGATTAATTGATTCATTTTTTGGTCTATATAAAGTCGAAAATAGTTCAGAGAATGAATATTTCTTTAATATCCTGTGTTGGTCCATCCAAAACCCAAATATAATCAAATACATAAGAACAGAGAAAAGCAACACACATTAGAGATGCTACAATTCAACCAATTTAGCATAAAAATGACTTGATGATATTTAAGCTAATCTCTAAATTAGATTCAGATGTTCTTGTTGCAGCTCTGCGTTTTATGTCATAGACCAATGTGATTGTATGTACAGTCACTTTGATCAAATCAACTGGTATATGAAAATAAGTCATTTAAACTCACCATAAAGGGTCATCAATCCGCTGTTAATGAAGATCAGTTTCCACGGTGTCTGTCACACCGCTGTGACTTCTGACTTCCTCCAAAACTCCCGCTATGTTTTCAGATCAGCAGAGAAGTCACAGTTTCCCTTTGGGCCTGTAAATAGAGCTACTTTACTAATTTCCATCCCACATGTTGACGTGTTGACATAAAACTGAGAGGAGGAGTCTTTGAGATGCAGTTACAGAGATGCAGTTTGTTATCCTTTGCTCAGCTCATCCCACTTACAACAGCTTAATGGAGAGGATTACTCTGTGCTCATTGCCGTATACATCTTTTCAGTACAACACCAGAGTGTGTATTCAACCTGGAACTTAACCTGTTTGTTTGTTTGTTTGTTTGATTGATTGGCTAAACTAAAGTGAGGTTCTTGAGGTTCCATGACATCTTACCTCACTTTATTTGATGCATCTGAAAGTTAATTCCAGTTTTAAAATGATGAAGGAGCACAAGCAAAAAAGCTTTGAATAGGGATAACAATCATCATTAATCATTCAATCATTAATCCGCAGATTAATCACATTATCTTTTTCTTGATTTGTCGTTTGGTCTTTTGTAAGTCAGAATTTCAAATATATTCAACTAATCAATGTAACCAAAAGTCAACTGTTATACTTCTAATATGGAAAAATATTTATATTAACATTATATGTATGTGGACAACAATCTGTTCTTATTCAAAACAGAAGCCACATACAGTATTAAGTATTTATTCTTCATATAATCCAATTGTAAATGTATAAAATGTTAACTGTAAACTGCTTGGATCAGAGGAATCTATTTAATTAAGACGGTCAGATTACAGACTCAAAAGTTCAAAAAGCAACAGAAGTCGGATCACAGAGCAGCCATGATGTTTCTCTGATTTACCACAGGGTGGGGATCTCTCACACAATTCACACGCCTCTGATCTCAGACTTTAAAGTTTGGTCCTAATAGAGTGAAACTGATGAGCTGTTATGCGTCCTAAATATCAGTAATGTTCAAACTGCATGGGTATGATTTAGATATAAAAGTGCATCCTCGCTACATGAAGTGAGGTTTAACAGATTTGAATCGTTTCTGGTTTCAGGACGTTAAATGCATTATATGTTCTGTGTAGGATGTGGAATAAAAAAAGTATAAAAAGGGGGCTTTTGGGAACAAATCAATTCTGTTTCTTTTTGTATTTCTATGAATAGCAAATAAATGAAGGAAATCATATAGGCAGTATGAGCTGATCTATTTAAAGTTTTGGGAAATAGTTAAAACTCCTTCTCTGGGAATTGTCACAGACTGAAATTAGCCCATGGGACCTGTGGGACGTGGCTGGACCTGTTGGGACAGATTGACCCTCCTTTTACCCAGAAGGGCCTGAGGACACATCCCTCTGCAGCTGAACAGCTGTCCTCATCTGCCCGGAGGAGAAGAAGACCTGGTACAGAGCAGAGGTTAGATTGTACTTCTCTTCTGTAGGACGTCAAGCAGCACGACAGAGACCCGTCTTCCATAGCTTTTTAACCTCTGTCTGATTTTTTGTGATTGAACCAAAGGATCAGGCATGCATGCTTAAATTAGTCAAGAAAACTGAATTAAAAAAACCGGGAAGATAAAGGAAGCCCCTTTAGGTCAAACGGAAAGGAAACGGAAGCAAAATGAAGACCTTGGCAAAAGTGCAAGGGAGGACTGAACAACTTCTAGGATACAGGGTTGACAAAGTGAGTGTCTGATGGAAACGCCTCAATGCTTAAAATTATAAGCTATATTAACTAGTGGCTACTAATTTATTTTACATACACTGAAATTGTGTGACGTGCAGTAACGCAGTAAGACCCATCTCTTAATAACACAAAACAACAGTTTGCATGCTTGAACTTCTACATGCATTTGTTTGTGTGAGATGATCCTAGCCTTGCGTTGGTCAAATATTTCCCTCTATAAAGATTAAAAAAACATAGTCCTATTAATTCAATATCAATAAGATTCAAATGTGTAAATTATTTGTTTGTTAAAAAGACAAGCTGCAGTGCAGTGATTTGATGTTGTCTTATCAGTTTAGTCCTATCAGGGAAATTCCTCGGATAAGATAAGAAACCACTCGTGCTGAGGCAAAAATAGGAGAGAGGTGGGTGGAGGGAGAGGTTAAATAGAGCGGAAAACTGATATAATTATATAGCTCAAACCCTCTTTCAGTTAGATTTAACTTTTCCTTAATTTGTCACACGTCTACATTCAAATTTAACACAGCTAAAAAAAAAGGGTTTAGAATGGAAGAAGGTGTATTTTTATTTAAATCTGTTTAATCTGTCATTTGTATAAGGTTTCAGACACCAGCCGGGAGAAACTTGTATCCGATGAAAACAATCAGGACATCCAGACGCCGTTCAAGTGGGCCAGAAGGACCAGTGTGGCTGCAGCATGCAGAGGTAAGACCAGTAACAGTAAAACACTGTGTGCCTCTTTTATGTCACACATGATGCAATCAAATAAGAGTTTAGATTTTAATAATGTTTCATTTTGTACACAAAACACAGCAGGAAAAAAAACAAAAACTTTTAAAAGCAACAAAATACAAATAACCTAATGAGTAAATTGTCGCTCATTAGCTGCGTGCACACCCACATACACATGCATGAACATAAAGTAATCCTACATTGTGGAGAGATCAGTGCTTTTCAGCTCACATGGATCATCATGTCAGCTGAGTTTTTAAAAGCTTAGCTCGATGACCAAGAGAGCAAGAGCATTTTGATATTTTTATAGCTCTAATCTGTCCTCAGTGGTTTGAGATTCCAGGGTTGTGCTGGTCGATCTCTGACGCAGATATGTGCTTATCTATCTATCTATCTATCTATCTATCTATCTATCTATCTATCTATCTATCTATCTATCTATCTATCTATCTATCTATCTATCTATCTATCTATCTATCTATCTATCTATCTATCTATCTATCTATCTATCTATCTATCTATCTATCTATCTATCTATCTATCTATCATCCATCTGCGTGTGTCGGGGAGCTGTCTAATAAACTAATGTGCCTTATAGAAATGGCAGCTCTTTTATAGACAGATTCTCCTCTTTGCGTTTTATATTTTGCTCTTTACTGTCTTTGTCCGTATTTGGGTTCGCATGAGTTTATGGTGAAATCACCTCGAATCAAACCGGCTGCCACGTGCTTGGACAGCTGCGCTCAGAAGATCATCTACTCGTGAATGCTTAATCTTGGTTTTGAGATTAAAACGGTCTGCCTCCATCCTGCCAGCTCGGTCTGCTGTGTGTGGGATATATGCATGTTTGTTTTTCTTCAACAGAGGAAATGTTTTGGTAACTGTAGTGACGAAGAAGAGCAGACATCTGCGTTATAAGAGATGAAAGTTCTTAACCAGTTTGGATAAAAGACTGATCGGATTTGATTCATAATTGTAGTACAATATCATCTGCATAAGTGGGGTTGCTTTTAGATTTAGTGAAAAGCGTTACACAGTCAGTTACATACAGACGGTGTCATGGTTTCTGTGCACAAACACCTGATTTGGTTGTCTAACATTTTCTCGAAATAAGTAGAAGTCAAGTCAATTTCCCAGAATTACCCCTAAATCTAGCGTATGACTACTGGTAACTCCTCAATGCAGTTTGCATATGTTGATTGTTTGTTGCTAGCTCAGCTAAAGGATCATCTAACAATTATCTTGTGGCCCCCTGAGGGAGCTCTGACCCCAGGTTGGAAACCTGTGACTTTAAATACTTCTACATTTCCTTGCTTGGGACAATATGTACAGTTCCTTAAAGCACGCAACAACATTTAATTTAGATCTGTTTTATTTATGTATAAGAGTCAAAACATGCACATAACAGGAAACTCAGCAAGATGACACGACAATAAAACCTCATTAAAGCTAAAAATATACGATAAAACATGATTGGCCCATATCGGAAACACACGCACAACTTTTATAAAAGAGAAAGTTTGATAATTTTAAGGAAAAACTCAAAGATTGTCATAGCACCAAAGCTCCTAGAGCCACAGGGCGATCACTGAGAAGGGAGGCTGATGAGGGAGGTCTGAATAGAGAGGGGAGAGGGCGCAGAAAGGGAGGGGAGAGGACTGAGAGGAGGTGGGGCTGGGAAACAGATGCTCTCACAGCAGTACAGCCTGTTAGCCACCACCCTCCCTCATCACAGACCCTCCCATTCACTGTTGCTCCCTCTCTTACTTTGGGACCCTCTCGTAATCTGACCACACAGAGAGGCTCGAGAGGAGAGCGTCTCTCTGGGTTTCTCCCCTGTTATTCCTTAAATCATGGGACATAAAACTGCTTTTTTTTGTTTTTGTCTCATTGGTTTACTCAGATTTGGATTATGATTGTGGAATAACTTTCCTCTCATCTCCTCTGGGTATTACCACAGGAATAGTTGGTGTGGATGTGTGCTTATGTGTGTGTGTCCGTCCTGCATGATGCGTGCTTCATATAGTCTTGAGTGCAGCAGCAGCAGTGGATCATCATGAGAGGGGGTCAGCACCAGCGAGGGTGTGGGTGTCAGCACCTGTTCAGGAAACTGCTCGGCAAATGTGGCTGCTGCTTTGTTCGAGTGAGAGGTACGTTGTGGCTCTTCAAGAGGAATTTTACTGTAGTTGTTCTCTGACTGTGGAGTAGAGTTGGGGGGGTTTTGTTGCTCTACATTACGTTTTGCAGTCATTTTGATATCCAAATAATCTTTTGTTTTTTGCAAACATATTTTAATGCATTATTATTGTCATAACATATTATTATTGTCATTGTGCATGTCATAATGAGAGGTCAGTAACATTAAATAACTAGAGAAAACTAATTATGGGAAAAGAACGTACCTCCTACTGTGTGTCCTTCATGATTACAGCATTATTCAGGAGAAAATGATGAAGAATGAAAACAAACAAACAACAGGATTTATAAATGGACACAAACAAAATAAGTAACAAACAAGTGCATGGGTGGACATCATGCTTTGTAGAGAAATACTTTCATAATTATATTGAGGCTGATATACCAGTCATTAACGTTTTGCATTTACACTGTTGATGCAAAAAAAGCTTAAAAAGACACTTATTATCCGCTGTTAGGCATTACTTCTATACCCTTCCCAAACATAATGGATACTCCCCTTAGCTAAGCTCATATTCTTATTTATTTTTTCACATTAGCTTCCAGTCTTCCTAAGGGTCCAGGCTGATATTAGCATCTTAGTGTTTGCACTATTATGGTTGTATTTGTTTAATGATTGTAAAAAATGGTGCTGTTACGCTTACACAAGGGTTTGAACTGTTATGATGGACAGCAAACCAAAAATGGCTACTTTTGTGGAAGGAGTATAAGAGCAGAATCAGCCTATAATGTTACTAGAAGATAGTGTGCTGCAGCTAGTCAGAGATTATATGGACATCAAAGTAGCATTGTAATTGCGACTTACATTCATGCACAATGCTATTTATGCATTGTTATGCAAGTGTTTCTTAAAATGCTCATTTTCGATTGTTGATCATGTCTCGAGCAGAAAACAAGAAAGGGCTGAGGAGTGGGTATACATCTTTAAGTAGACTCCATGAAACACCAAGAGAGACTTTATATAGTGAGATCCAAGTTGACACAGTGGCAGTATTGTTTGTTAACTGAAAACAAGGCAGCTACAGAGTGATTCATTTTTTTGTCAAATACATTTGACGGTTAACTGTCTGATTTTGTCTGTTGATGTAAAACAGACACACACAGTGATTCATGTTTTTACAGAAGTCAGTGATAGAGACACATCTGGACCTCTGCTATCTATGAATATGCTTCTGATCACTGATCCTCTGAAACACAGGAATCAATGAGTCACTGTCTCGACTACCCGCTCCCTAAAAAAAGACTTAGAGACCCCCATCAAACATACACTCACACACACACACACACACACACACACACACACACACACACACACACACACACACACACACACACTTAGACACCATCTCAGGATGATGAAGGTTTATTAGACCCAGAATAGATCATCTTCATTACGATATTTATCCGCATCACTAAGAGGTTTTATGAAGAAAACATTAGCATTTCTGTTTTGTATCTGCTTTTATATGATTCAGTCATGCTTCTTACTATAGCATTATTCATTTAACAGTTGCTAAAGCCAATTAGCTAGGACTTATACAATGAGTACGTAAAAAAACACACGATAAGAAGAAAACATATATGGCTTTTCACTCCCCCCTTTTTTTTTGTCCCGCATAGTGTTGGTTGCTCTTTTTATATCAGAAGCATTTTTGACTGCATGCAAAAACACCAATGTATTTTTCATAATCTGCAGTTGTACACACACACACACACACACACACACACACACACACACACACACACACACACACACACACACACACACACACACACACACACTTTCAAACATGCACACACATAGACACAAGCACGTCCCATTACTTCCCCGTCCCTTAAATCCTCTGTTGTTCCAGTTGTTGGGGAGTGATTACACAGCTGCTCTTACTGAGCTGCCCTGACAGACACTGCAAATAAATGTGTTGAATATTTAAAAATGGTTTGAGATGCCTTGCTTTTCTTTTTTTCAAAATGCTTAACAGAAAATGTTAGATACTTTTATTTGAGATACCGCACGCCACAATGTGGTGTTTTCTTTACATTTGACTCTATAAATAACCTTTTCGTGAGTGTGGATGAGTTTGTTTTTGTTTAAAGAAGCTAAGCAGTTACGATCAGGTTTGAACCGCCTCTTTTTTTTACTTCTCTTCTTTCCTACCTTTTCTATTCCTGAGGTTGGGAGAATGCTATTTTTGAAGAGCACTTTTTCTTTCATTTTCAAGTGTTTGTTTTTATGTGTTTTTGTCTTTTTTCCTATGTTTTTTTTTTTATGGCTTTCTAATCTCCCTCAAACCCCCTGAAGACTTCATTCTTATAACTCCTTCAGGCTGTGATCTCTCATTTTGTGCTTCATTTAATTTGGCACAATGTCCAACAGCTATTTATAAAGGCAGAGATACACCTCCAGATAAAGTATGTTTCGGGGAACTTGCTTGGAAATGTAGTCCTGCCAAAAAATCTGACTGTCCTATTACACATACATCACTGTGGCTCAGGAACTGCCATGACTAACAGTCCATTAGTCCACCAGTGTGTGTGAAGTCATCGTTGCCAGTATGTGAAGAAGTAAACATGATGACTAACAAGAACAAAAGTGTTTAGTAACTAAGAGCTCATTCATAAACAGAGGCAAAGTCAAACTACAATTTGGTGGTTTGCAAGTATTTCTTGCTTAACAACTAGCAGCCTGATCTATATTTGAACCTGACTTGCATTAAGTGGTGTTACATTTCCACATTGAAGTGTCTAAAAACAACTAGACCAATGTTATATATTTTGTTGAGGTGTCTTCCAACGTCATCCAAGAATTTCAAACCTAAAGACATCTGTTAAGATTTAGACAAACAGAGTTAAAGAAACACTGCTTTTATTTGAACCTGCTTTATTTAGTATTTATTGAAATTACTTTCAATAACCAGGTCTGTTAATTTTGGTAAGGAGGCTACCTCTGTGGCGAATTTGTCTTCTGGTGAAAACCTCCTGAACCAATGAAACAAGAGAAGTTGAATCCTTTGACAAACTCCCATGATCCCTTTATATATTTTTAGAGCAAAGGACAGGCCAGTGGCTGCACATTTTACAGACAGGAAATATAGATTAAATTAAATTAAAATACAAAATAAAACAAAGAAATAAACACAATATATTTTGATAAGTGCAAGGTCTAAACTGATGATTGTTTGAACCAAATGTATTGTATTTATTTTTTAAATAAAAAAATTGAGCTACTGAATGCTTGCATGTAAGGACTGTTTGTGGTCATTCTCCTCTTCCTCTAAACTCTCCCCTTAACGTGACCTTCAGTCGGGGTAAATGGAGTGGGCTGAGACATTTTTTGAGCAGCAAACAAAAACATTGAGGGATGACCACAATCCACAGCCTGCAGTGCTTTGGGAACAAGGAAGTGGTGTCATGAAGGGTAGATATCCCGCGTCACTGTGAAAACTGTTACTGGGTCTTCATGCTGGATGTATTTGTATGTATTGCGAAGGCACTTTCAGAGTTCATCCTTTGTTACGAGGAACCTAACCATATACGCAGAGGTCTCCTCCTCTCCAATACAAAGTGACCAACTTTTATATTTAAAAAACAATGTTTCAGCTGATAGAGCTGGCCGCCAAGTCTCCGCTGCAGCTGACCCCGGTTTGTGTCATCCCTTCCCCTCCCCTTTCAAATCTGTCTCTATAATAAAAGCCGCTTGTGACCCAAAAAATATCTTTAGAAAATGATTAGCTATTGTTTGCTCAGCTTGTTTCTCTGATGTAATTGTTGTTCAACTGTAACTTAAAAATAGATAAACATCAATATGACAGGTTCTGGCAGACAACCCCTACACTGACACATGCAATAGGGTATACGTTGCTATCACAGGGGACCAAATGAAACAGACCATAACCTTGTGTTAAATTACAGAATTCTCTAGGCTAGACATTTTAAAAAAAAAATTATATTTGGGATAATGTTAGTGCGCTACTCAACTTAATTAAACAACATAAACGTTTAAAGATATTTTAATGCAGAAATGATACATCGTAACTTTTGAAAGTCCTCTTTTGTGTTTTGGGAATGAATTCATTCATTAGTGTAATGTGGAGCAAAGTAGATGACTCATGAGTGTGTGTGAGTGTGTGTGTGTGTGTGTGTGTGTGTGTGTGTGTGTGTGTGTGTGTGTGTGTGTGTGTGTGTGTGTGTGTGTGTGTGTGTGTGTGTGTGTGTGTGTCTGTGTGTGTGTGTGTGTGTGTGTGTGTGCATTTTTAATTATAATAATCTGTCACTCTCCTAGATTGATAAACTGTATATCGGCTCTGTTTAGGAGTGAGTGGATGCAGACCACATGAAAGTGGCCGATTTAGCTGTGTTGGGGATGGCAGCGCTGTGGACTGAAAAGTGTTTTCCTTGGCAGTCCTTCAACATTAAGTGAAGCAAGCTTTCTAACCCCCCAACAAGTGTTTGGCTTTGTTGTAGTAATGCTAGTTTCATACATCATCAGCATGCACAGAATATGATCCCATACACAAACATTTGACATGTACGGCTTTATTTATGCTTACACTTTGTGAAGTGTCATCTTCCTGTTTAAAGCACTCAATTTTTCCTGCTGCTGCTGCTGCTGCTGCTGCTGACCATGTACGGGGTTCAGTGGGGGAAGATGTAGTTAAGCGTCTGCTTTAATAGAGAGAGGCAGAAAGACTTCCAGGGTGTAAATCTGGTCAACAATACATTATTTATTATTTTTCAATGTAATATTAGTTCATCATTAACATACCATGACCATTAGAATATCATTCTCTTGCCATGTGCTTGTAAATATACCACCTTGGTTTTAAAGCGGCCCTATTATGCTTTTTGGGGTAAACGGGCTGCAGATGCTAAAATCCCAAGTTTCTCTCCCCAAACCTGCCTGAAACGCCGCTATTGGACTCCCTTGTTTACTTCCATAACATAGTGACATCACTACATAACACTTGAACTTCTATTGACTAGCGTTCCAACAATATGTACATGATAGGGGGCGGGACATCTCTAAATGGATGACTTATCACAACAGAGCCGGTCAGCTAACCAATCTGAGCAGACTGGGCTCTGGTTTCAGCCAGAGGGTGAAAGAGGTGCTGCAGCGCAGGCAGTACGAGAAAAATAAAGAGCTTTTTTAACATTAAATCATGTAAACATGTCACAGTACAAGCATATAATACTAATATGAACCTGAAAGTTAGCATAATAGGGCCCCTTAATAATACTATGGCTCCAAGTCATATTGTCTGTGGGTGATGGACTACTAAATTGTTTTACTCAAACAGATGATAACTTCACTGATGCAGTGAAAATTAAGATTATTTACTCCGAGAGAGCAGATCATACTTAGTCAGTTTTTAAGAAACAAAGACATGCTGGACCTAGTTTTGACAACTTCAATACGCTTTAACTGTTTTACCAGATAAGTTTAAAGGTGCCATAGAATGGAAAACTGTATTTACCTTGGCATAATTGAATAAGGACAGTTCGGTACATTGAACTGACATACCGTGGACCTCAAACACCATTGGTTCCTCCTTCACGTGCAAATCATGAATATGCATATCACAGCAGTAAAACGGGCGAATTACAACAATCCCTGTGTGTGACGTCACACACGGTAGTCCAGCCTCAACATTTGCGTACACCAGCTACTGGAAACACTAACGCTAACACTTATCACTCCGTAACGTTGCTCTCCAATCTCCGACCAAATGACTGTTCTTCAAATTCATCGGTCTCCTCCTCCGATAAAGGCTCAAATATGTAAGGTTGGATGCCAATAGCCTCCATGGTTCATCTCTCACAGTTTCGCGAACTTCACTTACTTCTGTGGGTTCTGAGGCAGCCATGGGTTGCTCCTTGTAAACCAGCCAATCAGAACAGAGCTCGTCATTATTATTTAAATGAGCCCAAATAAGGCAATTCAGCTTGTTTCATTCTATGACAAAATCGTAGGGTTGTAAATGGGCCTGTAAAAACCACATCTGGACATTTTTTGGATCAACCAAAGTTATACTCCTTCTTTGTAGACATCAGAGAACAATTTAAAATACCAGATAGATGCATTCTATGGCCAGTTTAAGAAAAGGACATTTCTTCACACATGCATGTCTAGAAAAGATGTGTCAGAAGTGAATTCCTGCACAACTAGCTCATTCGCTGCTTTTATCATTGGTCATTAAATTAATCATATTAATAGAAAAGTGAGAACATGTAATTATTCCAAAGGGAAAAGTTGGACATTTTGAAATTAGGGAGATGGAAAAAGTAAGGCTTGATGACTTTCATTTATCCCTGCTAACTATCTCCTCAGTGTAAATGTCTCCACAGTTGTCGAGTTGAGGATGCTTTGTAGCTTTGTGATGATCAATGTGTGACTTAGGCTGCTGCTTCAGTAAAAGATGAACGTTTGAATAAAGGAAAACAACTTTAAATATGTTACAAAAACAGATGCACAAACTTTTGAATAAAGGTATGAGGAGGGAAATACATCTCAATAAATATTGTAATCATATTCCTTATAACATTTTCCACTTGTGGGTCTTCCTCTGAAAAGTATTTGTGTTTCCATTAGTTTAAGATTTTGCATGGTCCTGTTTCTTTGTCTATGTAGGTCAGAACATCTGTTTTGTTCTGTTCAAAAGTTTACTCTCTTTTTTACTAGTTTTGTTTATATATTGTTCAATATAAATTTGGATAAGCGGGCCTATGATGATGCATTCATAGTGTGCATGCTTGCAGGCTTACTGCTGACTCCCTGCTGTCCGGATGGTTGTCCAGCTGTTGCGTTGTGTGGGAAAATGACACATTACATAAGCATCTCAAACAAACATGACGAACCGAGTCGCTCAGCTCAGCGGTGGTTTGGACGTCACAATGACCATTACACACCATTAAGGGCCAGTTCATAGAAAACGCTGATGTGTTCGCTGAAAAACCTACAGTAAGGTGCACCTATTGTATCAATTCAACAGATGGTAGATTGGTTGGTAATGGTGCTGTATGATGGAGTCATAACAGGGCTATAAAACAACATAAATGTAAAACAACAAGAGAATAAATGTGAAAAATATTAAAGGGGATAGATACAATAATTAATACATTAATTTAAAAAAGAAACATTTAAAAACCCATTAAGAAACCCTAAAATAATGAATGAGTGAAGAAATATAAAGGATAACAAAATAAAAAAATTATGATTTCTGACATTTGTATTTGTTTTCCATTACATTTTGAGGTTGAATGCTTCTTTTCTAAACAAGGCTGAATAAGTTTTGCTAATATAAGTGTGGAATAAAAGCACACTGTCATTTGTTCAAACCTTAGCACACACACACACACACACACACACACACACACACACACACACACACACACACACACACACACACACACACACACACACACACACACACACACACACACACTCTCTGACCCTTTCCTCTTTAATCATCCCATTATAGAAATGGGTCTGTGGCGTTCACAGCAGTGAAGTACCACTCGATGAATTTGGTTAATTACAGTCTTATTTGGATCCAACCTACTAAAACTGTCTGCTTATTTTTGTAGCAAACTCAACTTGTGTCTGACAGTGAGCATATTAGCATGACAAATACAATTTACAATTCATCCAAAATGAGCATCAGCGATGTAACGAATGGTAGTCTTAGCGTGTGTTTTTTAGGCAAGATTTTACTGGACATTGTTGATTAAAAGGGGAACGGAAATGAAGCTGGAAAAAAGCTTATTGTTCAGTATTTTAACGTCATTATGGCATTGTGTTTAATGGCAGTGTCAGGCAGTTTTTGGCAAATGGCTGACCCAGATTTCCACTGGCTTCTTGAAAGCTTGTTATGATGATTACAGCTTACATAAATGTGCTGACAGAGAATAGTGGCTTCTGGGAAAAGTCCAAAATGAGACTCCTGAAAGATTCCACTTTGCTACGATCAGCAGAACAGAGTGAAATGTTAATGCTAGGTTGCTTGATTAAAACAGTGTGGTACCAGTTTCCATAGTCTTAAAGCTTGAAACAAAATCCAGCTGTGGCATAAAATGAGTGTCAGCTTCAGTGTTGGTGTAGCCTGAGTTATTGAATGAGGGAGCACTTATCTGCAGACGTGATGCACTCAGTTAAGACTAGAAAAAATCATTCCATCCTGGATCCTTATTTTTGTGAGGTTGGTGTTCCAGTGTTCATTTCATAATTAGATTCACAGCTTTGCTTTGAAGTGCGCCTCTTTTACAAATCCAGATCATGAAAATGTTCAGTTATGCCGTATTGAAACTGCCTCTTTACTCCAGCATTGTTTCTAGTAGTGACTAAAACTGCTGCAAAGACTATAAACCAAACAGTGGTTAACCTTTTGTAGGTGTTACTTCTTCTCTGTTTTGCAAACACTTTTTTTGCATAGTCCACTTACATACTATTTATGTATTTATATCTATATATTCAGTGTTTGTATCATTTCAACAGATTAGTAGTTGAGCTTCTACAACACAACTGTTTCACTTTGTCTGTACACATTTATCAGATTATCTATAGAGTATGTGACAATTCCTTAAGAAACCTTCATATTATAATTTAATGAACCTTGAACTACTCTCCAATGGTTGAGTCAGTTGTTCAAGTTAACTGATTTGAACAATGTCTAACAAAAGAATCCAGTCAAACAGCATTATATAATCTCCACTTAAACTTCCTTGTGAGAACAGATGTGTTTATAATAATTTAGGACTGGTAGGTACAGTAGCTGCAGCTACTAAAGTTACAGTTGGGGATTAACACAGGAAATTGACCAACATTTTTGTGCTGAAATCTGTCTGCAGCATCTGACCTGAGAGGATGTTCCCCACAATTAGCCGCTGTGTATTAACCCAATCCTTTTCCCTCTTCCTCTCTCTCTCTACAGCAGAGTCGTACTCTGTGGCAGGTAGTACCGGCAGTATCACCCCATCAGTGGGCCCGGTGCCCCTCCAGGCCTCAGGCAGCTCCAGCCCCTGCTCACACTCCTCCTCTGCAGGATCACGGCACCCTGTCAGCGCCCTGAAGAAATGGCTCACCAATCCCGTCCGCAAGCTGAGCTCTGATGCCAGAGCCGGAGTGGGGAAAGTTGAGAAGCAGATGTGCAGGTCAGACAGCAGGCAGCCGCCGTCGCTCCTTTCCCACAGTGAAGCTCAGCAGAGGCCTCTGGAACCGCACGACAGTTACACCATCCTCCCGTGTGCAGACACACTGGTGAGACATATAACAGACAGCTGTATTTCCTCCTGAGGAAATACATGTTATGTTCTTGTTTGTAATGGTTTTTGTGTTTGTGTTGTACAGGTGTGGAAAGACGGTCTGTTGAGTCCAGCAGCTCCTTCTCCTACAGAGCCGACCTGTCCAAGCTGCCTGGCTGACCTCCTGCAAGCGGGGGACAAACAGACTCTAGTAATGTCTCAAAATTTTTTATATTCTATTATAGAAATATCCTGTTCTATTTGAAGGGCTGTCTGTTTGCATCCATGATGTTTGCACAGTCCACCAGATTTTATCAAGCTGGAGGCAGGCATTCAATAATAAAGATATATCATGATACAAGAACCAATACAAGATCTAAAGAACTGGAAAACTGGATCTTGTGAAAAAAGAAAGATGGTGATTCTTTCGACAAGAAGACATTAACATTATAGCTGCAATGGTAAGAAATTACACATTGTACATAAAAGTGTATATTTATTAATGAGATTTAAAAAATGGGCTTACACATTACAAATGTACAATAATGCATGTCTACTATACAAGTCACAAATGCTGTCAACAGTTTATTTACTCCCTTCCCAATTATTTCAGTGGAGCCTCTCTCGTTATCAAACCCTCAGGTAATGCAGGTCGTATACATAATCAAAACACATACACTCAAATGAATGAAACTGTGAATTATAAACTTGCATCATTACTCTACGTCCTGTTGACGTCCAACAATTGTGTCAAAATGTGCTGCATATTTTCTAGGTGCGCGCACACACAAAAGCACATATGAGTCATTTCTGGTAATGCTACACTAGTGAATACTCTTTGAAAGACCATTTGGACTGGGATCAATCCTGTGGGCTTTCCAGACAGTATCTGGAAGTAATCACGAGCAAAGCAGCGTGTAGCGGGCTGAATCAGGGTCAGGATTGGGGGGAGTGGGGGGAGTGTACTGTCACAACACCAAACCAAATAAGAGCAATAAGAAGCAAATTAGCTAGGGGAGCTCCAATCCCGCCAGATGTACGACAACATAAATCCTGACTAACTGGCTGTTGCAGGTGAAACGATGGGTTTACCTCCACGTCCTGCTTGGCATGCTCTCGGTCTCCTTCCTTTCTTGGCTTTCGACTGTTCCAGTTCCTGTTGCATGTTGACATTGTTCTGCTTGATTAATGACTGTCCTCACTTTTGTCCTTTCTCAGTCCAATAGTCTTTTGACTCCAAAGAAACCTTCAGCTTGATGTTTACCTTGGATTTTCAACCCTTTAATGTTGTGCAAGGTAGAAGGCGTTATCATCTCTAAATTATCCTTATTATCATATTTTGGGAATACATAGTTAGCCTACAGTATGTCAGAAAAAGGAAACCGGTATCCTTGGCTTTCTTTTTTATACTTAAAACTTAGCATTGTATATGTAGCAGTTATTGATACTGTAGATGCCACACACCGATTTAGCATTGGCTTGCCATAGCTAACCCGATTGCAGGAGGATTCATGGGTAAAAATGAAACAGTTTTGTGTAAATGAAATACTGAAATTATCACTGCTAATAGTATGTTATTTCTGTGGTTACTGGAATGTTCATTTTCAGTTACATTTAAAAATGGGGCCACGGACCCCCTATTGAAGACCATTGATCTATTGCATCAAGGCAGAGCATAAGATGTGGTGAGACTACATTTTGCCAAAAGTGTTTAAAGTCAAAATCACTTTAAAATGATACTGCTTTTAGGAGGTAAACTTGTGATGTAATAACTCTCCATACTGTGGTCGGTTTTCCCAACCTTTATTATCTGACTGGACAGCTTTTACAAACGTTGCTTATTATTAACCTTCATCTGTCAGGCAGAGAAGCCCAACAGTCCCCTCAACGGAGACATTAAAAAGGGATTTTAACTCTCAGGTTACTTGGGATTTAGGGGGTGGCATGACTTTCCAAATGGAAGCGTAACATTGTGCTGCTAATGTGTTTCCCATTAGGAATCTATATATTTTTCCAGATGTGTGCCACCTGGGTCAGCCTCTGTAGATGAAGCTTAATGATTTATATTTGTGTGGTTGTTGCCAAGTGGTCAGACATACTGTTAGTGCTTAGGTCCTTTAAACAATTGAGGGATATTCCATTGAAAGCTAAAGTCCTGTATTTAAAATCCTGCTTAGTGCAAAAGTTTTAGGAGCAAAATGTCAATGACAAAATCCCAAACTTTTTTATGTAAATGTCAAATCAGTGTTGAAGGTAAATGTAGTTCATTGAAGAAATAAATGACCAGGTACTTGATATATTTACTGGGAAAGCTCTCAGAATTAGGGCCTTAGAGGCAATGCCTTAATGTCCCAGGATGCATTGTGTCCTACCGACTCCCAGCCAAAACATAGCGTAGCCAAGTTGCAGCTAAAAATATCAAAACAAAGAGGCTCCATAGTTCGAACCAGCATGAACTAAAAAAAAATTCAAGGATCCACTTATTCAATCTTAAGCATTTAACTGCATTTTAAGTTTATCATATCTGGTGTAAAGTAAAAAAAAAACTTAATTTAAAAAGGAGCTATCAAATTAATGTAGAGTAATAAATTAAAATACTCAAGTTTAACTTTTGCAGAATACTTGAGAATGTACTTCCCGGTTGGGTTCACTGCCCAAACGCCTTCGTCTCCTCTTACATAATATGTTACTGTGATGCTTACAAATCTGTGCTGCCGTGTTTGTGTTTGTTTTAGAGTCAAAGATCCAGCATGAACTCTCTCCAAGGGGAGGACGGTGGCACTGTGACGGACGACTCATCCAGCCAGTGGTCGGCTGCAGTGGACAGCGAAGAGGAGAGAAACATTGCCTTAGAGAAGAGCATGTAGGTGACCCACACTTCAAAGGAGTAGAAAATGGTATCAACCATCTCAGAAAGAAAAGCAAATGAGCTTATTTATCAAAATGTCAGACAATTACATATCTGATTTTGATTTTCTTTACCAAAATGTACTCTTATTTTCTTATTGTGGCGTGATTGCTGTTCCATAATCTTTCTCTCAGATATGTGCTGACAGAGCTGATAGAGACAGAAAGGCTGTATGTGGAAGATCTCGGGCTCATCGTGCAGGTGTGTCTCTCCACCAGCTTTCAAATAATCTGTGTACAACATTCTTCCAAAATCTTTCAATTTAAGAGTGTGTGTGTGTGTGTGTGTGTGTGTGTGTGTGTGTGTGTGTGTGTGTGTGTGTGTGTGTGTGTGTGTGTGTGTGTGTGTGTGTGTGTGTGTGTGTGTGTGTGTGTGTGTGTGTGTGTGTGTGTGTGTGTGTGTGTGTGTGTGTGTGTGTGTGTGTGCGTGCATGTGCGTGTGTGTTTAGGGCTACATGGGCAGCATGGCTAATCAGGGAGTCCCAGAGGACCTGAAAGGGAAGGACAGGATTGTGTTTGGAAACATCCATCAGATCTACGACTGGCATAAAGAGTGAGTCAGAGACTGTTCTGTCCTTCCCTGTTAGTTCTTCTGAATTTGTACAATCACTTAGAGATTACACATATTTTTCCGGAGTTCATTATGTTTCATGGTGGCTGTGTGAGTGTGTGTGTATGATAAATTCACCGTTTCTGCTTCATGTCACACAGTTATTTCCTGGGAGAGCTGGAGAAATGTGTGGGGGATCCCGACAGCTTGGCCAAGCTCTTCATCAAACATGTGAGTCTACAGATCAGTGTGTTAGTGTGTGTGGACAAAAAGTTTATTTTCTCGTCTCTCTGTGTGTTTTCAATTTGGCTGAAGGCCATTGCACAGATCAGAGATCTGACTGTGTGTGAAGCTTGGCCCCCGGCCATCCAGATGTGTCTTCATCCTGCAGATCAGTTTGTGTGCAGGTGCAGCTGCAGAATAAACAGTCTTGCACTCATCAGCTCTCAAAGCTCACAGTATTAAAGATGCTCCTCAGAGAAGGCTCCCTGTGTGAAAATGAGCTGGAATTACAGATCTCAGAGCTCTATAAAAGATATTCACAACCACCTCAATGTTTTCCATATGTGGTTGTTTAACACTGAACTATGTGAAACCTATTTAATATCAAAGTGGAAACAACTCTCCGCAAATTGAATTTCCAATGGATTAACAAACACAAACACAGAATTGCTGCTGAATTCAAAGACACTGAACACATGGATTCAATGCAGAAACCATGAAGAACGTCTAGGGTAATGATTATGTGTTATTGGAAAGGGTACATATCAGCATCAGTCAATAGTATTGTTACAAAAGAAAAAAAACCTTTTGGAGAATAATGGGGGAAATATTTTGATTTGGCTCAGCTTTTAAGCTCAGCTTCTCTTTCCGCTTCAAGCAGTGGCACACGGAATTAAGCCACAGCAAATTAAACCTTTCTTCCTCAGTCACTGGAACTATTTAATGATGCAAAGGTCCTGCACTGGTTTAACGAAACTCCCCAAAAACTCTTGAGCAGAATGGGAGCACAACGAAACTGAGAGGAAAGTAAGAGTCAAAACAGCGCAGAGGATTATTCCTTCTATGTCAGTTTGTCAGTTTGTACTCTGTCGCTGCCCTATATGAGTTGTTTCTCTCTTAAATTGTTTAATTTTCAGGAGCGGCGTCTTCACATGTATGTGGTTTACTGTCAGAACAAACCCAAATCAGAGCACGTTGTCTCGGAGTACATTGAGACCTTCTTTGAGGTGAGTAAACTTTTATACCGCAGTCAATTTTACTGGAACTCTTTGGGAACGTTTTACTTTAAACATTATCTCTTTTTTGTCATCGTCTGACAGGATCTCCGGCAGCAGTTGGGTCACAGGCTGCAACTCAATGATCTGCTCATCAAACCCGTTCAGAGGATTATGAAGTATCAGCTTCTCCTGAAGGTTGGATGTTTAACATGACCTGCATGCATGGCACAACAACAACAACATATAAAAAGGTCTTCCCATGATCTCTGAGGAAACTGAGCTGTTGGCAGTCAATACAATGTTGTCTTATTTATAATCACTTAGCCACTACAATAAAGGCTCTCTACAACTCACAAGAATTTTCTATTTTGTTTTTTATTATAAGGGTAGTTTTAACTTTCTTTTTGTAAGTCATTACATCTCTAAATAAACTCTCTGACCCCAGGACTTCCTGAAGTACTACAGCAAAGCAGGAAGGGATGTGGAGGAGCTGCAGGTAAGAGTTAATTGCAGGACGTAATACAGTCAGCGGACAATTTATTTTTGATTATACAATAAATCCTACCTTCACGCATGAATTTGGTTAAGTTCAGCTTTGTTGAAGTGAACACCTCTCTTTTAACAAAAACTGAACATTACAACCTTTATAAAGGAAGGATTGGTAACAGCACTTACCAGAAACTAGCTTTTTACAGACTACTTAAGAACAAATAGTATTATTATTTTATTATTATCATTAAAGCATTACGAGTTCATTATAATTGATTATAGTTGTATTACAGATACATTTAATTAGTTTAACTGAGTGATGTTTGATGTCTTGCAGAGATTTTTTGTTTTATTCAGATATTCACATACTAATTCTCCTCCATTTCCTCCATCAGAGTGCCGTGGAGGTGATGTGTTTCGTGCCAAAGCGCTGTAATGATATGATGAACGTGGGCAGGCTCCAAGGTTTTGAGGTGAGGCCGGATGAGTTATTTCCTGTCCATCATCACAGCTCAAACACATATGCAGGCTGACCCGAGGTCTGTTAGTGACAAAATCACTGTTCCAGGGGAAGATCACGGCTCAGGGGAAGCTGCTGCAGCAGGACACTTTCTCTGTTATCGAACCAGAGAGCGCTCTCCCGTCCAGAGGGAAGGAGAGGAGGGTGTTCCTGTTTGAGCAGCTGGTCATCTTAAGTGAGCCTATTGATAAGAAAAAGGGCTTCTCTTTGCCAGGGTACACTTTTAAAAACAGCATCAAGGTGCGTGTGTTTTAAAACATCCTAAAATCATCTTTGGTTGAGTGTTTTTTCTTCATGTAAAAAGAGTCTCCTGTGTGCTTCAGGTCAGTTGTTTGGGCGTAGAGGATTGCTCTGATAATGATCCATGCTCCCTGGTGCTGACCTCCCGTGGGACTGACGGCAGTGTGACGCGCTTCATCATGCAGGCATCATCTCTGGAAATAAAGCAAGCTTGGCTCGATGACGTGGTTCAGATCTTAGAGACTCAGAGGAACTTCCTTAATGGTACCAGAGCTCAATGATCCTTCATTAAAACCAGAGAGGAAATAGTTTGATTTAATGTGACATCTCTTCCTGTCTTCTGCAGCCCTTCAGTCTCCTATCGAGTACCAACGCAGGGAGAGCAAGTCCAACAGCCTCGGCAGGAACATGAGGTCTCCGACTGCTTTAGCATCTGGCCTGCGACCTCACTCCTCTGCATCGATGGACAGACGACGGCAGCCCTGCCTGCTGTCCCATAACACCTCCATGCCCTCTCTGCATCCACCACACCACAGCCCGGCCTCCAAGGTGGTGAGTGTGTTGCTATGCTTCCCCGGAGCATTTATGTTCTTTAAAGGCGACATATTATACTCTTCTTCAGGTTCATACTTAAAAAAGATATTTACATATCTTTACTGTCAAAAAACACATTGTTTTTTCACGCAGTCTGTCTGATTATACCTGTATCAACGCTCAGTTTTAACGCCTGTTGTGCAAACTTCCCTGCTTACCACACACACACACACACACACACACACACACACACACACACCAACACAAAAGAACAACACAACTGTACTAATCCAACCCATGTGGATCAATAAAGTTTGGTTAACGACACCCCCTGGATTGCTGCAGTCTTTCTGATAGAAGATTTGGGCCAGCTTTGTGTACACCCAGTATTCCATATACATCTATTTCACACCTGTCCCTTTGATACACTGTTGTAGACTTTCTCAGGATACCGCGTGAAAACCTAGGTTTACACCCTGGAGTCTTTAAATACATTTCTCCTCCTCTGACATCCTCTTTGTTTCTGATTTCTCATTCTCTCTTAAGTTTTCTAGTCCCTGTGCTTCAACCCATCGATCAGCTCTCCTTCCACTTCCCTCCCATCAGCAGCTCAGTCTGTGCACAGAAGCGAGTCTCGACAGTGGGACGTCCAATGGCCTGACATTCTGCAGCCAGCACAGCATGCAGGTACATTTTATAATCCACAGGACACACACTTTAAAAGGTTTGGATTTGGACCACACAGAGCTGATTTCTCTATGTCAGCGGCATAAGGCAGTTTGTTGTCATGATTGCTAATGATGTGGGGAAATTACTCTGTGGTTTCCTTTGTCAAATATCCTGTTGTTGTTTCTGCAAGGTTTGACAAACCAGGTCGATCTAATCTAAAGCCAAGTCATTCAGTCATGCACTTCATGGAAAAATGACTGACCTGCTGTTTTATCCTATTCAGTCAGACTTCCACCGAGAGGAGGAAATGGTTTGATCACATATAAGACTTGCTTATATGGCTTTCGTCCTCCTGCTGTCCCTCTTTTTGTTCAGCCTGTTTCCATGCTGCTCTAAGCGCAAGTTGCAGACAGGTTTCTCACAAAGCTGAAACATCT
Source organism: Eleginops maclovinus (assembly GCF_036324505.1). NCBI lineage: Eukaryota > Metazoa > Chordata > Actinopteri > Perciformes > Eleginopidae > Eleginops > Eleginops maclovinus. The sequence goes on along the minus strand of NC_086368.1, from coordinate 14,538,198 downwards.
TTTTATCTATGGTGCTTATCCGTCTGACTTCTACAACCACCCATATGGATGCGACAACTCCAACATAATATTTCTGTAGAATCGTGTGCAAATTATGTCTACGCTAAACTTTGAAGTTTGTCTAGTACTTTGTGTCAGAATTTGAGAAGCACAACAATTCTCATTTGTATAACTTATACATCGTTTATAAAGCTGCAATAATCAATATTTTTATTCTAAAAAACAGAATTGCTAGATTTAAACGCAAGATGTGATAGGGGTCAACTACTGTATAAGCAGGGTTTCCATCCAAATGTGTCACACATTTAAAAAAAGAGAAATGCTAAACTAAATGCAGCTGCTGTTTAATTGGTTGTATTTTCCTCTCAGGGTGTGACTGCCCGGGTTCAGGCGGCCACATTAAACGAGGGTTCACAACCAAACAATCTGGATCAGCTGAAGGAGAGCGAGCAGTGAGGACCTACAGTGACAATGAACCCACTATACCTTTCTGGAGCAACAGCCCCTCGGCTGAGTCAGCATCGTTTGTTTCACGCCTGTCTCAGTGTTTCTCTTCCTCATATTTGGTCCTCAATTACACTCCGACTTTCTTTTCCACCTTGGTTTTGGCTAACCTGGATTCCTTATTCTACAACACATTGGTTTAATTGTGTGTTTACTCTGCATACACACACATGTACAGGCGATGAAAACTGATGTGTTAAAATATGGTTGTGCAGCACCACAGAGACTGTATTTCATATCTTATATGTAGACATTTCTTACTTTTTTCATTGAAAATTGATGGGTGGATATTTTTGTAATAAATCATAAGGGACCAATTCGACTAAATTGAGAGATACCCTGCATTCTGAAAATACTGAGTGACTGCGGTTTCACTCGGGGGTCTGAATCAGGTTGTGTATCTCTGTGTTTCCCTGCAGATTAGCAAATAGCTGTTTTTTCCCCTTTGGTGGGCTATTTTAACCCTGCCATTGTTAAACTGTTATCTGAACGAAACACATTTGCAAACTCACACAAAGCATGCGTCCTACTCCAGCAGAAAGAGGAAAAAGGGAACAAAGAAAGAACAGAGGTGCTCACCTGTCACTTTCATCTTGAATGTAAATAATCTCATGTGGGATCGTATCAATAAAGAGTCCCTGTGCTGTCCCAACACACACGGGACTAAAGCGAAATGCTGTTGTCATCATCTTTTTTTATCAAAAACTAAGATATTTCAGAGTAACATTTCGTCACACAGTCACGGCTTACTGAGACAATGAGACAACAGGACCCTGGGCTCAGACATGTTAGAGGACCCCCAACCCTCTGTCAGCACATGGGAGCAAGACCCCCAGATTGGTATGTACTTTGAAGTAACTTTTCTCATATTCTTAGTTGTCTTGCTTTTTTTTTTTTTTGCATTTCTTGTGTTTTGCGCCTCTTTGTGATCACATTTCAATGTCTGGTCATTGTGCATCTCGAGATTCCCTTAGTAGCTGTTTAAAGTTATTTTGCAGTTATGCAACATTTTGCGTCTTCTGTTGTTTTGCATTTCTTTGTAATCATTCTGCTTCTTTTTATGGTCGCTTTTTTCTCCGTCTGGTAGTTTTTTTGGAAGTAATGTGAAAGCAATCTTCTTAAACCATACCGCAATGCTTCATTTAGGAGATTAGAGCCTGCTGATCTTTTTACAAATTTCCAATAATTTTTTTTACAAAGGATTACTTTATTATAAGGGGTATCATCATAGATTTTATATTCGAAAACATGTGAATATATGTGAAAGTCAACAGTGTCTCGGCCAAACTTTGTTTTTAAATTATTTCAAATATTTAGTGAAAATTGTATTAAATCCGATCTTTTCACACTATCAGATTTAGAACAGAGAACTGTTGCTACAGCGCCCTCTAGTGGAGAGATTCAAGATGCTCATGCTATTTTCTATAAATTGATTACTCTTTATTATATCGTCATCATATTTTGTATCATGAATGTTTGTTTGACAGTTGAAATGAAACTAAAAAGTTTCTGTTGTATCTTCACACTGTGGCGGTTGGTGGTCTGACTCTATGACACCTCACGTCCCACAGTCTCAGTGTTCATTTACACCACGCTTCTTTGGAGCAATGTCAATGTGTTTTACATGCACACTGCATTTATTAACAGCCCCGCCTACAACATGTCTGCTCTCTTCTGTGCACTTCTCAACATGAACTGTATGCATTCGTTTTTTCTTACATTGTCATATCACTTGAATGTTTTTTTACATTATAGAGTGGTCAATGGGCTGCTGGGCACAGAGAGGTAAGTGGCCTTCAAACCTTTTGTTTTAATTGTTCTGCATTTATTTTTATTTTTATTATTTATTATTTTTTTGGGGATGTTTGACACATTTTTCAGTCATCTTGCCTCACCTCATAATTAATTTGTTTGTGATTATTTTTCAATCTTGTGTCCCACATCATTCCCTGTGAGTAATCTGTCCTTGTGTCTCAAACATGGACTGTATTTATAAAGGTATCAAGTAGCAACATTGGGGCTACGTGTTTACAGATGCTTCCCTTACAACAACCAACATTTAAACGTTGACTCTGTTCTTATTTTTACTCACAACTGGCTTAATCTGCTCTAGTTGTCTTCCTCTTTTCTAAAAAATAAATAAATAAAATGTTTATTCTTGCATTCACAAAATAATGACTGTGATGAACACTTTTATAAACCAAGGACTAAAGGCTGCAGGTGACAACTGCTGTGTAGCTTTATTAAAAAACAGACGCACTAAATTACTACTTAAATCACAAACCTAGATTATTAACTGTGTCCTGTAAATATGCTCCAGTCCAACAATTAGAGGAACCTTACAACCTGATGACAGGTATAAAAAAAATAAAAACTAACAGTGCTTTTTGTTGTTTTCACACAAGTACATTTAGAGATGGACAGGGATGCCTTAACTAACATATGACTTTAATGTAGACCCCGATCCCAACCCCTGAACATATTTTTGGGCAATAAAAGAGGCGTTTACACCTATATTTTAATATGTCAACAGTTGAAATAAATGAAAAAAGGCTCATAATGGCGTGACCAGACAACTCAACCAGTGTTTTTTGGGTGAAGCAGGCAAGTAAAATTTCTGTGTTCACACAATTAATATCACACACACAAAGAAAATGCTTTCAGCTCCGCTATAGATCAGATCTGTCGACAATTACAAATCCTTACAAGAGAGAAATCTTTGAACACACAATTACACACAAACCTTTATAATACTGTCACTGATGAAGTTTCACTTTGATTACCCGTCCACACAGTGCACTTCACTAATTGTGAAGATAAAGAACAATCCATAACTGATAAATAAATATCACTCAAAATGGTTTTAAAATATTCTTCTTCAGATAAAAAAACATCAGCGGATAAATCTCTGGCACCTTTGTTAATAACAAATAACTTTTAGAAACTAATTGGTCTTATGAAACAATAACGTGATACAAGGGCACCATCTAAAGGCCATGGTATAAAACAACATCACTTCAGGCATGAGGCAAACAGTAACTCTCCAGAGAGTCAGTATAAAAACAGGATTTTCAAGCTTGTCCGTCTCTCCTCGACTTTGTTTCACTTTCATGCTCCGACTTATTCTGTCTTTCAAAATGTTTATTTATCACCAAAAGCTCATTAGTTCTGTCTCAATGTGCTGCTTTTTTCTCTTTTCTTCACTTATAATAAGGAAAAATAAACATGCACTTTGGTTCATTTCACTTTGTCTTTTAGGCAGCGTGTAAAGATGCATTTCCCTTTGTTTGCCGTTCAGCAACTTGCATCTGACAGAAGCGCTCCCCTTCTTTAGATTTTTGTTGAGAGTGTCGGACAGCAGAAGATAAGTAAAACGCAACAAAAGGCTGCTCGCAGATCAGCTAACACCAGAGGTGATGGGACTGAAAGTTTCTCCACCTCAGACACAATTAATTGCTCACAAATGACACATAGGATCCTGGGTAAAGGGGGATAGCAAAACTATAACACAAAGAGATAAAAACACCCACGAGCCAGCAGCCAAACCTTTGTTGGCATGACCCGTCAGGGACAGAGCGCAGACACCACAGCAAGGAGAAGTTCTGAATGCGTTCTTCATGTAACGTTGGTGGATAGGATACCTACAGTATTAGCTGTGTCTACAGGATTGTCACTTTCTGGCAAGTGTCCCTCTGTTCTCATCCTCGGACGTCTATTGCTTTTCTCAAGCTCAGTCTTTTTTTTGTTGATAGTGCAAATTGAAGGAGGACACGTACCTCTGCTCTGCTCATTAGCCTAAAATGACAAATGAAGGGACTCAGTCTGGGACTTTGCTACCTGTCAGGTTCCCCAAAGCTCAGTTTCTGTGTCAGAACAGCTGGAGGATGTAAAGCCAGATACAATGAAGTAAGATGATTAACAGGGTCTGGGTAAACAAGATGATGTGTTTGTTAATACAGGTGACTGTCCAGCCAGCCTTTCATATCTGCGTCTTTAATATTGACTGTATATGAGGATATTTTAGCACTTTTTTAAAGGGCATTTCTCTATGTTGAATCCTGACACCTCTAGTAAAGGTTGTTAAGTACAAAGCAAACTAAAAGTGTGTCTAAATCTCGTCTGTCGGGGCGTGGCAGGGGCTGAGAACTTCTTTGGCAACTCAGGAAGAGCAGAGGAGCCCCTCAGGCTAAAGAGGAGAGACACTAATTATGAGTCAAACACTGGAATCGGTTCTTGAAAAACAGGAGGCCGTTTTTCGTGTGTGTGGCGTCAGAGGAGGCAGGCGGGTAGCGAAACTTGGCGTAAGTCTTGTCGCTCTCTGATTGGCTCACCCAGGGAAGTTTGATTTTGGTGGCATGGTTGACAATGACATCATCACAAGAGCCCACGTGGAGAGATCCTAGGCCATCGATGAAAAACTCTGAGAAAAATAAACAGAGATGATTCAGCCAGATGCATTTAAAACGTTCAACTGATTTTAGATTGTCTGGTCGAATTAACCCTTTCTATGTCGCTCATTCCATGATGCATTATTACCTGCTTGTATCACTGTATTTTCTATAAAGTATAGTAAACACATATATATGTTTTATAGCAAAAATCATAATGCAATTAAAAAGCGTGGCATATTTGGCTTTTAAAACCTATTCTTTATGCAGTATAATCATGTAACGCAATTCAAGTTTGTTTACAAAGCATTGAAGATGTAAGAAAAACTTTTCCACAACATCTTAAACTTAATGCCAGTCATTTTAATACTTTATTTTGATAAACAGATTGAAATTCCTGCTATTTATATTTGTATATGCTTTAGAAACTAACTGAATTAATAAGATATACAGCTCTTTTCTTAAATCTCAATCTCTGCATGTATGGCAGCCATTCCATTCCAGTGTCTGTTGAATTCCAACACAGAGAAATGTTGTCAGTAGTTTATAGATTAAAATATATATGTTTTTCATTTTACTCAATAAAATGAGTAGTGCAGTGGTCTCTTAATGTGTTCCAGAGCTCTATATAATTAAAAATAATAGTCATAGTAACCGCACTATGCTATAAACGTGTAGTTATGGAAACCTGAAGGCAGAAATAATAGAATTTGAAAAACCTCAAAATTAATATGCGAGAAGTGAAAAAATACTAAATTAAAATGTATTTAATGCATTCATTTAATTTAATTACAGCAGAGCACTGATTTACAGATGTTGACCTGCGCTGATGTCAAACTTTAATTTCTTTGTAACAGTTCATTTGATAATATCTCAATTAGTAAAATAAGATTTGAATCTTTAAATGACCAAAACAGTTCATTATAAATATGATTACGCAGTTAAGTTTTATGGTCTTTAATCATAACGGTTTTCAGATACGAGGCATACTGCAGGCTCTGTATCTTTGCTTCTTGTGTGTGCCAAGTACACATTCAGCGTGTCCTGATTTCACACCACTATAGTAACTAACCCTTGTTGGGTTGTTTGAGTATGCACAAGATAGAAATAAACCAAACATATAATATCGGTGCGAGCCGAAAGAAGTAGACCCGTCAGTACAACACATTAGGGTAGCTTGGATGACTGATGAAATCCTCTCTCATTGTAAACATTCTCACTCCAACCCTGACTCAATTGAGATGGTTTCTGTAGTGCAGGTACTGCCTCGACGCACCTCACTGAGATTCACAACACACACAACAAGACACACTTCACACAGCACACAGCACACACACACACACACACACATAAACACCAACACACCACCCCCACACACACACGAAACACACAATCACCACTACACCAAACCCCAATCATCAATATAACACAACCTGTGGATCAATAAAGTTGTAACGACACCCCTGAATTGCTATCAAGCAGGGTTTCATCAAATGTGTCACTTTAAAAGAAAGAGAATCACTGGTTTGGCTACCTGATTCCTTATTCTACAACACTTGGTTTGTTGTGTTTACCTGTATGACACACTTACAGCATGATAACAGATTGTAAAGATGGTTGTGCAGACCACGGCTGTATTTGCATATCTGAGTATATATTGTATTAAATTTCTGAGGTGGATATTTTCAGTTTCTTTCAGTTATTTTTACAACGGTTCTCTTTTTTTCACCATCCAGTGGTTCTCTCTAACAGCACATTTCTGTTTTGTTTGTGAAATGCAGCGCTTCATCCACCCGTCATGCGTACTCTGGTCTCCCTACGAGCCTCCAGCCCTCCGCGCCTCGCGTTGCTATGCCAAAGCCGCTGCTGCTGCAATTCATAAGTGTAACGACGTTGCGAAAGCCATAGGCCTACGTTTCAACTATTCAACTCAACTATTCTCAGCCGGACACTACGTTGCCCGCAATGCATTGCGCATACAGTGCCAAAACTATTTCTGCGTTGATACATGATTTAAGCAGCACCTACAGGAGGGAGGAACTTTCTCTCTCGTTGCGTTTCAAAAGAGAAAACAGATGTCACTCAGTTTTCAATGGAAAACAAATGCCAACGTTCATTTACAGTGATGTCTGCCGTTCATGACACATAATGTGAACTAATTCACGTTCAAGTTCTTTATTGAAAAATGTGTTGCGTTCAGTTCAACGTTCACGAAAAAATGAGCGTGTTCAATGAACGCGTTCTTTTGAACTCGTTCACGCACAACACTGGTTTTCAGATGCTTTGTACACCCTGCTCTGATAAATGACTGTTGTTCATTATGTTATTGTGCCTCTTGTGTGGCATTACATCTCTGTGTTGTGTCTTTTCGTCACAAAGATGATCAAAAATAAAACATGCAGTTTATAAAATGTGAATAGTCAAATAACAATCTTCACTGTTTGATATGAGCATTACTCTTTCCCTGTACTCACCCAGGTGAGCGACCCTGGCGAGACGCGGGTCAAAACCGACCTGCTGCACTTTGTCGGTGCGAGCCAGAAAGAAGTTGATGACCCCGTCAGTCACAACACAGTTAGGGTAGCCTTGGATGACGTGATGAAATCCTCTCCTCAAGTGTAAACAGTCTCCATCCTCCTCCCCTGACTCAATTGAGATGGTCTGTCTGTAGGTGGCAGTGTAACCCGTGGCCTCCCGCACTGCACCTCCCACCTGGAGATTCACACACACACACAAACACACACACACACACACACACACACACACACACACACACACACACACACACACACACACACACACACACACACACACACACACACACACACACACACACACACACACACACACACCAACACAAAAGAACAACACAACCCATGTGGATCAATAAAGTTTGGTTAACGACACCCCCTGGATTGCTATAAGCAGGGTTTCCATCCAAATGTGTCACAAAAAGAGAAATTCCACCTTGGTTTTGGCTAACCTGGATTCCTTATTCTACAACACATTGGTTTGATTGTGTGTTTACTCTGTATACACACACATGTACAGGCGATGATAACAGATGTGTTAAAATATGGTTGTGCAGCACCACAGAGACTGTATTTCATATCTTGTATATATGTATGTAGACATTTCTTGATGGGTGGATATTTTTCAGTTTTTCATTTTCAGTTATTTTATACAAAAGGTTCTCTTTTTTTTCTCACCAGATCCAGAGTGGTTCTCTCTAAAACATCCACAAGTTTCTCCAGTTTGGTGTTGGCTGTGAAAATGAAGTCGTCATCCACCCACAGCACGTACTTCGTGGTCACCTGAGAGACGGCCAGGTTTCGTCCAGCAAACCAACCCTATGGGAAATGACGCAGAGGGTGAATACCAAAAAGCATTTTTTAAAGTTGCTCCTTAAAGTACAAAACTATCCACACAAAACAACTGCTTTAACAAAGGTATATATTAATATCATTTTTCATCAATTATTTATATAACTTCCATCAAAATTTTAATTTCAAAATGGAACCTTAAAATACCAGTATATTATTGGTATGAAATAGTAACCTCATGACAATGTTAGGCAGTATTGATTATCACATTTTGTTTTGTGTCAGATAAAATAAATGTTGTGACACTTCAAAATGCCAGTTACTTTACACACAGTATTTTTCTACTAAATTCAAGGGTAATCTATTTATTTATTCTTGAAGATATGCATTGCATAAAATACATAATACAGCAGCAATGTTTCCCTGTTGGAAGCCAGTTAAATAACGTGTATTTGGGTTTCAATAGAAACATTCTGTCATAAATTATCTGAGTGTCTGTGAGGTAATATAGGAGCTCAAAATAATTCTCACACCATTTTTTCATTTTTGATTGAAATGTAATAATTTAAACCCCCATATGTCACTAGCATTGCACAAAGGTTACAAGCATTCACTATGTATCTATGTATCTATTCCCCTACCTTTCCAAAAGGCATGATGTAATGTTCGATGTAAGGCCCAGAAATAGTTTGGGGGTTTTCGCTGTCATCAGCAATCACTATGGTGACGGTAGGATAGTATCTCCTCACGCTGTCGATGAGATTTTGAAGCTTTTCATATCGCAGGAAAGTCTTCGTAGCTATGGTAACAAGGGCACTGACATTGTACTCTGCAGAGAAGGAAGACGAAACAATCATAAGAGGAAGTCAGCTCTTTTTATTTTTTGTAAATAAAGATATATCATTACCGTAGGGCTTATTGTTCAGTGGTTAGATAAAGGTGTTGTGTTTTACCTCCTTTGGATCCTGTATTATACAGTTTGGGAGTTACCCCGTGTTGAATCTTGATACTGAAGCTTGCTTGATGTCCCTCCGTCTCCAACTGAACTAAAAGACAGAACAAAAACAACTTTTAATACATTTAATCAGTGTAATAAGATCTTACTGGGGCAAATGACTCTGCAGTTGTTAAAGGAGAATGCTGAATACATCTTATTATCCAAAAGAGATTAAAACTTGAGTAATGGCAGCTACATATGGGGGGCTACTAACAGGTTGACAGATAATTTAGAGGTAAATATGATCTGTGACTTGGTACACTGGTCCTGCATATCCTCAGGCTCGGTCCCTGGTGACCATTAGTGAATCTCTATTGAAGTAACACAAACAGGCTGTTATGATATAAGCCTGCCTCCTGATGTGATGCCCAGGGCTATACAATGAAAAGTCTCCAAATCTATGCAAATATTTACTCCAGTTATCATTTCTATAGTGACCAACTGCAAGTGTGGTGCTATTAGAGGAAATAATATCAAAACAACCTTTTTTTTAAAGAGATAGAGGCTAAAGGTCCAGTGTTTAGTGGAGAGGTTGCAGATGGCAATGAACTGAATACAGAATATTAAGGTGGCCTTCAGAAACCTAAAATCTGAAAGGCCATCTCTAGAGCCAGTGTATAATACAGCGGGTAAAATAAGTATTGAACACGTCACAGTTTTTCTCAGTAAATATATTTCTAAAGGTGCTATTGACATGACGTTTTCATCAGATGTCGGTAACAACCCATGCAATCCACACACGCAAAGAAATCAAACCGTAGATGTCCATAAATTAAGTTATGTGTATTAAAATGGAATGACACGGAAAAAGTATTGAACACATGAAAAAAGGGAGGTGCAAAAAGGCATGGAAAGCTAAAATCTATCAGTGATTAGAAAGTAATCCTGCACCTTGTCAGTGCAAATTAATGTCAGCTGGTTCAGTCCCAACTGATGGCCTATAAAAAGGTCTCTCATTACCAAGGTGTCACACAAGAAAGATCTCTTCTTAGGTAAAAGCAAAGAGCTCTCTCAAGACCTTCGCAACCTTATTGTTGCAAAACATACTGACGGCATTACAGAAGGATTTCTAAACTTCTGAATCTTCTAGTGAGCACTGTTGGGGCCATAATCCGGAAGTGGAGAGAACATCATTTCACCATAAACCAGCCACGACCAGGTGCTACTCGCAAGACTTCTGACAGAGGAGTGAAAAGAATTATCAGAAGAGTTGTCCAAGAGCCAAGGACCACTTGTGGAGACCTTCAGAAAGATCTGGAATTAGCAGGTACAATTGTTTCAAAGAAAACCATAAGTAATGCACTCCACCGCCATGGCCTGTATGCACGCTCACCACGCAAGACTCCATCTCCTGAAGAAAAAGCATGTTGAAGCTCATTGAAAGTTTGCTCCACAACATTTAGACAAGCCTGTGAAATACTGGGAGAATATAGCCTGGTCAGATGAGTCTAAAATTGAACTGTTCAGATGCCATAATATACACCATGTTTGGAGGTCAAATGGCACTGCACATCACCCCAGAAACACCATACCAACAATGACGTTTGGAGGTGGGAACATCAGGGTGTGGGGCTGTTTTTCAGCATACGGCACCGGCATACTTCATATAATTGAAGGAAGGATGAATGGAAACATGTACAGAGACATTCTTGATAAAAGAATGGAAAGAACTAAATATCAGAGTTCATAGAAGAGGCCCATGGACCTTCAAGACTTGAAGACTGTTTGTGTGCAAGAATGGGCCAAAATCACACCTGAGCAATGCATCCGACTAGTTTCTCCATACAGGAGGCGTCTTGGAGCTGTCATTACCAACAAAGGCCTTTTCAGTAAGCGTGTTCAATACTTTTTCCCTGTGTCATTCCATTTTAATACACATTACTTAATTTATGGACATCTACGGTTTGATTTCTTTGCATGTGTGGATTGCATGGGTTGTTACCGACATCTGATGAAAATGTCACGTTAATAGCACCTTTAGAAATACATTTAATGAGAAAAATGCTGACGTGTTCAATACTGATTTTACCCGCCGTATGTACACTCTGGCCTACTGAAATAACATTGCTCCCACTTCTCCTTTAATCGTAAATGTTGGTCCTTTAAATATATATTTTAACCATTTAAGTAATACTTGGACATTATGGGAAATATGTTTTTTGGCTTTTTGGCAAAGAGTTAGAAGATGATTACTTTCTGGTCCCTTTGTAAGGATTTTACACAATTCAACATGTTCATTTGTGAGCTTAAGATGTGCTGGGAGACTTTGTTGCCTTACAACCATAGAGTGTATAGAGATTTGGACAAAGTAAAGCAAGCTGTTTCCCCCTCTTTTCAGTCTTGATGCTAAGCTAAGCCAACTAGCTATGTATATCTATGTACTGAAATGAGAAAATCAACTCCTATAACAATTTTAAAAGTTCTTTTTGGGTAGCTTTTACTTAAGTGAAGCAATAGCCTAAAAGGAGGTTGTATGCTGTACAGATTGTAAGGCCCCCTGAAGCAAACTTCTGATTAGTGATACAGTATCTGGCCATATAAATAAAATTGACTATACATGATTTTGCAAATAAAAAAGCACCTCACCTCTGTCTGTCGTGCTGGGGTTGAACAGTGTGTTTGTGTAGGTGACAAACTGCAGCTGTCGGTTCAGGTTTGGCAGCAGGCTGCTGGACAAAGTCATTTGCATCTTGCCATCACCTTTGATTTTCACCCCATCCACCTCTGCTGCCACATTTAGCGTTCCCAGCGTGGCAGTGAAGTTTATCTGCAGCGAGATGGAAAAATGGTGATTGGAATAGAAGAAAAGCTAAATCTAAAATATGTCATTGTAAAATGAGTACTTACCGAGTAATGGTCTCTGGGTAGGTCATGTAAGGCCAAGCCTGAAAGCATTATGATAAAAATTGACATAATGCTTAATGTCCTAATGTTACTCCAGCAATGTAACTGTCAGCAAAATTGAAAACAAATAGGCTCTGTATGTTTCTTCTTTTCATTGTGCTAAACCTTTTAGCAATGCTTCTTATGTTCACAGTTAAATGGAATCCATATCCAAACCATTTTTGCACACAGAGCTGGCAAGGTATTGGTCACATATGAGCCAGCTCCAGGTTTAGATCTTTCTTTTAGCTGTAGTAGCTCAGTGGCCTCAATTCAAGGTCACCTATTAGGCAAAATCCTCTTTTTCATGTCTTTTATACATAAGTGTCCCCTCTGTGTTAAGAGAATTGAAACGTTTCAGGAAAAAAGATTCTCTCTCTTTTTGTCCTGATCCGCTTATATAAAAACCTGTCAGAAAATAAGCTGATGTCTACTTGGCGATGTTTTTTTGGGTTGTGCAACCATTTGCCAATAACCAACCAAGGTAACACCTGAATCTCTCGCAAAGGAGCCTGGGGAGTGGCAGTTCATTATAATTTAAAGCTACAGACACAGAATCAGCACTTTTGAAACAGGGCTGAAACAAAGGGGTTTATGGCATGCTACAATAGATACAACAATACAAGGATCTGTTTGGTTTTTCGAGCCAAACACTTCAGAGACATGTTTTGTATATATCTGAGACCTATAATGTATTGTTGAAAAATAGTACAATAGGGGACATTTAATTAATCTAATCTAAAACAGCAACACTGTGCTACCGCGACATCTGTTTTAACTGTTGAACAGCAATCTAGTTTACCCAATAGTAGAATGTTTGTACCACTCTGAGGTCGTCTGAAGTCTTACCTGGGATGATGATTGTTCTTAGGGGTCGTAACTCCACCCCCTGTGTTGGATACTGTAAGGGATTATTAGCCTCTGCAATAATGAGAACATCTGCAGGTGTCTGTGCCCTAAGGGGAGAAAAGATCACGATCAAGATGCTCACTGCAGTATACACACAACTAACATCAGCAAGCATGGAACAAATACGCTCAAAATGCAGTGAGCGTTTTTTGCTCTACGAAAACACAATGTAGAGAGAATTCAATAGCAGCCTCTGATAAACGTGTGATTACTCTCAGCTGAAATAACTAAAACACATTACCATGAAACTTTCCCTGGTTAGTTTAATTTAATTTAAGAAATTAACATTTATGTAAAACAGGTTTCCTAAGATTGTATGCAATAGAGTCAACAGCCTATTAAATAAGTACTAATTTGCATACTTTTTTTTTTTTTTACAGATATCTGAACAATGGCTCATGCCAGGTTCAAAATAGTTGTTTCTTTTTGTGGTATGTTAGAGTCAAATATTTTGAGATTTTTGGGGGGAATATATGTTTTGTAAATCAGAATCTATGAACACCCCTTTTTAAAAATCCAAATTATATAGATTGTATTGATATTGAAAAGTTTGGTGTATGTGAGTACTCCTTAAGCAGAAAGGGAACATTTTTAGCAGGTTGCTATCTTTCTTAAATACTGCTTGTAATAACTACACGAATAAGATGACTATCCATCACTATCCTGCTTGATTGGCAACAGTATTCGACATCTGTATTTACCTCTTCTGGAAACTCTTGTACTCTTTGGCCCGTCTCCTCTTCATCTCCTCCAGCTCAGAGGCCTCAAAGGCGGTGTGTAGCGGGTGAGCTGACACCCGTGGGAACAAGAGTTGGGCGAAGGGCAGGTTTACTCCTCCACTCTCACCCTCACATATGCATCCGTTGCGCGCCAACAAGCTGGACCGATCATGGGAGATACATGCATGAGAGGAAATCATGTATAGCTGAGCTCTGTTGTGCTCAGGAGTTTGATTAAGGAAAAAAAAACAACAAGATAGATAGATACAATATATAAAAAGTAAAATCAAATGTAATTACCTAGCGACATTGTCCCTCACGTGAAAGGGGATGTTGCCTAATCGGTGATCTGGTTCTGGGATCCTCTCCTCTAGGTGCCTCTCCAAAATTGACCCCGATCGCTGCCACACATCCACTGTGGTGTAAGCCCGAGTGGGCCATGAATGAATGAGGGCCAGCACCAGCACCACAGACACCAGGATAGCGAGCAACACCGTCTTTCTCAGGGAGCGCATCCTGAAACCTGATGCAAAAATGTTGATGTTGAAATTCTTCCTGTGCACACAAAGAGATCTACTTTATAGTTACTTTAAAGCTAATGTGAGGCTGCAAAGATTCAAAGGCTTTATTGTCATCTGCATAGAAATCTTAAGTCCCAGACTCTTCCAACAAAGCAACATAAATATCTAAGACATAAAACAAGAACACAAGAAAAGAAATAGTGCAAGATTATGTTGCAGGACCAATTGTGAAAGTAATGTAGAAGTAAACATGTCAAAAAAATGATAAAATAAGCCTTAAGTTGCAGATTATGTATTAAGTGATCAGGTAGTGTGCTGCCTTCAGGCAGATATAAAACATTTTGGGACTTTTATTTAATGTGAAATTCATTTAGCAGGAATACTTTTATTTTGACATAACGTCACAGTGTTAGAAACAGGAAGTAGGGAGTTGGAAGTTAGTTGGAGCAAGGTTAGCTAATGTTAACATGCTGTGAAAGGGCTCCTTCTCACGAAACGCGGACTCATTTGCCCCAGCAGAGGCATCACTTGTATGTATTCCTTTCTTAATGTTGTTAAACTTTGTTGTAATTTATAATTTCATAGTTTATGTCGAATTCATGTTGTTAAAAAGCAGTTATAAAAGTAAATGGTTTAAAAACGATTTTTTGAAGATGTTAGCTAAATGTTAGCTACAGGTCAGTTTAGGCACTGCAGTCAACAGTGAATGTCAAGGTCATTAGTTTAGCTTGTCTAGTTGATGTATGTTAACTTTCCAACCAAGTAGAACCTAATTATATTTCTCATTGTTTTATTTTTAGTTTCACTTTCCTGACTTTGTGATTTTGTGAAGAATTTCAATAAAGACTGCATCACGGATAAAGGAAAGTTTAGCTCACTGTCTAGCTGGGTTCCCACACCTTAGTGAGGACAGTACAGGTAGTGTCATTCTAAATCAAGTGGATATCTTTCAAAGTTAGTCATCTCAGCATATAAAGACTGTGGTAACAGAAAAAGGAAAATACATCTTAATGTTGTCCCCTATCATAAATACTGTATGATAAAAGCCAGACAGACTTGAACAATGCAGCTCTGTCTCCAGTGACAGAGCATTCCTCAGATTCTGTGTGGTGACATTCATGCAGCCACTCTGGGGTAAAAGGGAAATGGATTTTGAAGCATTAATTAAATAAAGCACTGCATTCTGGAGGGTATCTGTCTGTCTGTCTGTCTGTCACCTTGTGCTCCATATTAAACATGTAACGGAAAACAGGCAGAGTAATTACAATATATTAACCAGGGATAAAAACACACCGGCCTGCGTGGTAAGCAGAATGAAGATCAGCCAGCTAGGTCGGTACATCTTACAGTACACTAAAGTTAGCATGTTAGTTAAACAATTAATAAAATACATTTACATTTCTTTTAATTTGTATACATTACCATTTGTGGAAAAAAGACAAGTTATACATAATTAGAATATTACTTAACTTCTCCTCTGTTCAGGCCGTTTGTACTCAGAAACTCTATTTCTGCACTTCATGTACGAGAGGATGTGTTTCAATTTCCTTAGAAGGGTGTTTAGTTGGTTGTGTGTGTGTGTGTGTGTGTGTGTGTGTGTGTGTGTGTGTGTGTGTGTGTGTGTGTGTGTGTGCTTGTTAGTATCGTATAAATGTATAATAGTCCCATTTAATTATATATATATATATGGCACTGTAAGTTTCTTCTGCAGTTAGACTTTCCCACAGTTTCTGGTCTAATGTGTGCTCGGGGTCAGATCGTTGTATGACATTGGTTGTGCAGGTCATCTGACCTCCAGCTGGAATTGATTCTGTTAAATGCTCTGCTCTTTATTAAATAACACAACTTTGATTTGAAGCTTGTAGATTTGTTCTTTTCTTACCACAAAGTGATTAAGTGTGGAATTTCCATGACAGTTAGTTTGTTTCTTTTTTAGTTCTTGCTCCTTTTTTTCGATCCAAAACTCAACCTATTGGCCAGAATGTTTTAATGTTTTGCCGTGCTACTTCTGAACTTAGTTGACTTTAACATACTTCATTCTTCTTGAGTTCAGCGAGCCAAGGGGGATCTAACATTTCAGCTAATTCAGATGGCCATTTGGTTAAAATCAAACAATTGCTTTACTTTTTGGCAACAAAAATATATTAAAGGAGTAAAGAAAAGGGATGCCTTTTGTAACCAACTATCAAACAATACTAACTCTTGTTCGTTTTGCTATGACATTAACATAATGACAAGCACAACTATTCGTGACCTAAATTTCTCTTAGCAAACTGCACAAAGACAGCTTCCTATTAACTGCTGTTTGAGGGTACAACTTACTGTAAACCCCTTAAATAAGGGTTCAAACATTTTAATTTGTATTCAATGCCATTTGTGGACAAAAAATATCGTATACATAATTAACATATTACTTAACTTCTCTTCCCTTCAGCCCAGCATGTGTGTTTTAATTAGTATGAATATTTACCCTTCAGCCTCTATCCAGTCAGTTAAAGGGCATCCTCTGTAGGAACCTGCATCTCCAGAAACTATGTAGGTAGTCACAGATATGAGTTAGCACCTTCCCCATCTGAAAACAAAAATAAATATAATTAGAATCGACAGTATAGCAAATCATAAATAGCCCAGTCGTTCTTGACTTATGGCCAAAAACATGTTCTGTGCGGTCCCAGTGACCTTGATCATTCCATAACTGAGTCTTTGCATACATTTGAGACAATTTGAAGAGATTCCCTCGTGGTGCTCCTGAAATATCCTGTGACGAGAAAGGGACGGATATGAGGTCACAGTGACCTTTTAACACCAAGTTTGTATCAGTTCATTCTTAGTCTTGCATGGCCAGACCGATCGCCATAGTGCTGCACCCATAATTACTCTGGCACACAAATTGTATTTTCTAAAACCAATCACGTCATTTTTGGGAGGACTAATCTAGGATACAGCAATGATGCAGCAAAATCCTGTAGATATCACATATATGGAAATGGAAGGTTGTCCAAGTAGAAGTTGGTGCCAAATTTCAAGAGATTCCCTCCTGAGTTATCTTGTTGACAATGATGGGACTGACGAGTAGAAATTATTTTAAAACTGCATGAGGAAATTGCATCACAGGGAAAACACAGGGAAGCATCCATATGACACTTCATTAGCTGCTTGCATGGTCTTACAGCCCTCAGGGGAAATTCAGCAGGGTTTGGGGGTTGACTGTTTTAGCTTTGTTGTGGTAGGGTAGGTAAAATCCATAGGATAGGATCAAGAATAAGCAAATCAGCCTGGCTGCTGTGGCCCTGTGCTCTTATCCCTCAGCAGAAATGTTTAATCTTTAAGTGGTCCTTTTAAAATGCTTCTTCCTGTTGTATTGGTGACTAGGATGGGTTAAATGCAGAGGACCAATTTCACTGTGTGTGCTCTGCTGTGTGCATGTATGTGACTAATAAAGAGGGTCTCATCCTCCGATTCTATGTAGGTGACTCAGGATTTCTTCTCTTGCCTAGATAAATTGCATGCTATAGTAGAATAGTGATGTCTAATTATCTTAGCCAACACATGGAACATTAAACAGAAAACTGCAAATGAAAGAAACATATATAGATATACTGTAAAAAGATTAGTTGAAACCATACAAATCCACAAATAGGCATCACATACCGTAAATCCTCAAATGTGTAAAATGTAACAACAAGTAGTGTTTAAACCAACCACTCAATTACTGATTGTTGTAAAATCATACCATAATATGTCATAACGAAACCAAATAATAGAATATAAGGAAGCATTATTAAAGGAGCATCATCAGCAATCCTATTTTCAACGTTAACCTTGTTTTCTGGGACGCTCTACCCACGCACATGTATCTCTTACTGGCATCACCAAGCACTTGTACACTGTAGCTGAAGACTGGCTGTGGAGAAAAAAGTAACCTGACGACCAAGAGAGGTAAGCCATGGCATAAGTCACGAGGAAATGTCCACAGGCCAATCAGAATAAACGTACATTAGTTGCAGCTGCTTTTAAGTAACCTAAAAACGAGCCTATGAGCACAGCTGTAGCCATGCTCGAGCTCAGAGCTCTGGGGGTCCCTCCCAAAATGCGCATGACAGATTTGTTGCCTCATTCAGATTCTGAATTTTAAATCACCGAAATTGTATTCTTCATCATCAAATTCCCCTTACTGCCCTGCATTCTGACATATAAGAACATGTGTAAAAGGAATGCAACCATCTGTCTTGCTTTAATAAACTGCTGCAGATATCATACGATCTCTCACACAGGCCTGTTATCCTGCCTTACCGTGAATACGACTGCAGGGAAAAAATCGTGCACTTAAGGTTTCTTGATGTGTCTTTCGGTTAAATTCCTTGTGTGCTATATCACATATCCTCCAAAACAAAACTACATTGCGTTCATTCAATTGTTCACGGCTTTCTTTCATTCTCATGTTTTTGCGTTGCAGAGAAACAGTCATCGA
The DNA here is from genome assembly GCF_036324505.1 of Eleginops maclovinus. Lineage (NCBI taxonomy): Eukaryota > Metazoa > Chordata > Actinopteri > Perciformes > Eleginopidae > Eleginops > Eleginops maclovinus. The sequence goes on along the minus strand of NC_086368.1, from coordinate 14,519,483 downwards.
GCTGGAAATGCCGAAAAAAATAACATGCACAGACATATAGGCCAATTACCGTTATTCCGGTCAAATCCTGAGAACAGGGAGCTCACCTCAGTTGAAAGACGCAACGTGTTAGTTTCTCCTCCAGTCCGCACGGATGTGGTCCCTTTGAACGTGTATCTCTGTGGTCTGGAAAATGCGATTAGATGTGGAAAAATGGAGCAGCCAGGAGACAAATAAGGCAGCCGCAAATCGCAGCACTGCAGGCTGTGGACGGACGCTCCCCCTGCAGCAGCAGCACAGCGGAGCGGCGCACCTTAACACAGCATAGCGGTCAATCAGCGAGCAGCAGCATCATGGAGCTCCGACATGCGACCGCAACATCTTGCACACTTCATGGACTGTAAATAAAATATAATACAGTCATGCATGCTATTTTGCAAATATTTTCCAAAAGCGGACCAACTCATAGTGTAAACCAACTCAACAATAATGTGTGCATGTGGGTGTATGTCGTGAATACAGGCCTGTGTTTAGTGTGTTTATCTTTGTAATTCTGGAATGTGTGGGAATGTGAGTGCATGTTTTTGACAGCCTGACTCCATATTGGCTATATCATGCAAAAAAGTAGCCTTTCACAAACATGGAGTTCAAATGTCAAGGTACTGAAATGTGTTGACGGAATTTGTAGTTATAATAAATATATTTTTATATCTATGCATATAATTACATTTTCTTTTTTAAATAGTAGAAGTCAAAAAGTCACGTCAAAGTCCACCTTATTGTCAAAATGTCCACATGTGTTATACATACAGACAATTGCAATACCGTTTCTGGCAGTCCCACAGTGCAAATATAAACAAGAACATATAACATAAAAAGATAAGAGCCTAGCAAAAAACAAGGGGGGAGCAAAAAGGGGTATACAAAAAAATAACCTAAATAATATATACATATATTAGACACAAAGACAGTAAAATGTTGTTACTATAGGAAAATAATCCGCATAATAGTTGTCCAAATTGGCTTGTGATGCGTCATTAGCCCAATGGATACCTAATGGTGTCTAGACTGTACCAATGTGTGTGTTTATATTATGAAAAGAAGAAGGTTTGTAGTGATTTTTGTGACACAAATGTAGAGGCACCGCCTATTCACTCTGTACCGGTGTTGTAACTAAGCTCACCCCTTGATAGTCAACTATTGACTGACACGCAAACTATCCAATTGCAGAGCAGCACCTCTCACATCGACCAATCAGTAGCTACCATGTCAGGCATTCAGCGTTTAGTTTCTGTCAGACTAATGGGGGTATGATGATAGAGTCCATCATGGCTGCTTCCTTGGTACGGTGGCTAAAAATATTGTATGTTTTCTTGTTGATTTCTCCCCTCTGTGTCCCAGCCTTCTTGAATTTAGAAGAGCTGAATGAGATGAAATATGGGATCCAAATTCTTCCCGATCCCGTCATGTTGGGGCAGGTGAGTGAGGGTATTTGGGGAAGGTAACTCTCCGTTAGCTTGCTAGCTAAAAATAGGTTAGCGATCGGTAATTATCTTCCTTTAATGTTACTGGTGCGAGTATTGGATAACCTGTGTGTTAGCTAGTTGAGTAAACGTATTTAAATTGTACAAATTAAATGTAGGAGAAAACGTAAATTCTGAAGGTATTTATATGAGAGCTACGCAGCAACCATTGTTGACAGCTGTCACAACACAACATCCCTAACTTCCACTCAGCTAGTTTCAACTTCTTTACATTATGAAAGACTAACCACGAAGACAGTCACAAAACAAGGTAGCTGATAAGATCAGGTGCAAATGTATGTCATTGTCACACTTGAATAAGCTGCAGCTGACAGTGTTTCTCCTTCAGACCAAGGCAGAGGAGGTGATGATGGTGTCGAGTAAGTACAAGCAGCTGTATGAGTGCCGACTTCCAGCCCAGGCCGTCCGGTTTCACCAGGACTCCGCCTCTGAGCCGGATTCACAGGGGTACACTGGGCCTGACATCCCTGAACTACTCAGTCCAATGCATACTGCCCAGTGTCTGGTGAAGGTAATTTCTCTACTGTTTATCTGGGGGATCCAATAATCAAATGCATATGCTGTTTAGAAACTAATTCAAACTTGTATCCATCCGAGATACAGCTGTCTTTGATGCAAACTGTAAGACACTGACTTTCACTATTATTTATATTGGCTTATTAAGGAAGTAATGGATGTGCGATTGAGCCAAATCACTTTCACAAAGCACATTATTCTGATCACTCAATCAGTAGTTGATGATGTAAATTGTGTGTCTTATTTACATTCACTGCAGTGTGAAAGCTAATTTGTCTGTATAAGACCTTCAACGATTTGTCAACTATTTGATTAGCAGTTCTACAGAAAAATGATCACCAATATTTTTGAAAACATGTAACCGGTTGGAGATTAGTTGGTATGGAGATTTAAAAAAAAAATTCTGACCGATTTTATAAACAACACACAATTAATTAATAAAAAAAAAAAAAGCAGATTTATTGTAAATAAACAAACGTTGCTGCCCTGGTGTAAAGATGTGGACATTGTGCACATCCATTCACAACTTGCTGCAAGAACAAAGAAGCACACAGCACAAAAAGGTAGATTTGTTTTTATCAAGTCTGTAAATGGAATTCTGCAAATAAAAATAAATAAAAAAGATAATATTTTGACTTTTAAAACAGGCTATGGATACAGGCAGAAATGAAACTACCAACCCATACATACTGAGCACATAAAACTCAACATTCTACTAAAATAAGCTGAAAACAGCAGGGAAACCTTTTTATCACAACCTCCTTTCACCTTTCAGCACGGAGTTAAAAATACAAGGAAAATACATTGAACATTCCATACAATTCCAACTGGGTTTTCCAGTCAATAATCAAATCAAGATTGAGAAAACACAGTCCTTATATCCAAGTTTATGGCAGAACATACATCACTTTAGTGTAGTTTCCTCTGGATAATAACATTGTTGTTGACATCAACCAGTCACAATTGGATTTCCTGTTTACACAATCCTGATATACCTGGATACAAAGTCTGAAAACAGCCCCTAAAACTATGTAATATTCATTAATGTGGTTTTGCCAGGACAACCGCATTCCTCTTCCTCACTGTATCGCACCTTTGACACAATGAAGTTGATCAGCTACACAAGTAAGTTTGTCTTGTGCTGGTTTAATGTTTTGGCTGGTTAATTTAAGGTTCATAGAGATCATGCTGTAGGAACAAAACGGAAAATGAAGATTGCACAACTTTGTTCAGTTCGTGGGAAGGGCGTCACTGAATCCTTTACCCATGGGTATTGAGCACTGGAATTTAAGTCTGTTTCTTGTTAAGAAACCTGGTTGTCTAGTGTGACTTTAGAGAACCTACAGTCCTTGTTCCAAAACTAATGAGGCTATAAAAAAACAAGATACAATAACATACTTTCCTTAAAGGGGTAGTTCAGAATTGTGGACATAGGACCTCATTTCCAAGTTAACCAGTGTGCTATTTATCAGTGGAGACCTTTTAACACGTTTCATCCAGTCTTTCTAGTTGCAGAGTTCGCTGGTGCTAGGCTAGCGCAAGTCAACGGTTTCTGCTAGCCTGCCAATAAAAACAGTCTTACCCACTCCACAGTACACCCGAGGCAAATAAATTTATGTTAGAAATAAAACTACCCTTGCATCGCATTGCATTTTGAGGGACTAGTGTCTCAAACGCAGACACATTAGTTTAATACTCCTCACCCATCCTGACATATAGTTTTTAATCAGCAATCAAGTTGGACTTGGGCTTACGAGTCAACACATTTAGAAGTCTGTTGTGAACACCAGTACAAGTTGTAAGTGTATGTAACATTGAAATAGAATTGTCAATTATACTGTACATGACACTTTGAAAGTAGTAAATGAAAAAGAAAATATGTCTGTTAATTAAAATGTTGCTGTCTTTGTTTTGCCGCAGACGAAGGACTGGTGGACATATGAGTTCTGCCACGGTCAGCATATCAGACAGTACCACCTTGAAGGTAAGAGCTTACCTTGATGTTTTGTTAATCTGTTTTTCACAAGGATCTCCTTCACAGATGTTGTTCTTCTCTCCTCAGACACAGAAATCAAAGGGGACATTCTTTTCTTGGGTCATTATGAATCTGAATTTGATTGGAGCAATGAAACCGCAAAGGTAAAGTTGCCTTAATGTTGTTGTTGTTTTTTAATTTGATTGCTCGTTTACAAAAGACAAAAATAGCAGATGCAGGAATAATTGGCCTTTAGCTTTTTGGACTAAAATTATTTTGGGTTAGTTATGAATTCAGTGCTGAATTATTTATTTCCCAAAAGCTGTATAAGCACATGTCTGGTGAACACAGGTTTAAAGTTGGGCTTTTGTGTGATTTTATTTGCGGGGAAACTAATCAATTGATCAACAATCGTATTGTTGGTTGACTAAGAATTTCTTAGGTCAAGGACAGCCCTACATGATGCGAGTTGAACCCTATGTGGTGGAGGTTACTGTACACTGCCACATGCAACTTTCTCAGGTAAACATTTTCCCATCGTATAATGGATAACTCCCTGACTAGTTTTGGAGGAAAGACATGGTTTTTGTTTCTGTTTTCCGACAAAATACATGGTCATATCTCATAGTGGCCCACATAATTTGTTATACTCTACTTATTTGATTCATCACAGCGAACATAACCCTCCATCTTTCAGCTACAGAGGAGAAGACATCGTCACTATAGCATTTACTTACATTTGCTTGTCTCAGGAATGGTTATCTTCTGCTGCTGATTTGTTATTCAAAGAGCTTGTAAGTTCCTGCAGGTCCAACCCAAGCCTGCTATTCAAAGAATGAGTTTGGTGATTTAACAGCTTTCAGTATTCAAGATTCAAGAAGCTTTATCCCGAGGGAAATTGCTGTGCAACAGTTGCAGGACAAAGTGGGAAAGTAATACAAAGTGAGAGGTCAAATCAAACTAACATAAAATAAACTAAGTAAAAGCAATAAAATTACAGTTAATATGTAAGTATATACAAGATACAACAATATGCATTGTGCAGCATATATAAAAATAAAATGAATATAAACTAAATAAAGTGATACAGTGGAATTGGATAAAGTGACATTTTGGCCTCAGGACACAATGTCTCCACTGTCCCTCTGACCTGAGGTAGATAAGTTAAACAGTCTGATGGCCACAGGAAGGAAGGACTTACTTTGGCGTTCTGTCTTACACCGGGGGGAATGATTCTGTTGCTGAAGGTTCTTCTGTACGAGGTTAGCACCTGGTGGAGAGGGTGAGCGTTGTTGTCCAGGTTACTATGCAGTTTACTCAGCATCCTCCTCTCAGACACCACCAACAAAGAGTCCAGTTGGACCCCCAGGACGGAGCCAGCCTTCCTGATGATCCTGCTGATCTTGTTGGCGTCTGCTGCCCTCAGTCTGCTGCCTCAGCACACGACACCGAAGAAGATGGCACTGGCTACCACCGACTGGTAGAACATCCTCAGCATGATGTTACATACGTTGAATGACCGGAGCTTCCTCAGGAAATAGAGTCGGCTCTGGCCCTTCTTGTAAACAGCCTCAGTGTTCTCGGCCCAGTCCAGTTTATTCAACATCCACAGTCACACCGTTGATGGAAATGGGTGTGGGGGTAGATTTCTTCCGTTTTGGTGGTATTGAGATGCAGATGGTTAATCTCACACCACTCGATGAAGGAGTCCACCACGCCCTTGTACTCCTCCTCCTTCTCCTCGCTGACACAGCCAACAATTGCAGAGTCGTCTGAAAACTTCTGCAGGTGGCAGGGCTCAGAGAGGAACTGAAAGTCTGAGGTGTACAGGGTGAACAGAAAAGGGGAAAGAACAGTTCCCTGTGGAGTCCCTGTGCTGCTGACCAGTGTCAGACACACAGTCCTGCAGTCTGACATACTGTGGTCGACCTGTCAAATAGTCCGTAATCCAGGAAACCAGGGGAGGGTCAACCTGCATCACCGTCAGCTTACTCCCCAGCAGAGCAGGCCGGATGGTGTTGGAACGTACTGGAGAAGTCAAAGAACATGATTCTCACAGTGCTTCCCGGTCTGTCCAGATGGGCGCAGGCACGGTGGAGCAGGACGATGATGGCGTCCTCCACTCCTAGTTTCTGCTGGTAGGCAAACTGAAGAGGGTCCAGCGATGAGCTGACCAGGGGCTGAAGAAGTGACAGTACCAGCCTCTCCATGGACTTCATCAGGTGGGACGTCAGCGCCACCGGTCTGTAGTCGTTGGAGGTGCTGGAAAGTTCCCAAACATAGTTGGCTAAGGTTAGCACAACAACTTACTGAAACAAAAACAGTAAATAAGAGAAAAGTGCGGAAAGAGAGAGATCAACTGTTGCTGGCTGCCACTCGACACAGCGCCAAATGACTTTCTGTGAGTCATTGGAAGTGCAAGAACATCAGAAGCATCACAGTTTGACTTTTCATGATCCTTTCTGTTTATTTCCAAGGCCTCCAAACAGCACAGACTGAAGCGCTACCACAGCCAGTCCTATGTAAATGGCTCAAAGTGTGACCTAAATGGAAATCCCAGGGAGACTGAAGTCCGGGTGAGACATTTAAATCCAGGATAGATTTTATCCTACTTATCCTGTGTGGCTGTATTTCTTTGTTTATGTGTGCATTTGTTATGTGTTACTTTATTTGAAGTTGTGTGCATAAGGCTGATATGACAATGACATGAGTGTGGATGAATATTTATAAATTAATTTAAGTACATAGTATAAACTAAAGGGAACATGTTATGAAGAAGGAAAACATAAAATACTCTCAGAAAAAGTCTTAATGTTGTAATAAGTGATCCTCCATAACACAACTCTCTAATTTTACTTCCTTTTTTCCAGTTTGTGTGTGAGGAAGGCTCTAATGACTACATCGCCCGAGTGGACGAGCCTCAGTCATGCCGCTATGTTCTTACGGTTCACACAAGTCGTACCTGCCAGCATCCGTTCCTGCGGCCTCCATCCACTGCCAAGCCCCAGGGCATCGTGTGCCAGCCAGCACTGAGTGCCCAGCAGTACATGGATTACGTCAAGGCTCAAGTCTGTGAGTTGACAAAAATGAAGGGCTAGTGACGCAGCATATCGAGTTTGCTGTAAGTGCTGTCCTGTTGGAGCAGGACATAATGTGGGAAAAGAGGATTTAAAAGTGTGATGCTGATATGAGATAGAAATATAAAGGCAGTAAGATTTCAGCCTATTGACATTTGTGGATAAATAGGTGTTTGATGTATGAAATCAACTGACTCATTTTAAAACAGTGAAAAATGTGTGACATGATTGCTCTTTCTACTTCCCCTTCCTTCTGTCTGTTCCCAGCGGACACAAAGCGTAAAGTAGAGCAGATCTCAGAGGAGCTGAGGAGTCTCGATGAGATGTTAGCTGGTAATGAAGGGGCCGATGGAGCAGTGGAGGTAACAGCAGAGGAGACATCACCTGCACCAAGTGACGACCTGGACCAGTCAGACAAGAAAGGTTTGCTTTTTTTTTTTTACAGAAGAGGCAAAATACAATCAAAAGTATTTTTAGTATTATGTCAATTAACAACAGAAAAATATGCTCTGCATTTCTTTCTGTCTTGCCGAATGTAAACCTTGTGTGTGCTTTTACATTGAAACAGACGCTGCTGGTTTATCTGAGGACGCCGGGTCGGAGGAGGGAGAAGATTCTGACTTCTGGGAGGGAGTTTCAAAACCAGGGAGTTCAAAAACTACAGCTTCCCAACAGGACAAGGTATAGAAATACAGCTTCAGAGTCAGTCGTCCTTTTTTGATGAATGATGCTCAATTAAAGACTGGGCTACCCTTATCATGTTCACAATGTCAAAACACTGCTTATCTTTCTATGGATAATATCCCTATGATATTATTAAATCTCATTTTAATGGAGTAAATGTTTAAAATTGACACATTGTTGATGCATTTTCAATGAATGATGTCGTGGTTGACAGACATGATATCTTTTAATGTAAAGATCCTTTTTTCTTCAACCTGAGCTCAACCACTAGAGCAGTGGTTCCCAAACTTTTTTTGCGGTGCACCCCCTTCTACGTCCCAACCGGGTTGACGCACCCCCCAAAAAAACGCAAAAAAGCTTTGTTTTATCGCCATATAAATAACTTTGTCATGAGACGTTCCGCTTGACAGTTTCTCTGATTTCAGCCAGTTAATCATATAGATATATAGAATGCATGAAACGAGTTGGCGCACATATATCCTAGGCTACAGTGAAAGGTTTTGATAGAAACGTAGAAGAAGACAGCGGCTGTCTTCTTCTACGTTTCTATCAAAAACTAATAAATTATAGTTTTTTGATTTAAAATAAAAGGGATTACAAAGGAAATGTTTATTGTTCCTGTTTTTTATTGTAGCCTATGGAAAAATCCCACTTAAAAAACAACACTGTGTAATATTTTTACACCAGGCCACCATTACATGTCTCATCTCGCGCACCCCCTGGTGGCAGCTTGCCGGCACCACGCTTTGGGAATCCCTACCCTAGAGGGTGTTGTCACTTTCTCTCCCCACTCCATAACTCTAACACAATTTAATTTGTTTTCTACACACAGGCAGCAGATGAAGGCTATAACTCAGTTACAGACAATGAAGTCATAGATGAGGGTGATGAAGGTACTTTTTTAAATTTTAGGTCTCCACTTCTCTATTATACACACACATAAACATAAGGAAGGCCAATGAAAACATTTCTTCTGTGTGTTGTTGTTCTTCAGTGTTTGACTTTTCTCTCTTCACTTCTATCACTTTCAGTGGAGAAATTCAACTTTAAAATCATTACTGACCCAGCAGACCTGATGAAATTTGTCCAACATCTCAAAGAGAGTAACAGGAAGGTCAGTAGTTGACAAGATAACAACACTATTTACCTGATCGTTGGGGTTTAAAATGTACGGTACATTTTTTTATTTTTAGAAAGCACAACATCAAGCCAAAAGTCGAGGAGAGGATCCGGCAGAGAGCAGCAGGGTGACAGAGAAGCTGGGCGAGGAAGAGAAGGATGAGGATGAACACTTGCTACAGGACTTCGAGGATGAGATAGCAGACCTCTCAGTTCCCTCTGATAAGATTGAAGAGATAAAGGAGGAAATGGAGAAAGAGTTTGACAACATCATAAATGAGGTATTCTCGCTAGAGACAATATGAGATGTTAACACCAAGATTTACATGTTATAAGCCAGATCTGCTGCCATGAAATGACCAATACTCTGCCATGAAAGACTCTCTCCTGTGTTGTTGCAGGCTCAGCAGGAATTAGAGACAGAAGGTCTTAAAGGGGAATTTGATCGAACTCAAGCTACACAGACACTGGAGACAACGCTGGACAAGTTACTTGACCATTTGGAGGAGAAAGAGGTGCAGGATCCAGAGCAGCAAACAGCTGGAGGTCAAAGAGCCAGCGACCCCACCAGGGGAAGCCCAAGCCTGGCTCCAAAACAGCCAGGTAACCTGGCCTCTTGCCTCTAGGTTCACATCTGTACACACTGTGTCAGCCTCCGTCATCCTCATGTTTCATTCACATGTGCTATAATTGTTTGTTGTGACATCTTCCATCATATAATAGAAGCGAACATGGAGTTAGTTTGATTCACAGAGAATTGATGTTTTAAGATTATTATTTCCAACTCTTTGGGTAAGTTAGTGGTCTTTTCTCTGCTGCCATTGATGTACTGTATATGTGGGTGATTTCAATGATTGATTGCATCCAAATTGAAAAACGATAACTGAAATATAAATCTATGACATTACATTATATGATATATAACTTGGCTCTTACCTCCTCCATCCTGTGGCCCTGCTGATGGGATTTTGAGGTGAACTGTGTTGTTTGTCCCTCTTTCTGTCTCGTCACCCCAGACCAAGCGGATGACGACCATGTTAAGATCAAAATTACTAAGTATAAGACAGGCAGCAGCCCAGATGGGGAGGTCAAAGTTCAGGAGATGGGCGAAGGAGACCCGCAGTGGCAGCACATAAAGGACGTGGTTAAAGAACAGCTAGAGAAAGCAGGACTGAAGGCAGAAGGTATGAGGGGGGAGTGCCCGAAACACTCATGGCCTTTTCTCTCTTCCATCTGTTACCTTGAGCACATAGCATTTCTGTATTTCTCCTCTGTTGTTTATAACAACAACAACAACATACAACCGCCAGATCTATGTTTGAACACAGTTAAGCTGTTTAAATATGCTTAACATCTGAAAGGTGCCCTTCATTTTCCATGCTGTCAGCAAACACATGCTTTTATTGATGATCATGATAAGGTGTGAACACTACACCAGGGGCTCCTAATTTAAGAACTAAGAACAGCAACATTAAAGATCTTAGTAGCGGGGAAATAATGTCTGACATCCGGTAGCTGAAGTTTATGTTAGAGTCAAAGGGAGATAAAAAGTTGGGTCCATCTGTGTCCGTTTTTTTCATCCACTGTTGGGTTTGTGCCATTCTTCATTATTATTTCTGGTTGTTTTTACAAATTTGAGCCACTTATAAGTAAGTCTGTTTGATTGGAAAGCCTGCCTTTCACCCTGTTTTTTTCCTTTTAGGTAAAATCGAGGTGAAGATCTTGACACGAAAAAATGCAGAGGACGCAGGTGATCAGTGGCTTACTGAAGAAGATACAAAGTCCTTCAGGGAGCTCCTCATAAATCTCTTGGTAATTCAAGAAGTGATAGCTCCTTTTTTTGGTTTTTATTTGAAACCTTATTTTAGTGAATTGTGCTCTGAAATGCTGTGTTTACCAGAAGTTATGTGGTGTAGAGTAAGCTAAGTATAGCAATCATTTTCAACATTCATCCCGTAGGGCTGTGGTTGTTTTTAAAAACATGTTTTCCACCCATCTTGCAGACTGGAGGCACAGAAGAAGTTTACAAAGAGCAGAAGAGGCAGCAGGAGTTGGAGAACAACTATAGATTTGTGTGGGGAGAGTCCCAGGAGGAATCCCAGTCATCCACCACCACTGACTCAGACGACGTGGATGTATGAGATCATTCAGTGCACCTTTTGTGAAGGTGAACTCTTGTGGAGAACTACAGGGAGGGGGACTCTGAAGTGCAACCGCCCAAAGGATTCAATTACTGCTATTAAACCTGGTGGATAATGTCAACTCACCTATTTGCACATTCAGAAAACCGGTCCTTTTGTCTTGAATAGGCAATGTGTTCTGTTGTAGGCACTATTTTAATGTTGCACGATAAAACTGCAACATCTTAGCTGTGCAGCTGAATGAAGTAATGCATTTTCCCCTTTTTGACGGGATTCAGTTTTGATAGATGGCGATGTACAGTACACTTTTTTATTTTATATTTCAGTTCATTTTTACTGAATATTAACATTTAATTCTGAAGTTATCAACAGCACATTGTACAAAGCTGAATTATAATTTGCATTTGTTTTTGAAGATGCTATTGACGAAGAAGTCCTTAACTTTAATGGACACAGGTGGGAGGATTTGTGCATGCCTCAACAAACTGGAGGAGTGTATGCAAAGGTTGTACTTTTCAGTGTTGGCTGATTGTGTCTGGATATGAAAAAAGGGAAAAATGTGTTCACAGTTAAATTCCTACTTTCAGTTGCTGCATTTGGGGGATTAGATTAAACACAACTGTAGATAACAAGTGTCTGTACAGTGCTGTGGCACTTCATATCCCTAGAACAAGGTTCCATAATGTTTCTTTGGATTTGTCCTGGGCTGTTGAAGGTATTCAGAAGAACAACTCGAAAAGCAGTGTAGGAATGTCAGATCTTTCAAGTGTGTACTTTCATTTTTGGATGAGAATTTAATTTAGCAAAGGAAAACAATTTCAATCAGTTTCAGCTTACCAAAAATAATGAATCCACACAAAACTTTTCTAAGGAACCTTCAAATGTGTACTTAAGGGCTGACTTTGTATAATTTGTGAATAATTGTGATAACTTGTAACTCAACATGTACATAATTATTGCGTGAATAGATCTTTTGATGATATTTTATTTGTTGCAAATTAACTCAAATTAAGTGGGGCTTGAGTGATCCGAGTAAATGTGTTCAAATGTGTGACTGTGCAATCTCCTTTATAAACTTTCATTTCATTATGTAACTAAGTCAATAGAAACTGTATCAAACTCACAAATAAGGAATTTGATCCGTAGGAAAGCCATCATCAAGTGTAGATTGGCTTTTCTTAAACAACTATTTGTCTTCTCAGATGATGTAGATTGCTCTTGTATGTTATTGCCAAGTAAAACAACGAGACACACATTAAATTAAAGTGTCGAACGGAGGATCAGGGTAAACGCACATCAATGATTTAAAACCCTTTAACCTGTCTCTAACAAAGATATGCCAAAACAGACGAGATTATTTGCAGTAGCGGTTTCAATCCTCACACTTCGGCTGCACGCGTTATTTGTAGAGCCAGAATAAGACAAGATATAATATTGTATTTTTGAATAGGACTTTATTACTTTATAAGGAACGCCATATCGTTTTCATAGTTTGGTAAAATTTCAAATGTGCTGCATGTTAGATGCAACGATTTGTTATTTTGACATGAAAACAAATTCGGTTTTACATGCAAACACATGCGAGAGATTTTTATTTTTGTCGACATGGAGCCAATTTAGGTGAATGGTATACTGCTTGCGTATATTTACCAAAATCCCAGTAAATACACGTTTGGGACACGTTTGAGCTTTTATTTTGAAATAGCGCTACTTGACCGGAAGAAGTTTTTTTTACTGGACTTTAGACGTCAGTCAGTCAGATAAGTTAGATGTAGTTTATGCAGCGTTTTAGAGCACTTTTATATTGGTTTTAGTCTGAAGGTTGTTGTTGAAACTGCAGAGGTTAATCCAGTTAACAGTCATTTCAGTTTGCGTGGTGATCTGAATAGCTCAGTTACGTTTAGCCGCTATGTTGACACGACAGGGAGGATTAGCAGTGAAGTTAGCAGTGTCGATACAATTAACGGACTAGCCAGCTAGCTAACGATAACACCCAGGCCAGGAGCCGACGACCACAACTGCTGTTATCAGTCGTGTTTTTATATCAAGAAGAGTATTTATCTCCGTTGTGGTAGTCTTGCTGGGATAATTGTTAGCAGCATTTTGGTGTGGCTAGCTGAGCGGAGTTATCGTTCATAGAGATACAAAAACTACGCAACGTCGAGATAAAACCTGGCTCAGCTTTCGCTTTTCAAAATTGATGTTTCCTGATAAAATGGAGTAACTGCGAAATAATCCAGCTGCTATGGTGTCTGCAATACCACTGGTGAGTTTCTTTTAACTGTTCTTTTCTTTTAAGTTTGTCTATTTTCTGTCAAACATGTATTGATAATATACAGAAGATGCAGGTAAACAACATAGGAAGAACTGAATATGAGGAAACGAAAGACAGTTCTTTACAAACACAAGAACACAGACTTATAGGATATTCAGATAGGAGCTTCAAGGAAAAAAGTTGTACAAATAAAGACCAGGGAGTGGCGCACCTACTACTTGTCACTTTGTCGTGCCACCTGTTTTGACAACAGGTTAGCAACGTGACAATTGGGCCATTGTAGTGAAACTCGTGACGTGTATTACCTTCCCTCATTGTCTCACCCAGCACCTGCCGAGTTGAACGACTGACAGAGAGACACCGGGTCCAGCATGAAGGCCATCGGATCCAGACTGTCCTTCTGTGCGGGTTTCGCGGTGGGAACCCTCACTCTGTACGTGTTTCTGCGGCAGGTGTGGTTGGAGAAAATTGTGTCAACCCAGCACGTTGATAAATTCCATGACTATCAGCAACAGCTTAATGACGAAGATAAGAAAGTATGGAAGAAGGACAGGTCTGCTCTTTTTAACCTGAAACACCCTCATCATAAAGGTACGCCACATGGAATCTTTATGTGTACAATAATGCAACCTTTGTTTTTATTTTACCAAACCCCATTGAGTCACTATATCAGGTTTGAGCTTCCTTGTTCTCAGCCCATATAGTAGCCCACAGTGTCTGTGGTTTTTGGTCTGATACTATTACAAAACTGAGTCATTTTAAAGTACAGAACAATATTTTTGTAAAGTCTAACAATGAAGTATTTTACCCAATAGACTTTCGGCTATTTCTTGTTTATGCAACTTGTAAGCAGGTAAAGTTATCAAAGAAAGACGACTCTAATCTGGACTCTTCTAACAAACATACTAGTTTAACTTGTGGCAAAACTTGTAAGCCGATTTGTATATCTATTTTGTGTTTAACAGAAATGAAAGATTTAAAGTATTTATTTATTTTTAACAGAAATCTGATATTTTTTTGTTTAAGTAATAAGCACCCGTAATGTGATATTAATGTTTATATCTCCTTCCTAGGCGAGGACAGCAGAATGGCCGATGAACTATACAAAAAGGTCCGTATTCTTTGCTGGGTGATGACTGGACCCAAGAACCTGGAAAAGAAGACTCGTCACGTGAAGTCCACGTGGAGTCGGCACTGCAATATTGTGATCTTCATGAGCTCTGTGGATGACCCTGACTTCCCCACAGTGGGCTTAAATACAAAGGAGGGTCGGGACCAGCTGTACTGGAAAACGATCAGGGCCTTCCATTATGCCTATGAGCATCATGCACACGAGGCGGATTGGTTCCTCAAGGCAGATGATGACACCTACGTAGTCGTGGACAACCTGCGGTGGATTCTTGCGAACCACACGCCAGAAGAGCCAATTTACTTTGGCCGAAGATTCAAGCCCTACACAAAGCAGGGCTACATGAGTGGAGGTGCGGGCTATGTGTTGAGCAGAGAGGCACTGCGGCGATATGTGGAAGGATTTAATAGCAAAGTGTGCACTCACACTACCCCTGTAGAGGACCTGGCAATGGGGCAGTGCATGGAGAAAGTCGGGGTGCTGGCAGGGGACTCCAGAGACTCATCACATCGGGAGACATTTCACCCATTTGTCCCAGAGCAGCACCTCACTTCCAAGTTTCCTAAGAGCTTCTGGTATTGGAGCTACTGCTACTACCCCATCTCAGAGGCAAGTGCAGCAAACACTGCAGACTCTCTCCTTTCTGTTAACGTGCTATCACACTGGTATGATGCAACTTCTGTTCTGCTAATGTTTGAAAGGATATTGGCCCCATTTATATCAGGCATTGGAATGCATCTTGTATCCATATTGTTATATTTATATTTGGATATGTATCAGCTTTTCCCTCTTATCTTTATCTCTCTTCCTGCTTCTGCTGCCAGTCGTTTCAGAGGAAAGGTGGCTGTTTAAAGTGAGATTCACTGTCCAGCACTAGAATTCTTTTTATTTTTCTCTCCTTAAGATGGTCTGGGTCTTACAATGCTGTGCTGGTGTATGTAGATACAAACATGCTGTCTCAGAGCGTTTGGTGCTTTGCGTTATTTCTGGTCAAACTGGCCGAGCCACAGTAAGAATGCATAATTATACATGGTGTTTATATAGTGCTTTTGCTGGTGCTCAAAGACGCTTTACAAGCAAGTGAAGAAAATAACAACAACAAATAAAAAGTGCTAAGCCACGTGGAATGAAGGCGGGTAGGTAGCCTATAGAATTAGCATAGATTGTTAGGCTGAAAACCAAGTCATTGACAGCAGAGCGTTTTCCCCTTGACATGTTTAGTGGGCTAACTGGCTGAGCCACACTACAGTGAGAGCCAGACAGAACCCACAATGCTTTGAAACTTAACTCTGGTCTGTGTCTCAAACCAAGACCTCTCGGGTCCTTGTATTTGTTGGCATTCGGTCTTGAAAGTGCTTGAACATCTGATGTTCAAGAAGATGTGGGAATGGCCATGTATATAATATGCAATGTGATATTTACAAAAAAGTATTTCCCAATTGTGTTGACATGTACTCTTTAAAAGCACTCATAAATGTATTGCTTTGTCTCCATAATCTTTCATAACCTCATACTCTGTTTCCTCCTCAGGGTCCAAACTGCTGCTCGGATGTGTCCGTGTCTTTCCACTATGTAAATGCATTACATATGTATTTGATGGAGTACTACACATATCACCTGCGTGCCTATGGCTACAGATATCGTTACCAGCCCCCTACCCCGCGAGGATACAGTATTAAGGAGTCAAGTTTCCTGGATGCTGCAGAAAGCAAGGAAGAACACATTTCTAGGGAGAAAGTAATAGTGGAGGGGGCCGATCCATCCAATACTGACAAGAAACAGGATGCAGATCCTCCTCCTCCCGCTGTGGAACACCCTCCTGCTCCAGCAGGAAAATAAGAGTATGAATGCGTGCGTGAAAGGAACTGATCTTTTCAGGTCGGCGGACGTGGGTTCTGAATGTTTCTTAATCTTTGATTAGATTAATACAGAGGTAGAAAGACAGTCCATTTTGATTTGAACTGTCCCCACATTCGTATGCGTTGCTGAAGGACTGCTCTAATGTGAATTGTGAACAAAAGACTGGTATAGGGCTACGAGGTGGTTTATGACTTTTTCTTTTCTTTTCGGGTGTATTAGGTGTTTTTAACATTTACTTTTTAAATTGGGAATAGCTGTCTTTTAAACTGCTTTTATTTGGAAACGAACTAAAGCACTTTTTTAAACCGTGTGAAACTGGTATGGGAACCAAGTATTTTACAAAACCAGTTAATTCAGATGAACTGGACAATCTGTTTTACCACTGTCTACAGCGAGACAGGTCTTCGTTTTGGGGTTGTTTGACTTAATGCACTGTCGGCCTTTCAAGACAATGAGACCCAATTTTATGTCTTAAGCGAACCAGACAGCAAGTATCAAACATATTTAATTACATTTAAATCAAAGTGCCTCACCGTGTACAATCATTCAAACAAGCCTTTTAGGTTTAGGAGTTTCTTTTGAAGTCACAGTTGGTTGCCTCCCAAACTTGTTTCATGCTGCATTCATGTGTTAAATGAACAGAACAAGTTAAACACATTACACCCGTCCCAAAACCCCACAAACTATAGAAACAAAGTAAAGCAGTTTAGTTCCTATTTCTCTACGGCTAATGGACATACATGATTTGACCATGACGTTTTAAATGAATGGTCCAAAAGACTAAATGTATACAGTCCAGCCAAAGATTTCTCAGAGGGGGATGACATCAGACTGAAGGCAGGCTGGTCAAAATGTGTCATTTTGGGTAATAATGAAGTAATATCCGGGTGCCTCTTGTTTGTTTCTAACTGATGTATGTTCACTTTATTTTAAACTTTCATGATGTGTGTCTGTTCCCGACCTTGTGTTAGTTTGACCTAAATTCCATCTGTGGTGATAAGACACACCTGCACAGGGAAGCAGTTTGCCTTTCTTTATCTTGAAATGCACCCTTCTCCAAACAGCCTGTGTTGCACGCTTCCCTACCCATGCTCCATGAACCTGTCAGTGGAGACACACACTTCCCAGTTCCCTTCATCTCTTAAATGACTCATCAGCTTGTGCCTTGTAAATGTGGGAGTGTTTGAGCCGTCAGCTGCACACATGACTCTGCACTGTGACTTTACCCTGATGAGAGCGATGCTTTCAGATAGACTGTCGTTTTATTGAATCCTTCCAAAGTAATAAGCATGGCCTTAGTACAAGCCAGCGATTACTCGTTCAACAATGTTGTGAATTTCTTTTTTTCAATTTTGGGTTGACCAGAGCTTTTGTATATTTAAAACTAATCACACCAAACAAATAATTACATTGGCCGTGTGATTAAGCAGTTACCAAATACAGAAACTGGCTTTAGGAATCAGGCAGGATTCAGTGATGATTCAAGCAGAACACAATTGTCAATGTATGAGAGAATGAAATGCACTTTTGAGTGTTTATAATTATAATTGCTGTTTTTGTTTTTAACCACTTAAACTTCTTGTAGTCCTTCACAGATTAAGATGTTTGAGGTATTTAATGCCTTTTGTTCGTGTTTACTCGCCTTCTGTACATGAGCACACAGCATGTTCAGTTTTCTTTTTTTTTAAAAGGACCTGTCCAGTTTAAACCAAATCAACAAGGTACTCAAAATGGATCCTTTTGAAATTAATTTGAAATAGAATGATATTTGAGGACTTTGGTGCCCAAACCTCCACCTTTGGTTTCTGATGCTAGTGATACAACACTTTCAGTCCTTGACAATCTACTCCCAACATCTAAATTGTATCCGAGGGAAGGGTGTACAGAACTGTATTTATATTTGAAAAGTATTTATGTTGCTATTGGAGTCTTAATTGAGTCGATCCAGTTTAGTGTGTAAATGGTTTTGTGTGAGTGTCAGCACATGAGATCAGTGTGAAGTATCATTGTCAATCAATGCTACTTTAATCACTATAAATAAATACATATTTTATTGTACATTTGTTCTGTATTACGTTTTCTACATGGTGTAACATCTCAGATCATTTTCCAGTGACAGTAGAAATTCCTTCATGCATGTTAATATTTCCAAGGGGTCATTACATTTCCCCCTACACAAAGCGTTGGAACCTGAGTAGAGAATGAGATCAGAAAAAGGTTCAGCGACACTTTTGTCTTGTCATTTATCTGAATGGAAAGTGTTTAACCGAGGTGCTTAACTCTACCTACCGTAGTGCATATTTGTCGCTCCTTGTGGGTAAATACCGCCTGGGACACGGACAAGCTTTTCCTGTTGCATTAAATGAGCAGAAATGTGTCACAGTTTGTCCAACGCAGAGAACTTTTATCGCCTTTATGTTAAACAGTTCCTGAACGTCAGCGGTGCGCGGAGCAGACTGGGTGTGGGACAGCAGTTCAAACTTGTGCATCCGGCTTTGACCTTTTATAGGCACTGAATAAATTCTGATCGGTCCTCTGTTGGCGCGCCGCTCTGAATGTGATAAACGTCAGTTAATGATTATGGAAAGTAGATTTTCATGGTGCAGAGGCCTGTGGGATTTTGTGTTTTTATTCCCCACAGTTTGATGACAGAGCAGCTGAATAGAGTCCAGTTTAGACTGGAATAAGTCCCATGCAAATTTTGGATTATAACCTATGTTTAAATGTTATAACATAACCAGTTCTTCAAGATAAGCACCTAAAAAGTCATAAACATCTAGAGGGTTGTCAGCAGTATAAACCTGATACACAGTAAGCCACTTTTTAATGGTCAGCTGCCACTCACCAGTTATTCGCCCAAACACATCAGTGAGAGTGTGCGCCATGCGTCCTGCATAAGATGAAGAAAAGGCCAATAATAATATTAATAATACATTTCACCTTCAAAAAGAGTTGTGAAACCAACAAGTAAACACATTGAATACAGAGTAAATCAAAAGTGAGGGAGTCACTCACTGTTTGGATGAGCAGCACTTCTCCCCATTAGACCCACAAAGCTGTCATAGTCCACGTCTTTAGATTTCTTCAACCCTGCATCTCCTCTAACACGGCAGCACTCGGGCGTAGCCTAAAATACAAAACATTATTTTGAACACCAGCTTTCCTCTGTAAAATGTTTTGAAAAACTGTTACTTTTAACTGAAGAGTCACTGCACAACTCACCGTATTTTGCGAGTTTTATATGAATGTATGTAGTCTTACCTCTTTCCGTGATGTGTAGGTGTCCACCTTACATTCAGACATCAGAGGAAATAAGACCAGGACGATTAAAGAAATCAGCGAGGTGAGAGAGCAGCGGCAGATTGGGGTTTTCTCCATGACTCTGAAATGAAAATCAAATCCAAAGCCTGCACATAACTGAAAACTGAGGGTTAGTTTCCCACAATTCTTAACTATGTTGTTTCTTATGTACAAATGTTCTCTGACCAACCTTAACTGAACAATCTTATCTACAGTATAAGTTCAAAGATTCTATACTTTCTTACCATCATGTAGGTGACATGTCTTAAAACTATGAACTTATAAGCTATAGTGGTGCCTCTCAATGATCAATTCATGTTATGTGAGACATATTTGACTGAGTCTGAGCCATTTACTGCCATCTATAACTAAACTAGGCGTTTCTTACCGTCAGTCATGTTTAAAGTCCTCCATTCAGTCAGTATGACACCTCGCAATGACCACATCCTGTTTGTTCAACTGTTTGTCTTTTTTATCATGTCACTATAATTACTTTCCATTTATTGTAACACAAACACATGTTGTGGACTTAAGAACACTGGTTTATTTTTCTCTGTGAACTTTGAAGGATGTAATAGCCTGCTTCCACTGTGTGCCTTACAACTGACAATAATACTCCCATCACAGCAGCACTTCCCGCTTATCATATCAAATCATTGTTAGTTTCATAGAGAAAGTATTGGCATACCATATAATATAGAATGTTTTTGTAGGCCACGCTCACAATCAGGCTCAACACCAAAGGGTGTCAGGTACTCCCAACTGATTTAAAACATGTATTTATCTGTATAAACATGCATTTGAAAACACTGCTATAGGTCCACACATTCCGTTAAAACTGTATAATTCAGTTAATGATGCAAATATTATAGAGAAAAATAAGATGAAGGCATTTAATCAGAAAGCATCCTAATATATATCTCTTAATTAATAGTTAAATCTCTAAATGTTAAGCTCCTTTATCACAATTATTTAGCGCAAATGAAAGAAAACAACATGAAAACCTCACCTGGTAACAGTGTAGGAAGTCTTGATCTAACTCAACAGTAAAAGCAATGGTACGTCTGACCGCTCAGTAGCTTCTTTCTCAGTTATTATAGGACTTGAGCTAATTTGTAATCAAATTATTGCTCCACCCAAACCCCCATTCCACCCCTGCACACACATGCACACACACACACACACACACACACACACACACACATATACACAGTTTGTAGCATCTTTTTCATTAGTCTCATTTTATTTTTTTAATAAAGTCATTATTGTAATAATCACAAAGCCTAATCCAAATGCGTTTGCTGGGGATACATTAAACGTCGACCTAGTGAGTGTGAAAACTTGATACACACACCAAATGTAATCAGTAAGAAGTCTTAAGATCGAGTTTACAATTGTAATATACAAACATAAAAACCTCATAATATGCTAATGACAAGTGAGCACAGTAATACGGTAAAAAAGTACCGTATTAAAGGAAACAGTATGACAGTTTATCAAGAAATGCTTTGTAAATCTGGATATATAATATTAATTGGCAACTTTTTATAAGATGAATGAATTATAGACTGATATACTGTAGCCTCATACTATCTGTTGTATACTGTACATAATCATTGTTTTTGCTTGATATAACTGTGTGTGTGTGTGTGTGTGTGTGTGTGTGTGTGTGTGTGTGTGTGTGTGTGTGTGTGTGTGTGTGTGTGTGTGTGTGTGTGTGTGTGTGTGTGTGTGTGTGTGTGTGTGTGTGTGTGTGTGTGTGTGTGTGTGGTGCATGTTTCCCACGAGCAAATTAACCATATTATGTGCCTATGTGTGTGTACTGGACTTGTGAACAGCGTACGCCCTGCAGGCGGATATTGCTATCCTGTCTTCAGCATCAATGACTGGTTTGTACCAGCAGTGAGCCCAATAAACTCCCACACTCTGTGGATCAATGAAAGGGCAAACAGAAAGCCTTGGGTGACCCTCTCCTTCCACAAACAAACACTCAAAAGGTTTGACGTTTCACTGGAATTTATGCTGTTCATATTTGAACAGCAAAGATCTTTCTGTCCCACAAAACTGTAACTTGACCTTTAACTATCTACCCATGTGTCATTAACCAAGCTCATTTTTACTTACATTTGAAGTAAACTGGAACACTTAATTTAAGATGGCTTCATTTATATACTGTATATAAAACTGCAGGCCAGGTTAACCGTATTGTTCTTTAGGAGCAGCAATGTGAACTTAACCTGGCCATGTAAGATATCGTGTGAGAAGGACTGAGACTCCGATAAAACTCTCTCTTTTTATTGCACTGCAATCATCTTGGTTTATTGACACACTTCCATGACTTTATTGTGACTATAATAAAACAGATCGCTAATACGGGTTATAAGAGGAGCCTGTGTGTGTGTGTGTGTGTGTGTGTGTGTGTGTGTGTGTGTGTGTGTGTGTGTGTGTGTGTGTGTGTGTGTGTGTGTGTGTGTGTGTGTGTGTGCGCGTGCGCGCGCGCGCGCGCGCGCTTGTGTCTTTTAACCACAGGAAACTGTAATGCAGGCTTTCCTCGTCACTCAGGACAAACTGGAAAAACTGTTTCTTGTTTTCTCCAGAAATGGGAGGAGTAGGCTACTTAGATCTTTCACTTGAGTAAAAGTAGAAGTACCAGAGTGTATAGTAGGAATACTCTTACAAGTAAAAGTCCTGCATTCAAATGTTACTCAAGTCAGAGTAAAAAAGTTTTAGCATCGCAATATAGTTAAGGTACCGACAGTAAAAGTATTCATTTTTCAGATTGGTCCATTTCAGAATAATATATATATTAAATGCTTTAATTATAATTATTGATCAATAAAGAGCTGTTAAAGCTGGTAAAAGTGCAGCTAGATTTAAGGACTGTGTGTATTGCAGGGTAGCTTGTGAATTTACTCCAGGTGTAATTAAAGTCTGATTTAAGTGTTGATTATATTTCACATCATTAATCAAAATCTGTAAAGTAACTAAAGTATTACATAAAATAAATGTAGTGGAATAAAACTACACAATTTACCTCTTAAATGTAGGTTAATAGAAGTACAAAGTATAGCAAAACATTGAAATACTCAAGTAAAGTGCAAGTACTTCAAAATTGTACTTAAAGGAGCTCCAGAAGAGTAAACCTTGCGGTAAGATGGTCCCCAAACAAAATATTTGTACTATGTAAACACACACACACACTCTTCTTTGATCTGGGACAAGCCCTGATAGTTATCCCAAAGGAATCCTGTAATTTTTGCAATGGAGGTTGCAATGTTAGGATCCAGCCACAAAACAAAAGTGTATAGGACAAAACGAGAGGTGGGTAGTTCTGTACTTAACATTTAATCTTCTGAAACTGTAGATGAAGACACACTTTGCTTTTGTGTGTCACTTTAAGGATTTAATATCCATGTTGACAATACATTTAAGATGTAAGCATATTTAGAATAAGTACTAAGCATGTTAGTTATACATGTTCATTATAGTGATACAAAATGTAAAAAGGAAAGGAAAAAAACACAACTCAGCAAGTGCGATTAAAATAATTTCAGTCTCACAAAATTGAGGAGGCTAAAGTGAGAACTTTAATTAAACACATTTTAAATATCCTCTGATATATTGCATTTTAGGTGGCTTTTTTGTGGGTATGACTTCCCGATTGATAACTAAATTAATTTCTCCTGTTAGGGGAGGAATTTAATTGTCATTTTTTAAATTAAGTTTGGTGATCTTACACAATTGCTAGCTATTAGATAGTGTCACTTCTGCATCGTTCCCAACAGAAATAACTGTGTAAGCCATCATCCCACCCCTGCAAGCTGTCAGATTTTTTCTTATCCTCATTTTGGTGGAACCAACGTTAGAAAAGAACATAATTAATAAAGAATAAGACAGAATTTATCCATTTAGAAGTTGTAAGCTAAATGGCCCTGCTCACATTGTAGGGTTGTCCATGGTCATGCTCCCGACATTTCCCATTTTCAGTTTCTTTATGCAGTTTTTACAGAAGTTTGAAGTAGCAGAATGCCTTAAATATGTATATCATTTTGGAATAGCTTGACATAGGAAAAAAAAAAGTTTATATAGAGCTGATATCTATCTTTGTATAACAGTAGATTGCTCTTCCTCTATCTAAAGCCATTCTCAGGGCAGATCGACCTATAGATGGCAATATTTGACCAGAAATAGAATTTTTGCTTCATGTATTTGCCGGTCCAGTCAGAGATACTGTGAGGAGGACGAAATATTGATTATACAACAAAAAGATCTAGGGCTATTGAAAAAGCCTCCGCTGATGGTCAAGCAGCTACCACACATCAAAAATAATCTCCTTCAGAAGCCACATAGAGCAGGAAGGGGGTAAGACTGATGAACATGAAATACGTTTCCTCTAATACAGGTTTTTGTGCTGTTGTGGGCTTTTGGCAAGCAATGAAAATGTGTTCTTGAATTAGCCTGCTGCTCTCTCACATGGTTTATTTTATTTTGGAAATAATAATTACATTCTGCATTCCCTTAGACTATAGTTGTAGACTTGACTTTAAACAGAGATGTATTCATAATGTATAATGATGCATCATTGCTATCCAATGCAAACCATGAATCTACATTTTGGAAGCTGATTTAGGAGTGTTCCTGTGTTCAAAATTGTCCTACGTCCAGAGGTAAAAAAAAATATAATCATCAGAAAATAGGCTCTTTCCTTTTGAACCTTAATTTTTAGACATTTTCATACGACAGCAACAGCCTGCCCAAGGGTAAAGTCATGCTATTCTGGGAGCCAAAGTGATGGACTTGTACAAAGTCTTGGTGCGAGCGAATGGGGCTTCACAAAATAAAGGAAGCCTTTTTCTATAGGAAGTAAGAACAGCAAAGTTATGCATTAGATTACAAAAACGACAACAAATGGACAGTGAGAAATTCTACAGTAACAAAATGACATCTATTATGAAATGGAGTTTTGTTTATATTTTAAAACCTATTTTATTAGTTACATTTCAGTCTTTACCTCAGATAGCCCCCTGTTTTCTTCCCTTGTCTTGACTGTGTAAGAGATAAATTTGCTCACGGCATGAGGGGAGAATTCTTTCAAGTATTTGGGTCAGAAACAAAACATAGCCACTGAGCAAGAGCAGAGGGCCGGGGGAGGGATGAGAGGATAGCAGGGCAGGCAAACAAAACTGCCTAAGAACACATGGACTTTCCCCACGTGAATCAATATTCAAGCCCCGATCTCCCTGTTGAGCAATGAGGCCGCAGAGAAGAGGGAGTTGAAAGACAGATGAGACAAAGGGAGGGCTGTGGGATGTCATGTGTAAAGAAGGAGATTCTCATTGGAGGCAAAAAGAAAGAAGATCGGTATGCATGTTTTGAGAGAAAAAGGAACAAGCATCCTGCAAACTGAAGCCATCTTTGTTGCTCTATTGCACTCTGGGCTCCACATCTGACTGTTTTAAGGTAAGTGCTAGACGCATAGCTGCCAATGGATGCAAAGACTAAATAAAAATACGAGGGTTTTGGTTAGAACAACATTTCTGTTTTTAGTTGTAGTTTGTTCAGGGGGAAAAAACAATGTTCAGGCTTCATGTTGGGATGTGTTGCATTGTTAAAAAATGTTTAAAAACCTTTCAAATGTAGCTTTTATTTGTGTTTGAAATGTGTGGTTGTACTATATATGTCACTGTGGCCGGATGTGAGAATCTTGACACTGGAAAGGTTTTCACTCATAACTTATAAGTCATGAAGAGACAAACTGTTCGTCATCAATCTTCCTGAAGAAGATATTATAATTTCTCATCATGTAGTCTAATACACTTCTAATGAGCGTTTTTGCGGGAGGGCAGGATTTAAACTCTGAAATCATACAATACACACATACAATCAATAATTGTTACACTAGATATGTTACAAAATGAGAGATTTGCTTAGTGTGTAGTGTGAAACAGGTGCAGCCCAAAAACTTTCTAGCATAAATCCAGTAATCTCTGCGTGAGTGTAAGAGACAAACACACTTGACTGCAGGAATATGAGAACAAAGATAACTCATTCGGTTGTTTTTCCTTTTTTGTTCTCTTGTGTTAAACATAATAGCTTTGGAGGAGAAAATCTCTAACAAGACTGGAATGATGTTCTCAAAGTTGAAGTGGCTGATAGTGATCCAGCTCTTGCTGAATGAAGAGGCTTTCTGTAGGGTCCCTCTTTCTCTGGCGCTGAGAAACACTCCTCTTCCAGGAGTAGATTACAATGAGGCAGGAGAGGAGACAGCCAAACAGGATAAGTCATCTCACCTCAAATCCCAACTTGATGTCCCATCTGCAAAAAAACCTGATCCAGTATTATGGGTTGAACAAAAAGAGGAGAGAGTTCGATCTGCCCAAAATATAACATCAGTGCTGAAGGCAAAGCTTGTTGGGCAGATTCAAGATCATCTCCACATCCAGGGGAATGTAAGATGTGAAGAGCTGCTGTCTGCCAGCACAGTGGACGACCCGTCATCCTCCATGTTCCCCCAGGAGCTCCTGGGTCTCTCTTTAGTGCCCGTGTTGCTGGTGGCAGGCTGCCCTCAGGAGGCCCACACCTTGGTACTCAAGCTGTACGACCTTTTAGGAGTGGCTGACGCAGAGGAGCTATTGATGGAGGTAGAGGGTCTGATGGAAAGGAGGATGAGCAAGTCCACGCCTGCCCCTGCATATGAGAGGGATGAAGCAGGGCGCCACATAGAGGCTGTGATGTTTAACATCCAGCAGCTGGCCATGGTGGGTGAAGATTCCTCCAAACAGGAGGGTCATTGTGAGGGTTGGAGCAGGGTGAGGGGAACCATGCTGGCAGGAGCAGCAGTGGAAGGAGCCACAGGTGATCTACAGGAGGCTGTGAGCTCCTGTGAGAGGCTGGGAGTCCTGTGTGCGGGTGTGACCAGCAATGGACTCAAACCTGGGAAGTTCCAGGCAGTGTTTAAGAAAGGCAGTCGTGTCCTGCCCTCTGAATCCACAGCGTCTGAATGTTGGATCCATCAGTGCAGCACATATGAGGATGTTTGGATCTCTGCTGTTTCAGGTGGGCGGCTGAAACGCAGCCCCGAGAGAAGATGCATTAACAAAAGCGAGCAGCGTGTGTATAACGTGGTGGAGTGGATCCCTGCAGTCAGCACCCTCTACAACCTTGGCACAGCTGTGTACTACGCCTCAGTCAACTGCTCTGCAACAGCCAAGGAGAGAGCCATCCTAAGCGCCGTCGACCTCGGCACCGATGCTCTCATGGTAGCCACAGGGGGTACTGCGGGGGTGGCAGGCTATGCGCTTGGGGCAGGGATGAAGACCGGTGTGAAAGCTGGCGTCAAGTATCTGCTCAACTCCATGAAGCAGGAGGATGATGTGCTGGTGAACCAGTTCAGCTGGGAGGACGGTGTCATCACCGTCGAGTAGACTGGGGTCGATAAATCAGCCTGCAACACTTAAGCAATAAATATCGCTAACATATTGAGTAACATATTGGTTTGTTTTTTTGTAAAGAAGTTTAGACATTTACGGTTTTTTAGAATTTAATTGAAATTTCAGTTACAGTAAAAAGTGAATTACATTACACATTACACTACACATCTGACCAAAAGTGATTTTCTTTCTGAGTTCTGAAAAGTCCTAACTCAAAAATAAACTCTGTCAATAATATCAACAAAATATAAACCAGGTCATGAAGTACATTTTGAACATTTCTGCATTAGAAAGCAACTATTTTGGATAATGACTAAAATAGTGAAACATAGTAAGCAGCAACGTTTGAAGAACTGGTCTCAGGAAATTAAACCTTTAATCCTCAAGACTTTCATTTTGGTTTCCATTAAGTATCTTATTTTCGTTTACTCTTGTTGTTTTCTTCCTATCCGTGAAAACATTTTGTCAGGTCAGTCATATTCCCACCTCTGGTGTTAAATGCAGGGACAATAGACTGAGATATAAATATTGTTGTTATATATGCTGTTTCTTTGTTTAAAAGGTCAATAAAGTGTACATTTAAACCTAACAGTGACTTTCAGTGATAAATTGTTTGTATGTGTTTTATGTATTTATTATATTTATTTACAGTATATAGTCATGGTGTGCATAAACATTTTTTTTTATAAAGTGTACATTTCACAGTGTTGGGGAGTAACGGAATACATGTACCGGCGTTACGTATTCAGAATACAAATTATGAGTAACTGTATTCCGTTACAGTTACGATTTAAATGGATGGTATTCAGAATACAGTTAC
Source organism: Eleginops maclovinus (assembly GCF_036324505.1). Classification (NCBI taxonomy): domain Eukaryota; kingdom Metazoa; phylum Chordata; class Actinopteri; order Perciformes; family Eleginopidae; genus Eleginops; species Eleginops maclovinus. Next base: position 14,491,634 of record NC_086368.1, on the reverse strand, counting down.
ATTGTTGAAATCAATGGATTACATGACGATACTTCTCTATTTCACGAGTTTGTTCACTCTCTAAATAAATTAATGCATTTCCCAGAAGCCCCAACCCCAACATGAAAACGAACGATTGTTTGCGTGATCAGTCACCATGAAGTCCGAAGAGGAACAGCAGGAGCTAGAGGTAGAGCTTGAGCCGGAGCCGGCCCAACAGAGCCAGGGCAGGAATGCGTTTCTTACATGGAAATTCAAACAGCATTTCACATTAAAGAAAGAGAAGGGAGAACCAAATATAACTGTGCAGTGCAACCTCTGCTTGCCAGCAACCAACCTCCTTTCAGCGTCCAAAGACTCCACCTCCAACCTGAAGAAGCATCTTAAAGTAAGTTCGTTTTTTTTTACTTATCCGGGGGTTGTCGTCTGCTGTAGTTTTACTGGTCATCTTGCTATTTAATAGTTGTATCAGTTATGAGCAACTTTTCATTCTATATACTACTTAATGTGCTGATTTACTAGCCCCGGAGCCATTGAAAGAGTCTGACTAGCCCTGTTTGACATGCTAGCTAACGTTAGCTAAAATTAGCTTGTGTTAGCTTAGACAGTGGTTAGATTTTTGTAGTATGCAGTTCGGGACTACAAACACAAAAAAATCTGTCTGCTAGTTCAGGTACTTGTTAGTAATGCTACTGTGGAAGCTTTTTATATGTTTAAATGCTTCCACATGGTTTTACACATATGTATAGGCCTACATTAATCCTCTTCATTCTTCCCAGCATAAAACAATTTCAGTGTTATTTATTTGTGCTCTTGATGTCTTTCTTTATTTTAGAGGAAGCATTCCAGTGTCTTGAAAACAGCAGAAATGCAAATTCTGAACAGAAACAGAGTATTTTATGTTTTTCTATTTTCCCACTTTTAACAGCTGAGTAAATAAAGAAACTGAATGGGAAAACTGGTCAATTCTTCTTTTTTTTTAACCAAGCAAAACATATTTTGTGTTAACATACTCTTAGTCTTTGTTCAGGGCACATTTTCTGGACATTTCTTTGTTCCTCTACAGAAAATTATAATATATTGCACTTTCAGGGTGACTTGGACCTAACACATTCAGCCAATTGGAACAGAAGAACACACCAGAATAGGGCTGTTTAGTAAGCAGGATTTGATGGGCATATTCCTACACGTATAAAATGCAATTCAATGTGGAAGTAATCCAAGTATTCAGAATACGTTACTCAGATTGACTAATGTAACGGAATACGTTACAAATTACATTTTTGGGCATGTATTCTGTATTCTGTAACGGAATACGTTTTGAAAGTATCCTTCCCAACACTGACATTTCAGGGTATAATAATCTTTACCACTTTGCATAGGTTGATGCTAATGGACTAGGGGTAGATTAATATGAATAACTGACTTTTCAAAGCCTGTTAAAGGTCCCACATGCCTGCAGCTGATTCAAAAATACAAAATGTCCTATAAGAAGAAAGTAAAGCTCCCTGCAGAGATGAAGGAATGTAAATAAAAACATTTCTGCCTTTTCACCTCTACAGTTCTTAACCACCTTTCCAAACACACTATTTGCTATCAATGCCAGAGGTGGAAGAAGTACTTAACACAGAGTGTAGCAACACTCTTGTTTCAAGTAAAAAGTCCTGCAATTAAAATATTACTCAAGTGAAAGTACGAAAGTATTTGTATCTAAATGAACTTAAAGTACCAAAAGTAAAAATACTAATTTTGCAGATTGCCCATTATCAGAATCATATACTGTATATTATTTGTTTTTGATATAAATATTCATGTATTTTTGTGTTTTTCAAGCTGGGTAGAATTTGGAATCAATCCAGATGTATCTAACGTTATTTTAAGTGTTGATCTTATTGTTTATCATTAAGCTACATCAGCAAAGTCACTAAAGGTAATACATAAATGTAGTGGAGTAATAGCAATATTTACCTCTGAATTGTAGGGGAGTAGAAGTACAAAGTAGTATAAACTGGAAATACTCAAGTTAAGTACAAATACCTTTAAAATTGTACTAAGTAAAGTACTTGAGTAAAGTACTTAGTTACTTACTACCTCTGCACCTCAGTATATTTCCCCACATCTCAACCAACCTTATTTTAAGAGAGTAGACAGAACAATCTGATGTTTTACAAGGAACACTTTAAGCAAAAACAATAATGAAAACAAAGAAACAAGGTAAATACCAACTACAATAAAGTGAAATCTGAAGGATCTGGATTTGAAGCTGCTTATTTTAGAAGATGGACCAGACCAACAGTCCATTCAGCAGGGAATGCTGGGGGCCATAGCTCTTGGAGGCGATGTATGCTGCGTGTTGAGCCTCTGCTTTCAGCCGGCGTTTCTCACGCTTCTTCTTATGGTTCTGCTGGTACTTTCCAACCCAGTGTCCAACTGACAGTCTGTCCTTCTGCATGGACTGCAGGGTCTCTTTGACATCATCTGTTTTCCCTTCAGATAAAAGAAGATAAAAGTTTACTTGCATGTTAATTTAAAAATAAACACAAGGCTACAGTAGAGGAATATGACACACAGGCTTCTGGAGTATCAGCTTACATGTAAGGACAGTACATAATCACAATACAACAAAAAAACTGTATTCTATTATAATTACTTTAAAAAGAAATAGCGATTATAAACAGAATTACAGTGTATTGATACATTTTGAAATAAAAATCTATATATTATAGGTAGATGTACTGAATTAATTTTCTCTCTGGTTTATATTTAGGTTACTCTAATTCTTCTTTATTTTAAATACATTTATTTGTAATGCAGTAGGTAGACACATGATTTATTAAACAAAAATGCAGTCTATGATTTTGATTAATATTTTAAGCTTAAACAGCATTTGTAATTTATTACAGCTACATTTTTTATATGAAACATTTTGGTTTCTCTTTTCTAAGAGAAACCAAAATGTCTGTTGTTATGTTATAACGTCCACACATTTTTAAGTTTTCATTTGAAGAAATTGTAAATAATAAGTTACTTGATATTGTGTGAAGACACAGATTGATATACGCATATTAGGCTGGTGATACCTATTGAATTATATTCCTTTTTTCATTTAATTGAGATTTTGCAACAAAAAAAAATTGTACAAATAACTTAACATCAAATATGAAACATTAAACTATTACAGATAGGGGTTTGTGTTCTGACTTGACTTTTAAAGGGGTGGAAGTAACCATTTATAGAAAAAAAAATTGAGTCATTTGAATTGAAAAAGGGTAGGGGGTAGAAATGAATGTGAAAGGGAAAAATTACCGGTGAAAATGATGAAACATATGGCTTTGTTTTCATCACATCTCGTAATATTTTAAAGAACTCGGCATTAGCCTATATTAAATTCATTTGAATAATGTATGAATTACTTTAGCATTATTATCACTTGATTTTACATTTCACCTCCATTTTTTACTCTGTGCTGTAAATGCATAAAACATAACTTTTGTTGTTGTAACCAGATCGTCACATGCTCGCTTAATCACTCTCACAGCCTCATTTCTTGGGAAATCTGCAGTCAGGGCATAAGTTTCTATTTTGCTGAGCGTCACTTCCATCGCTACAGATTGACGTGAAAGCGTACGAACAGCGCGTGCTTTGCTGTGTCCGGCTCGACCAATAAGCTGTTCGTTTTGAACTCACAAGGAAACTGTGGTACCGGTTCCGGACATTTCGGCTCTTCAATACCGAAACGACATTAACGTCAGAGCCAAAATGGTACCCACTGTTACATCGAGTAGTACCAATTGGGAGGGATTAATAGATATCCAATGAAATGGAAATACAAAATAAAAAACAGGTTAAGGAAATAACATTCACACTGGCGTTTTGTCGGAAGTTGTTTTGTTTTAAGAGCTTCAAACGACGGATAGCAGCTAAAGCTGGAAGCAAGGCTTAGCCTACCGTTAAAACAATATCTACGCACCTTTCGTAAATGCTTGCTATTTACTAAGACATTTATAAAGGGTAGTTGGACTGGCAGCATAAAACACGGTGAGTAAATATGTTGTTACTAATAATAGGAACACATCTAGGCTGTAGACGGATAGTCAAAGACACGCATTACATACTGTAACATGCAAATACAGTAAACTGAGTCTCAATTGCATAAAACAATGTGAAGTCATGTCATACAAAAGTAACTTTATGTTACGTAATGATCAGTCAAATGTTATCTCTGTTTGCACTTTGCTCCAGCTTCCTTCAAAAGGTGATGCTATAACTAATAGATCGGATTGTTACAAAGCTGCCATCGCACCATATATTAACTTACATGCTTAAAATGGCATGGTCTAACGTTAAACATTGCACATATACTGTTCAAAGCACAACATAATGTTTACTAGTTGTATTCAGGGGTTTGAGAAAAATGTAAGACTGAAATGAGAGAGAGACAGTATGAATTTAAGGGTTTAAAAAGGAAACTACACACATGTGATACTGTACATGCACATCTGTCAAAGGGCTTGTTAACGTGGTTAATAATAAACAACAGAGGAATACTTATTATTTATGTATCAAACATTTGGGAACCTGTTTTTGTAAACCTTCAAGTGAAAGGGTTGCTTACTAGAATGTGAATGCAACAAAGAATTGCTATACTCCAATACGTTTTTCTTCAATCCACACCTTCTTGGTCAATTTCTTTGTTTTCCATTTATTTTAATGCTTTTTAGTATTTAGTTATATATTTTTATGTGCACTTCGGAAGATTGTCAATAAGGACAACAATAAATTACCAAATTACTACTACTACTACTAACATTCTCAAAAATGATTTTCTCTTTGTGTTAATATTCCCTGGTCAACCAGGGTTAGGATGGCTCAGTGGGATAAACTGAGACAGCTGTCCGCTGCATACACACAGCAGTTACATGAGCTCTATGACAGGGATGATTTTCCTATGGATGTGCGGCACTACCTCTCAGTCTGGATAGAGAAGCAGGATTGGTAAGGCAGCAGTGATATTCTTCAACCCACATTATGTCATTTAAGGATTACAGTGAAATGCCTGGTTTGTGAAATACTTCTGTTTTGTTTGTTTTTTCCTCCTGTTTTTCTGTAGGCAAAGAGCAGCACGAGAACACAACTTTGCTATGGTGCTGTTCCAGGTCCTGCTGGAAAACTTGGATATCCAACACAGCCGCTTTGTCCAGGAGGAGTCATTCTTACTGCAGCACAACATTCGACGCTATAAGCAGAGCTTTCAGGTATTTATTAAAGAACGATAGCACTTTTGGGCGGCCTATTTTACGTTGAATTGGAAAAATCCACCGTGAATATGAAGACCATAATGGTTCTGATCTCACTGGTCATTATGTTATCCTACTAATAATTTTAAGCTTTGACTGTGGCATTCATCTGACCTCTCCCCCCTGACAGAGGTTCCTGGAGGACCCCTGTGCCCTGGCTAACACAATCCTGTGGTTTTTGAGCAAAGAGAAAGACATCCTGCAGAATGCTGAGCTGGCTGAGCAGGTTGAGAAATGAGACACACCCTTATACAACATCTAATGAAATCAAAACGCCCACGAAACCAACCACACATTGCTGTAAAATGGGTAGTACATGTAAATGAAATTATGCTGCATAGTAAGTTTGGCTGACAATAATGCATTGGGTGGCCTAAATTGCCATGTATAAATATAACTTTTTATCATGCATACAATACCTACCTTGTAATATAATAACATGTACCTAGTTTGCTGTCATGTAAAGGTGCCAAACAGGGATTAAGGTGAGCTGGCTCATTTGATTGCACAAGGATTCTTTTGTGTAACACTATTAAGAGGCCGATTTGTGTTTTTGGGATATTTGTTAATGTGATATCTATTTGTACATTCATTTCTCTATAAAATATTATCAAAGAATACTTAATCAGCCTCATGTAACATACCAATGCTATAGAATAGTGGACAATGACATGGAAATGTTTTGTTTTTACAAAAAAATATGTAACACATGGTGATATTTTGGCAGTGTTTTTGCCCATATGACTATTTGGTCAGCCACCAAAAATGAATGTGCTGTGTTTCTGCAAAACTATAACCTATTTTAAACTATTAAATATTTAAAACCAAATTAAAAAGGACATGTTTAATGTGTCCTGAATTTCTCACATTCCTCTGATTGCAGTTGATGAAAATGTGTTAACTGTTATTTAGAAAGTACCACATGTACTGAACGCATACTAGGAACTCAGTGTGTGGGCTAAAAGCGAAGGCTTTCCACCAAGCAGTGATATTTTATTAACTGCCACTTTCACTCATACGTCTTCTATGCCAGGCAAAAATACTACCCTTCATTGTATCTGAAAACTCTTAATCTCTATACCTGCTTCCACTCCCCTTTTGCTTTTCCAGGTCCATTGTATGCGTGTAGAGCAGGAAGCCATGGAGACAAGCAGCCAGTGTGACCTTGAACGTAAAATGGTTTGCCTCAGAAGTGATGTGCAGGTACAAATAATGTTGCTTGGTGTTATTATGCTTGGCTTTGTATTTGAATGATATTGCAGTTCATTTATTTTATTTTTCTCCGGTCCTTTGGGACATAGTGCATGGAACATACAATATTGTGTCTGGAGGAGCAGCAGGACGAGTTTGATTTTAAATACCAAACCCACAAGATGGAAGGTAAGCAGATCAAATCCTGGTTTAATTTGCTTTCTGACAGTGTTGTTTGAGGATGAGTAATAAAGACGCCTGAATCACAGCTTCACGTTCTCTTTTGTTTTGATCTGTCTGGTATGGAAACGGTGATCCCCCTGTGGAAACTATTATGCAGCTGTGGTGGACGAGGCTATGAAGAATGCCCAAATGAAAGATCTTCAAGTTCTTATCAACAGACTGAATGAATGTAGACAGGTACAGAGTTGTAACATGTTGGCCTTTTTGGAAAATATAATGGTCTTCCTTTTTATATACAGTATTTGTGTGTTTTTACTCAATTCAATCACCTTTTCTAGGGTACACTGTCAGACCTCAAAAAGCTCCTGGACAAGACTGAAGACCTGATCAACATTTTGGTAAACAAGGAGCTGGTGGAGTGGCAGAGAAGGCAGCAGAAAGCCTGCATCGGAGCTCCAGACAATGTTTGTCTGGATCAGCTTGAGAATTGGTATGTCCAACCCCACTATTTCCATATCAAGTATCAGTTTTTCGTCCTTTAATGTAAAAAATACATCAATAATCATTCTTTCGTGCCAAAATGCAGTAAACCATACTGTTTTATAATTGCAACTGGGGACTTCCAAAATCCCACTATTATCACACATGTTGTCTGTCTTTGTTGGTGTGTTTTTTCCTTTTTAAGAATCCTCATTTGCTCTTTTCCCTCTTGTTTCGTAGGTTCACTTGTGTGGCAGTGTGTCTGTTCCAGGTGCGTGAGTTCCTTGGTAAACTAGAGGAGCTTGTAGGAAAAGTGTCCTATGAAAATGACCCCGTGAAGGCACAAAAACCTGCACTGCAGAGCAGAGCAGATACTCTCCTGAAAAACTTACTCAAGAGGTCTCACTTTTAGGAAACACTCTTAAACTAATTTGCTTTCTCATGATTTCCTTGTGAAGTTTCCTGACATTATTGTTTTTAATGTTTCCTGAAGTTCCTTTGTGGTTGAAACTCAGCCATCCATGCCTCAGGGGAAAGGACCTCTGGTGCTCCGCACAAACGTCCAGTTTTCTGTCAAGACCAGGTCAGTGTGACACTCCAGGCAAACGGTATATTGCCTTGTCTTCACGTTACATGTGTGTTTGTAACATATTCTTCATGTAAAGACTAAAGGTGCAGCGATTGGATTATATTTGGCAAATTCTTAAATGTCAATCCCAAATGTTGCCAAATCTAATCTCGTTCTTTCTAAGAACTATAATTGACAGTGTAAACATACTTTTACATATTTTCTTAAATGATATGTTCAAAATAAAACAATTACTATTTAATAAATAACATGTTTTTCAAAATGTAAAAGGACCTTTTCTCACTCTCACTTAGTCACATCTAAAATGAAAAGCGCTCCAGCTTGCTTAAATTCAAATCCATATTGTGAACTTAAGATTGTTCGTATTTGTTTTGTTATTTTCTTGTTATCTTAAATTGTATTTCTAAAATCTTCCATGTCCTAATATTTTCAGGCTTCTTGTCAAATTTCCTGAGCTGAACCACTCAATGAAAGTGAATGTATCCATGGACAGGTGAGGTTCCCCCTTTTAGTTTGAGTTACTTTCAGTGCACACACAGCGAACCTGCGGCCTTTAATTCTGGACTGCAAACTACAAATACACAATGATGTTTTTGTTTCCCTCCTTTCATCACTGATTTTTTCCCCCTTGAAATTAGGGAGGCTCCTCAGATCAAAGGGTGAGTGTTTGTTGTAGTTAACTGTTGCTTACACATCAAGTGTTAATACTTGAATAACTGCATTCAATTGAATTGTTTTTTTACTGAACCCTGGTATGTTTGTAGTTATCGACGTTTTAATGTCCTGGGGACCAAAACCAAGGCATTGAACATGGCAGAGAGCCAGAGTGGAGGCATGGTGGCAGACTTCAGACATCTTGTAAGTTATTTAAAAAGACTAAAAAACAATAGTAAAATGTACATTATTGACCTGTTATATATATATATGTTTTAACTTTTTTTTTTTGTCTATAGACTCTGAAGGAGCAGAAGTCTGGAGGTGGCGGCAAAGGAGTCAGTGATGTGAGTTGACTTACAGCCCAAAAGATACCATCATTACTAACAGTTATAATCAGCCAGAACTAAAGAACATGTTAACAACAAATAATGTGTGTGTGTTTTCCGAGGGCAGATTTCTCTCAGTGTTACAGAGGAGCTTCACGTCATCTACGTTGACACTATATTTGAGATGAAAGGCGTGTCTGTTGAGTTGCAGGTGGACTTTATACTTCCTTTCTCGTTATATTGTCAAGCTTTCTAAAAAATAAAAATAACCTTTATCTGCTATGTTAAACAATTAAGAATTATATCATTGATTTCATTGTCTTGATTATGAAGATTTAAATTTAGTTTTTTTTTTCTAGGCCTCCTCCATCCCAGTGGTCATCATCTCCAACTCCAGCCAGCAGCAGAGCGCCTGGGCATCTGTCCTCTGGTTCAACATGCTCAGCCTGGACACCAATGTGAGAGATCCCCATCACTTAGGCAATATATTGTTGGCATTATTGGATGCAGATGTATGTCCCGTTAGTAAAGATTATTACAAACACGGATATCCTTAAGCAAATACGTTATTATAGCATGATACACAACTGCCTGCCCTGCAAAGCAAACCAAAAAGGAAGAAGGACTTATCAAGAAGAGAGTCCTGCAGTATTGGCAAAGCATTTCAGAGATTACATTTTGCTTGTGGTTAAAACTTCAGCCCACATCTGTGGCTAGTCTTGTGATGGTTATGGTATCAACAGCATTTTTATCTTTATCTTTGCATCTTTGAAGCTTTTCACTTATGTTATAGTTAGCCTCAAATCACAGTATTTCCACACTCTTGTGAAGAAAATATTAGGATGATGTTTGAAATGAGTGACTGGTACAGGTACTGTATGAAGCAGCTGCAAATGTTTGCACTGTCTGGTGGGAGGGGCTAAGGACAAAGAGGGGAGCTGCGGAGAACAGCGTTTTGGGCAGATTTCTCTATTTGTATTTTTGGGCTATTTAAGAACTAAAGTATGCCTGGGGTACCGGTACAACAACTTTTACGCTGAATGGTTTTGCCCAATAATGCCAAAAATAAACTGCCTCCCCCAGCTTTTGCACACACCATGTTGCATGTTGAAGTGTGGCACTGCTATTGGAAAGAATTAGAAAAATATTGAGAACATATTTGTTGATGTGCGTCTGTTTCTCCAGGATGTCATGTTCTTTGCCAACACTCCTCTAGCCACTTGGCCACAGTTTGGAGAGATGTTGAGCTGGCAGTTTCTCTCTGCCACTAAACGTGGTCTGAATGAGGCTCAGCTGGAAATGATTGCACACAGGCTCTTTGGTAAATATTGTTTTTGTCTGTGTATTAGCTATTACATGTTAGTGTCAAAATCAGAAGATCAACATTTTGATTTCGGTCTCTTTAACTTTATCAGATTGATGACAGCTGTCTCATTTATATATATATATATATATATATATATATTACTTTTGCTTGTCCTAAGTAGAAACTTGTGTTAATGGTACTTGATTGAAATTATAACAACCAACAGGACTTTCTCCCAGTTAATATTGATTTGTCAGAATATCACCAAAAGGATTGCACACTATAATTAAGCATTCTTTGTTGATTGAATGTGTTTTTAATTCAATATTATGTCTGTGAGTGAGAGTTTTATAATGCATCATTTATTTTTCTATCCTACCAGGAAGGAAACAGAACTATGACACCTGCAAAGTAGCTTGGTCAAAATTTAGCAAGGTAAGAGCAAACCCTAAGCACAACACTCACAAAATCGATATTTGCGAACTATTTCCTTTATCTCAACAATAAAGTTTTGTTGTTATCTGGATTCAGATGTTGACGATTACATTTATTGAATTTATTTGGTACACTCATTATTATTAATTCTCCTATCCTGATGACTTGTCAATGCTTTAGTGATCCAATGATTTCTCATGTAGCGCAAGATTCATTATTCTAACTAAATACCTGCAAAGCCAAGGACATGTATTTTGTCGTTTGGATATACTGTGTATGTCAGCTACCTAACATGGCAATGAATATTACCAGGATGTTGACATTGCGACCATTACACATTAACCTCAAACTTTTTAACGTTTAATTTACTGTACTAATCAGTCAATTAACTTGAATAATTTGGTTAAAAACAAGCAGTACTCTACAACTTGTATCCATGATATTATTTGACTTCTTTGCAATAAAATGATTATGCAGCCTCACAAAGCATTACGCTTGGCTTTAGATTTTTTGTTTGGTTTAATTATTGTTTGTGAGTATATTGTGTGTTGGAATTGATTACCTTTAACACATTTTTTCTTACAGGAAAATCTTCCTGACACTTTCTGGGTATGGTTTGATGGCATCTTAGTGCTGGTTAAAACTTACCTTGAAGACATGTGGAGGGATGGGTATGTTTTGTCTGCATTTGACGGAGTCTATTTAAGCAAATGCCAAGTTTTTGTTTTATACATGCCTTTTTTTTTATCTGTACTATAGCCTCATCATGGGTTTTGTGACCAAAGGCAAAGAGAAGTCCCTCCTAAAGAAGAAACAGAGAGGCACATTCTTATTGCGCTTCAGTGAAAGTGTTATTGGAGGAATCACCTTCTCTTGGGTGGAGAACACCCTAACTGGTGAGTTGTCTTTTTAACCATAATTTTTAAATCTATTTTGAACTTTGAACTATTTAGAACGCTCTCTATTGTAGGCGAGCCTGATATAAAGACAGTCCAGCCCTTCAGCAAAGTGGACCTCCTTCAGATCCCCTTCCAGGAAATCATCAGGAACTTCCAGATCTTAGAAGCAGAAAACATCCCAGAAAATCCTCTGATTTACCTATATCCAAACACCCCTAAAGATGAGGCGTTTGGAAAATACTACTCTGAAAAGAGTGGAGGTAAGGGCATCACATCTTTGCTTATATTTGCGGAATGACACTTTTCATGACATTTTCTGTTCTTGGCTTCTGCTGTGAGTGTTTTTCTTGTCATTAATTTGTCATAGGTATAAATAGAATGTAATGATGTGTGCGTTGGAGACAACACATTAATGTCCAAACTCATTCTCTTTCAGCTGACAGTCCTTACATAAAGTACATTAAAACCAAGCTGGTCTTTGTTTCAAAGGAGTAAGTATGTTAGTAATTTCCTCAATATGTGTTCAGTATGTTGCTTGTTTGAATGAATACTTTGTGCACTTTATACAGAAACCTAAATATAAACAAAAAATCCACTTAATTTAGTAAGTACGCCCTTTTTTTAAGATGTCATCAGCATCTAGTTGTAATGACTGCTTGTCATTGGCCATATAGGAACACACTGGAGGCCAGGTCACCCATGTCCTCTGACATGGCACAGGGTGAAGGCTGGGGGCGAATGAATTGCCTGTGTGGAGAGGCAGCTGGTGAGTCATGGCTCTCCTTGCTGTCCAATCCAGCTAAAAACCTAATATTACAAATTGCTATTTCCTTTCGTTGTAAGAATCAGATGCCGTCTCAATATATGTGAGACAGCTATGACATTTTTTACCTTCTAATTTACAGTATATCCTCTAAGGCTGTCGGCTGCTTCTACTGCATGCACATGTTCAGTAGTAATTCTCTGCTGGACATAAACTCTAACTGGTGTTTAGATGATTGTTTTGGGCAAACTAACTAACATTTTATATAGCTTTCTACCTTCTGCTGCTTGAATATTGTGCTTGGTGCATGTATTAAATCAATAAATATACACTGTAAAACAAAAACATCACTTACAAATGTTGTACAATATGAACAGTAAGGATTACACCTGAAATCAAAGATATTTTGACTGCATTATATATATTTTATTTTATCACTAGAAGTGATTTATGTAGCAATAGCATAACATTTTCATTCAAACCAATTTAAATATATATTTCAAGGGAAGAAATGCATCGATGGTTTTAGTGAAGTAAGATTGAGCTCAACTTCATGCAGATCAATGCACTATTATGTTGAAAGAAAGGTTTGGAACAATTGGCGAATATACTTGTTCAAACCTCTAAAATTCACTAACTAACAAGTTATATTTCTGTTGTTAAAGCCATTAAAAACTTGTAAATAAGCATAAAAACAACAATTAAAACCAAGATATCCTGACTTAAGTATTGATCAGTGTTGGTGCTGGTGTTTAATGGATATTTTATGGCTTGCAAAAGGTATAGAGTGCTTCAGGTTGAGCTTTAAAAAACCTCTTAAACAAACTGAAAAGAGAATTCAAACTTCAAACATAAACTGAATGTATTCATGCATAGTGTTAGTGAATAACTTGATGACCTGAAGGAAAAATACCAACACTGCATGAAATTCATGAGAATTTTGCACAAAATCAAATCCTTCAACTCTAATCGTAGTCGCCACACAGCCATGGCAGCAGAAACAGTAACTTTCGCTCTTCCCTTTCTTTGCTCTCAGAACCAAACGGAAGTCCTCATTCTCAGCAGTCACTTGTGGAAACGTATCACCTTGATGATCCAATGCTGCCTTGCTCTGTTTCTGCGACAGGGGAGGAACCACAGACGTGTCTCAAATGCCACTTTGTTGACTTGCAAGTGGAACCGGAGCTGACTGATTTCAATCATTCCAGATTTAATTGTCTGCCCCCACAATCCTGTGGAAGCATTTTCCAATAAGTCTCTGTTGTGTATAGTTAACAGAACCACTATGTAATTCATTGTCAGCTTTACTTTATGGCTACTTCCATTACAACACACATATCATTAAGTTGTAGCATAGGTAGCAAATCCACTCTTCATACTATCCCATGATTTGAAACCATTCTACATGGGTCCTTGCTTGGTCCATGCTACCCCATCGGGGCGTGTCCTTTTTTTTCTGTAATCCTGCTAACAAACATACCAACCAAAAATATGATTCAGACTATTTGAAGACACAAAAGAAAGCTAATTTAGCTAACTCCAATAGTGTCCAAGGCACCTGTACTCGACCCCTCAACTATCAAGCGTCAAACTATTATTTATGAACATTTTTGCATTTTAAAGCTGTTAAAGGAAAATCTGGAATGTTGTCTAAACGACCATGTACGCAGTTTCACAATGTTTTTTTATTGTTGAGAACATTCGGTGGATTGAACATAATTTATTGTTTTAATGTTTGTTTTGAGCCCATTTGTGCTTGCTTTATTGTTGCCACCTGCAGCTAGTGATATTTTTGAAGTAACACATGGCACTTCCTGCTTTTTAAGTTATCCTTTTATATTAACCTGTTCAAATATGTTATCATCAATAAAGGGGAAATTACTGATTGTATGTTCCGTTCATTATTAACTAAAATGATAGGAGAAGTCATTTATGTTTCCAGTAGCCTGTTAAAAATGCAGTTGACTGACTATTTGCGCCGCATCTTAATCCAAAGTGTATGTTAAAAGTCATTACAATTATTGAAGAAGAAAAAAACAAGCTGTGTCGCTCTAATAAAATTGTAAGTTCTCTAATAACTTTGAAAACATTTATATGTATGTACTTCAAATTAGGTTTGAGGTTTTTTCACCACCATCAACCGGCAGCTGATATTAGCCTTCCTCTGCTGCAGCATGGACACAAGTTGTTAGGAATAAAACACCAACAGCTAGCAAAGCACCGGATAGTTAACTCAGGAGGAGTCGCAACAAAGAAATAAAAGCTGAGTACTTCACATATTTCGTGGCCTGAAGCAACTTTGAACGTTGCCTTGTGCCATATATGCTTACTAACGTGTTAAGCTAACGTTAGCTGTTATTAGTCGTGCTAAAATAAATGTTTCTAAGTTAATGTATGCATTTAGAAATGAATTATTAGTCGTAAATTGTAAGAAATAATCAATATATTGAAACGGAACATTAAAAGATAATTCACTGTTTCTGGACGGACCATATTTGTCCAATTCCGGTAGTACTACCGGATGTTGTTTTCAGCCTCAGATGGCATGTAGCTAATATGGTATTGTATATATGAGTAGAGGGAGAAGGACGCGTGGAGTTACATAAATCACATAACTTCAATGGACTTAAGTGTTCAGTTGTAATTGTTTTCTTTCTTTTTACCCCAATGCTAGCTGTGCTCTGCTGGCAAGTTGTTACATGACAATAATAAAGATGGCCACTGTAGTATTGCTGAAACTAGCATGATGCTCAACGTTTGTCTGATAAAAGATATAACTTTAGAATATGAGTAAGCAAAGCTCTTGTAGTCTATGTATGACCTCGTTTGTAAGTCGAGTTTCATTTTGATCGTGCTGTGAAGAAACAACATGCCCGGAAGTAAACCAGGTATATTGTGGTTAATGGTTGACCTCAGTTGCCAGGGCAATCCGAAATAAGATAGCAATGGTACAGAAGAACATTATTTTAAGTGAACATTTAGTTTTTTGTTACAAGCCTGGCTCTGCATTGCCCCATATCAATAGCAAAATTATAAACACAGACCAGAACAGATAACTTGATTGTCTGTTCTGGTTAATCAATGCATGATTGATGATTTGAAATGTGGCTTTGTCAGTTATAAATGCTTTGACACTATTTAAAGATGCTACAAAAGCACACTCCACCCACATGTCAAACTTAAGGCTTAGTCACCAGAAAACGTTATCATGAGTCGTGTATTGTCAGCATGTCAAAGTCAGTATGTGGATGAAACGCTGACTGATATAGCCTAAGGCATGTTGTGTGGGACAGGAACATCCTGTGCTGATGTTGTAATTTGGTGGTTTTTCATATGTTGTGACACCCATAAAACTAGCAGTGGTGAAATATTGGCTAATTCACATTCTTAATCGGACCGTGGATTGTGTATAACAAAACATAATTTATTCCATACAAAACATAAACACATATTTTAATCTTGTGCATACCTAATATACGGTAAAAGCAAACAACAACAGCAAAGAAAATCAAATAAAACGTGTATAATGTGAAGAAAATGTAGTCTGGAATGTTACAGTAAATGCAACATAAGAAAAAAAAGAAAAACTTGTGCCTTTAATGAAAGCTATTTATATCAGGAGGAGAAACATATGGCAAATCTAATCTCACAGAGATTAAAATCCCAGCGTTGACCTCCAGGTCCAGAGGCAGGTGAATGGTGAAGCAGCCCTGGTGAGCAGCACATGGTAGGCCTGTCGAAACTGTCTGTTCATGACAGCATAAAGCACGGGGTTGATACAGCTATTGAGCCAGGTCAGGTTTGCACAGAACATATGCAGTACCTGTGGGGCGTGGTTCTGTTTGTCAGCTATGTTGAGCAACAGGAAGGGGACAAAACAGAACACGAAACACAAAAAAACAGTGAAGCACATGCGTGTCACACGCTTAAATTCATCAGCATCTCCTGAAGTTGCTGGGTTGGAGGATGCAGGTGCATTGTTGGGAGCAGGTTTGGTTGAAGGTGATGTTTGGACAGCATCATATGGATGCTTAGTAGCTGATGGATCTAGGGCTGTAGCCGACAATTGGGTAGATTTGGTGGGTTTTTCACAGGTGATCTCATCTGTATTTTGAGTTAGATCTGTCTGGCTGCTCATCTCACAGCTACATGTCTTTGCCATTCCACTCTCTACACCACTGTCATCGGTCCCTTGTGCTGAAGAAGCTGGTTTCTTTCTGGAGGATCTGCGGCTGAATCTGTAGCGAAGTAAAGCTTGAGACGCAATCCTAACACGTCTGTAAATAAGGAGGTAGAAAGCACCAACAAAGCCCAGCCCAATGAAAAAGTAAAAAAAGAGCAGGATGGTGCTGTAAGGACGACCCCTGGTGCGATGGAAACTGCATGTGCACACCTGGGGCACAAATACGTAAACAGGCCAGAGTGGGCCGAAACTGGCCAAACCCAGTGCCCACGTTGAGATCAGTAGTAAAATAAGACCGCGGCTAGAGAAGACACGCTCAAACAAAGCCCTTTTTGCCACCAGAAGATATCGGCTCACAGCAACTAGGCAGAGGGTGATAATGGAGACAGAGTTGGAGAGGAAGAGGAGCAGGCCGAAGATGCTGCACCAGAGCTGACCACTGCGCCATCTGAGGTGTAGATAGGAGTCGACTGATATGGGCTGCAGTATGGTGCAGTATAGGAGATCAGCAACAGCCAGGTTTACGATGAGCACGTTGAAGCGAGTCCTCAGACGTGGGTCCAAAGCAAAGGCCAGAATGGTCATCAGGTTACCCACCGTACCAGTGATGGTCACCGCACATCCCCACAGCACGGGAAAGTACCGGTAGCCTACGACTGAAGGACTGTAGCAGGAGAAGAGGTCCTCCTCTGTTTGGTTTGTGTAGTTCATCAGCATTCTGTCAACCAACAAGATTCAGTTGTATAGTATCAGAATATAGTTCAGCTTTTTTGTAGTGTGCCTACAAAAAGTTACACTCAAACAGAAACCAAGTTGTCCCCCGCCCTCTTTGAAAAGAAAAAGGGAACTCACAGGGTGTTTCGTTTGGTTCACCACTTCCTTTTGAACAAAGTTATCGCTGTCAAACCTTTCTTTGCATTCCTCATAGTTGTTATTGATTTTTTTGTTTCATTCTATATTCCTGAGGTTTACTGACCTAAAATCAATGGTATATAGATAGAAATATTCAGTTATTTTAGTAAAGTAGAAATAGCATTACCACAATGCAGAATTGCTGCATTTGAATGTTGTAAAAGTCCTACATTTATTATAGAATCATTATATAATATATTATTGGATTGGCATCATTGATGCACTAATATTTAATGACTTTAATGATGCAGCTGGTAAAGATGGAGCTTATGTCCAAGTTTATTGTAATAGTTTGATACATTGCTCAGTAACTTCATATAATATGAGGTCATTTATAAGTTGTATCAATAGGCTGAATCTGCAAAGTTACAAGTGTAATGGAAATTATGATTATCAGAGAATTGAATGCTATGATGTTATATATAACATATAAATAATATTGTTTAAGCCTTACATGTCAATAGATAGTGACCAGTGATCTGATCATGGCTCTATTGTACTTTGATAGGGTCCTGACTCATAGGTCAGTTATCTCATGGCTAAGCATATTCATTAAAACTGTATAAAAGCCCTCTCTTCAGTTGGATTTAGCACCCTCGGCTGAGGAGACATTGCTTTCTGTATGCTGTGTGCCTCTTTTGCAAAAGATGAATAAAGACTCAGAAGGACAACTCTTTAACTAGTTAATTTCAAGAATTTCCACCACACAAGTTATTAAAACTGTCAAATAAATGCATCTCTCTGATATTAAGTTGAGACAAAGTATAAAGTTGAATTACTTAGCCCTTAATGAAATGTATAAATAAGAACTAACATGAATATGTATTTAACAGTTACTCAAAAGCCCTGTCATTATTTGATATGTATTATTGTTGTTATATTTTTGAATCACCGCGGTGAATTCTGCACCGATTATTACTCAATAATAACAATGTCATACAAAAAGCAAGAATTAACATTGATAAAACAAACAATAAAACATATTTGAAGAGATTTAAAATACATGTATAATTGTACTTAAAATCTATAGTGTAATGCAAATAAAAGCCTCTTATTATAACATCATTAGACACATCTTACCTTAAATCAGAAAATGTGGCCAGTCTCTCTAATTGTGTGTGTGTGTCATTCTCTGCTGCTATCTGGGACTCTGAATCATGTCCGGCTTCCTGCTGGTGTTATATTTATTGTGCATCCTCTGTGTTGCCTAATAACCATCTACTCTAGTCTATTGAATGGTATGAGGCAGGGTTTTTCCAGGCTATATCTAAATTGGGGAAGAGAAAGGTTGCATGTTTGCTAAGCATCATTTTCATCAGAATGGAATAACCAAATGATGAGAAAAAGGTATCATATTATGAATGATTCTAATCTGCATTCTGCATCTAAGTCACTTATACCTAGGTACTGTATTAAAATATATTTACGTGGAAAGTACTTCTTCACTGCAATTGAAATTATAATTAGTGATGGACATATGATACTATAAACCCTTTTATACACAATTTGAAACTTTTTCCCGATGACCCTTTTTCATAGACTTTTCTGTCAAACAGTTGTAGACAAATCTTTTCTGAACTGAGGTTGAAAAGTCATACAGCAAATACCGAACAAGTACTGACATGTCAGTGATTTCTTCCTTTTAAGCCACAAAAACAGAGCTCAGCTTTTGCTTAAATGCTGCTAATCAGTTGTATCAAGATGAGAGTGTGTCTTTTTGATGGCTTGAACTGATAAACACAATGTGTTGGTGTGGTTTATATTGTATTATTAGACCTTTACACCAACTCATATCCTATAATTAACCTGCGATTCTCCCCACCAAGTGAAAGTAATGTACTTACACTGTTAATATAGAAGTTAAGACACCTTTCACAATAATGCAAGAAACGTAACTTCAACATCCATGAGTTTTGGAGGACAGAGATGCTAAGCAACAGGAAGGGGTAAAAGCAGAACACAAAACAAACAGGAAAATGCAATGGTGTGTTACACTTTTTATTTGCTTCCCATCTCTTAAGGCTGAGCAAACCAAAACGTTTGCAGTGGTGGATACAGGTGTTAATATCAGGGTAACTTTGAAGGGGTTTGAGTTGATGTCTTGTGCTGAAGAAGCTGGTTTCTTTCTTTAGCTCACAGACTGAAAGACTAGACCAGGAGAAAAGGTCATCCTCTCTTTGGTTTGCATGGTTCATTAGCATTTTGTCAACCAGCAAGATTCAGAATATAGGTTAGCTTATTTGTAGTGTGTGCTCACAGAAAGTTAAACTCAAACAGAAACACAGTCCACCCCATTTTTGAGTGTTTCAGGTGAAAACAAACTCAGGTTGTTGCAATGGTTTACCACTTCCTTTCGAACAGACAGCGCCCTCTGAATAGACGTTTGTTTTCAATCGTCATCATGTATTTCTTTGTAAGTTCTGGCATAGCTCAAGAATAACTTTTTACATTATTTGCACAAAATGTATCTGCACAATAACAACTTTAAGGTGTTACCAATGTTTTAAGTTCTCATACATATTAGTAATCTCCTAATACTTTATGTAAATAATAAACAAGAATAAAGGTATGTTGGGTCAGAACTTCACCCATTGCGAACAAGAGTGGATAAAGGAAACAGTTTGCAAAATGCCACACGCAAGTGTTGATACTCGCTGCAGTTTATTGTGAAAAGTCCACGACAGGGTTAATAATCAATAAATCTACAAATAATATTGTTGGTAAGATGTAATGTTTTGCACTTTGGCGCTCTGACAGTTTAAATGATAATCAAATGTCATTGTAGCTCCTCTAGTAGTAAGCATGAGACCCGTGTAAATGACCACTAGCAGTGTTTTATTTGGATTATTATTGTCTGTGCTTTATCTCATGAGACCTTTATTTTGACATCGGGTTGTCCGCAGGATGGACTAGTGACTAGTCTCAACGCGACCAGGCTCGTTCACGTAAAAACAGAAGAAGGCACTATGCTGTCCTCGTGCTGCGTTCTCTAGCTTGCAGAACTAGACAGCTAGCTTACAATTTGTCGTCTATTAAATAAAGTTGATGAACTCAAGCGAGGCAAGAAGTGTTGGTTTTTCTTGCGTTTACTTTGTTCACCAAGCAAGTATTTATACAGGACATTCGTTTTTTGTAAAACTGAAACAAACAGAAACAAAGGGATACATAAATCTCACGAAGATAATATTACAGTACATAGCAGGTAGCATGATACCACGAGAGCTAGCATGGCTAAGTGACAAATTATCCTAGAGGTGTAGAGACACAAATTCAACATAAACTCTTAATTATCTACATGGCATTGAATGTGGTAACAAAGAATAGGCACTTACAGACTAATAATGTCCAAAGCTCGCGCGTTAAAGGTAAGTCTTTGAAGAGGAATCTCGGCAGTGGCTGAATCCGTGTGCTCTTCTAACTGAGGTCAACTCGTCAATGAAAAAGAAACTAAACCTGCGTGACTTTGTAAATAATACTGTCCACTAGGTAGCAGTATTTCCCCACATATAAAACCCAAAGCTACCAAAAGCTTATGGAGGGCAGAACAGGCACGCTACGTAAGACGATACATGTGTAGAGCCAGAGACCGAAAATATAATTGTAATTAGTACCTAAAGTGTTTTTTGTGAACTGTTATAGAGCTCCTGCGGTCACGTGACTTTTGGTTGGGAGCCACCATTTTGGCAGTCAACATGACCACCGGTGCCAGTGTTTTCTTACCGAGCGAGTATACTTCTCATTTTAATTCAAGTGAAATTCGGCTTTATAGTACAAAATTAGAGAGATTAAATATAAGCGACCCATATAATTCACCCGGTGTGCTTTTCAAGAGCATAACCTCCTGCTCTGAAGACGATGTACCCGACTTGCGCTACGCAGACATCCACAGCTATCTTGTAAGCTTTCCATCAGTGTACTCAGGAGACTCCCTCAGAGCGTACAAAAGCTTGGAGGCTTACAAATGGTGTCAGTCCGGCTTCGTAAACAACATTCAACTGTGGAGTCTTACATCCAAAAACTTCGGCATCATCACTGCAAGGGTAAGTATTAAATTATTCCAGTTTGATAGGCAGTGTCACGTTAGCATTGTTTGTTTATTAGCTTGGCTAGCTAAAATCCGGACTCAACGGATTATCACTCTTTCTCCCTACAAAATAAGAAGGAATATTTCAACACGGGTTTGTTTACCACTAGCTTGCTACAAGCTAACTTGCTAACTGGCTAGGCTGCGCCAGAGCCACACTTGTTGAGTTAAAAAGGGACATCACAGTGTCCGTTAGCTATAATAACTGGGTGCTACTTCTTAAATTAAACTAATTAAATTTAATTAAACTGACCAGAAACTTTTTGTAGCATTGTACTGTATTCCTTCACCCACCTGATATGAAGTGATCACTGCATAAGCGAAAGCCAACGGCCGGGGGGTCCCATCTTTCAGTCTTTTTCTGAAGGCTCCTGGCTCTTTTAATCGCTCCAATCCACTTCTCCCTCCTCTCCGCGTCTTTAGGAATGCGATAATACGATACACCTTTCTTTTTCCCACGCCTATTTGTGCAACCTGGTGCACAGCAGTTATCCACCATCCTTGACAGTCTGCCAGTGCCTGTCAATTTACTGCCGCGATGACTGCCAAAATGGCTGCCCCTGTCGTATCTCGTCACGTGACCAGCATATATGACATCATCTGCAGGAGCTCTATACCACTTTGTTAGTTTAACAGCATTCCTGTTCACCCCTTTTGAGTCGGTGCTTGATTTGTTTGACAGTGGTACTTTAGTAGTAGTTCGTAGAGTCGCTAGCGCGCTCATTCACGTCTAAGTTGAGATAATGGCGGCAGCCTTCCCTGGATCCCCCCTTTAGCACCCCTTGATACGCGGAGCGAGGTATGTAATTCATGTAATGTGTTATTTAATACAAATGCATTTCATACGTTTGTGTAAATAATAATAATAATAATAATACATTTTATTTGTAAGCGCTTTTCAATCACTCAAAGACACTTTACAGATGAAAAATAAGTAATTAAAATACATTTAAAAACACAGAAACACAAGAAAACGCAGAGAAGTAGATACATTGTAAATAGAACAGCACAATACAACAGTCAGACAGAACAAAAACAGAATTAGGAAAAGTGGTGGTTAAGAATTATAGGCAGAGTGGAACAGGTGTGTTTTGAGTAGTGATTTGAAAAGTGAATAATAATGACATTCATTTCATGTAATTGTTGTTGCCTGCTATTGCCGTTGTCAATGTGTGACGCTAGCGTGCTAAAGCGCATTTGTCTAAGGACTATTTTGTATCCGGCTAAATTGCCTTTGTTATTTTCCTTTCAGTTTTCACGGTGTTGGTGCTATGCACTGTAACACCGCATTATGTAATAAAACCGCATTATGTAATAATGTAATAAATTTGCACACCATTATGTAATAACTGCTGCATTTTGTAATAATCTGCCGCATTATGTAATAAACTTCTTGAACGCAATATGTAATACATTTTGCCACATTATGTAGTAAGTTATTACATATTGCGGTTGTTACTACATAATGCGGGTGTTACGATTTGTTTTTTTGCAAAATGTAACAATTGGTGCATTATGTAATAACCAAACAAAATTTACATTAAAACAGCAAAATAATGTGTATTTTACTCAAAATGAATGCTTACAAATAAGTATTAATTTAACGATGCAATTAAATATTTAAGCAACTAAATGAAAAACAATTCAGCTGCAACATACAGCCTAATACACTGATCACACAATGGAACTGCAGAATAATAAAGTGAATTTTAACAATGTTCTTTACCTACAGTAAAACAGGCCATGACTCACATTTCACACACATATAGCCAATCTATCAGTATGGAGGGTACTGCCTATCAGAATTCCATTTGATTTATGCTGTTCAGGCACTTAGCCTAAGCCACTACTTGACATTGCTCCTCCTACAAGGTACTGATTGGGACTGGTGTCTATCACTGGCTAGGCTAGGTCTGCTAGTGGAAAGGCAATGTTTAAACGTAAGTTATTATCTATGAATAATTTGTTTTGATTGTACTACAAACTAAGCAGGATTTAGACTGAGATACTGTGTCCTCAATGAACATGAAAAGAAAACCTTTTATGCTAATATGTGTTAGCTTAGCTTATGGTTGGCTATGTCAACACCAGCTAACTTCAGTGGCGGTTCTTCCATTAGGCAAACCTCGGCAATTGCCTAGGGCCTCAACCAAATAGGGGCCCCCAAATCTGACCATCCCAGTCACAGTAAAGACACAAAAAACGAATGTTAATTTGTTACTTAAGTGAAGTAAAAAAACAAAACACATTTCTAATAAAAAAACAAGAAATATCAGCATAATACCGAATTAATGTCTAAATAATAATTGTCCAAGCACACATACCCCCCTCCATTACTGTGCATTGACTAGTCCATAATATGATGACGTAGCAATAATGACGTGCCTTCAAACCAAAGCAGCGGGAAGTAAACTGTATGCGACTCGGTAAAAATGAAGCGGAGCTACGAAAGTGGTTATTCTAAAAGAAAGAGAGCAAAAGAGAGCAAAAGAATTGCAGATACACTGCCAAAATTAACGTCCTTTGGCTTTTTTACATCTCCTGCTGCTACAGCATCCGCTGTAGTAGCTCCTGAACTTGCTAGTTCTACATGCTCAGCAGGTATTGATGAGGAACATGTTGAAGTGGAAGGAGAGGTGGCTATGGGTGCCGAAGGAGAAGAGGTGGCTATAGAAGCCGAAGCAGAGGAACAGGTGACTCTGGATGATGAAGACGAAGGTGATTTAGTGGTGAGTAGTGCTAGGCCATTTACCACCAGCAGTGGAGATAATTTAATAATAGGCGACGACCCTGCACATTGGCCAGAAAAGTTAACAGACAGAGAGCGTTGTTCAATAGTACAGAAAGGACCAGTGCAGATACGAGGAGATTTCCCCCAGAACACTCAGGGCAGACGATTCACAAACACGTACTACAACATGAACATGAAGAATGGCGAAAAAATCCAGAGGTCCTGGCTCGTGTACAGCATGATGAAAGACCGCGCTGTTTGCTTCTGTTGTCGGCTGTTTGGCAATTGCAACAAGCAGCGGTTCAGCTCCGATGGCACAAACGATTGGAAAAATTTAGCAGCCATTTCAAGAATGAGGGCCCCATGTCTATATTTTGCCTAGGGCCCCAAAATGGCTAGATCCGCCCCTGGCTAACTTAACCAATAATATAATAATATCTGACAGGAAAATCTGTTTTCCTCGTCTCTGTTTCCTTCTCTCTTATACATTTGAATCTATTGATAGGAACAAAGCAAATATTTTTAAAAGGTCCATGTTTATTGAGTCATTTATGAGTAAGTTGAAGTTGAGTAAGCTACCTTTTTGTATATTTGACTATTTTAAAGAATTAGCAGTAGGCTAACAGACTAGTAGCCTAGACTAAACTTGCTGGGACAATTGCTCTGTCAGTTAGCATTGCGCTAGCTGTGCTGCGCTTTAGAACCGTACTCCTTACAACGGAGGTTTTGAGTTTAACACGCAGCTGCGCACGAAGTTGAATGTGATTGCTGTGTAACGACGCACACAGGATCAGCTAATTCCTAGCTAAACTCCGGTTAAACTGCTTGGAAACCGGAAGTAGTCTTATTTCTAGTTATACCTCAACAGATGCAGTCTGGTGGATGCATTTTGTGCCATAATTACCAACAAAAGCTTAATAGGAATGTAAAGTGAACTTTAGTATAATAAAACGCAAATAATGTTGAAATATATTATTAAATAGTGTAGGCTACTTTTTGTGGAAATCTAAACGTGATTAATTAATCATTTGAAGACAAATTAATATGTGAGTAATAGGGTGATTTCACGCAAATTCTCGGGAAAGGAGGGGGTGAACATGTCGCGGACAGAGAACTCGAGAAGCAAAAGTTATATTTGCTGCACTGCATTCGAGGTGTTGTGGACACGGTGGAAGATCCTATAGAAAAGACACCTCCACCACGCTCCGAAGAAAGTCTGTTTAGGATAATGTCGCAAAAACATTTAACAGTAGATTTCCCAGCAGAAGACCGAGCAGCCCGGCACATTTAAAAAATCTATGGAAGCGCTTGAATTGCTTGATTGCTGAGCAGACACATGACCCTGGGCCCCGTGAGCCGTGAAATATCACTGCTTATTCCAAATCTACTAAGTGCAATAGAGGGTGTACACGACAGTGATAGTGTTAGATTGCTAGATTTTTTCCCCCATACAAATAATCTGTTCTTTGTCGAGTTTTAGATGGGCACTTGCCTATTTAAGCAACTCCTATATTGTAGCCTTTATTGTACTGAAGGCCTATCTGGTGTAATAAGTGTAAATGTATCATACATTATTATTAATAGCCTACTACTAATAATAATTCATAAAACTAATTCTGTTAGTGTGTCGGCTATAATGGAGCCTTGTTTCATCCTGCAAACTGGTTTAGTCTCCTCTAAAACCACGTCAGTTTCAAGATTAGACTAACACCTTAGAAATACGCCCTCTAGTGTCTGATGTGAACTTCTCTGAAGACACAGCATTTGAGATCAAGCTAAAACGCAGCTGCAGGTTAAACCACAGGTACAAATGACACAGCAATGGAGCTTCTTGCGTCACCGACGAGTTTAAAACCGTGTTAAACTCCAAAAAGTGGCTAAGCTAGCGACAGAGCAACTGCCCCACTAATACTAAGGCTAACTTGCTGTGTTAGCCTCCAAATATATTATTGTTGTTATTATTATTATTATTATTATTATTGTCATTTTTATGTTCGTCTACTATTGTTATTTTCATCTATTATTGTATTAAATGTCCCAGATGTAAAGCACTTTGAGCTGCATTATTATTATTATTATTATTATTATTATTATTATTATTAACAACACAGAAATCATAAGTTAATAGGGCACATTCCCATATTGGTAACGCTATATTAGAGCTTATTAAGAATTAGTATTACCATGGAATATATATTCAGTAGAACATTCCCTATTTAATTATGACTTCCTCCCCCCACAGATCTTCTATTTACCACTCTGCTGACCTGCACCCTTTGGGTCTCATCTGCTGGGTACGGGCAGCAGCAGACTATGAGTGAGGATGTCTACAAGGTCATTGTTAGTAAGCTAAGGGGAGAGTTCAATGTACCTGTAGCTGAACGGACAAGAGCTCAAAAAAATGCTTTAGTGAGGCTGTGGAGGAATAGAGATATATATTCGATCAGCAATGATGGTTACACATTATTGTGTGCCGGCAACCAGTCACTAGAACATCTGAAGTTGGCAAAAGGGTTAAAAATGGTATGGATGACACAAAGGGATCTGGTGCCAGGAAGTTAAATAAACGAATGAATGAGCAATATTCAGGCATCAGTGAACAAAAGATTCAAAAGGTCCTGGAACGATCCAAAATCTACCAACTTCATAAGGCTAGGTTTGCAAACAAACCCATTCCTAGACCCATCAGGGCCAAAGAGGTACAGGATCGCCATCAGGTTGACCTCCTGGATATGGGGAAAATGAAATTAGTCATGGTCGTTCTACATATCGATACATTCTGACAGTAATTGATGTGTTTAGCCGCTATGTATAGCTGAGACCACTAAAGGGCAAAGAGAGTGCAGAGATTGCAAAACATCTTCATGATATTTACTTGGAACATGGCCCTCCCAAAGTTTTGCAACACGACCGAGGGGCAGAATTTAAAGGAGCAGTTCGAAGGCTGATGGAATCCATGCAAGTCAGAATAATAGAGAGTTCACCATACCACCCCCAAAGCCAAGGCAAGGTAGAGAGGTCACACAGAATACTAAGAAAAAAGATTATGTATGATCTGGTGAATTTTCAGAAAGGTGGGGTTAACTGGGTTAAGCATCTACCAGAATATTCAAGAGTGATGAATGAGGACCCTAAGGAAGTGTTAGGTTGGATGTCTCCATTTGATGTTTATTATGGGAGAAAAAGCAATAGAGTAGTGCATCCCTTAGCAGGGTCTCCATCCACTGTCAGAAAGGAATCTACAACCAAATGTACCCTCCCTGAAACAGCGAGGCAACTTTGAGGCTAAGCGGAGGAGACTGAGAAAAAAGGCAAAGAAAGCCACTGAGCACTGTCATAATCGGATGATCAGAAATGCATCTAAACAAAATCCACCATCTATTTATTATGTTGGTGATGCTGTTTTGGTCAGGGTGAAAGATGGTGCCCATCGAGTTTCAAAGAGGTTTCGGGTATTGACTGGCACAGTTGTGAAACAAAATTTAAAGTTTCCAAAATACAAAGTTCAGTTTCAGATCCCTGGTGACCCCCAAAATGCAAGTGAAATGGTTCTTTGTGTCTGATGTGACAAGTACAACACGATTACAAGAAAGAAAACGCTCTAAATCTTTAAAGTCCGCAAAACCTTTACATCCATGTTTGATACCGTACACACATGGAGACAGACTGGAGGAATTCGTGTCAATGCAATTGAGGATACGGTTTGACCCAGCACCAGACGGAAATTGCCAGTTCTCAGCCATATCTGATCAGCTAGCCACACACGGAATATTCAGATCAGCAGAAAATTTAAGAGATGAAATTGTTCAAGATCTCAGATCTAATCCGATTTCTGCAAACGGAACACCTTTGTTAGATTTTGTTGATGGGAATGACTTGGATGGCTACTTGGATAGTATGTCACAATGTGGGACCTATGGCGACCACATAACTCTACAAAGGGCTGCTGAGATTTTCAATGTTCAGTTTCTCATTGTTTCCTCACTAGGTGTTGATGCATCTTCCATAATATCTCAGTCTAATAGATATTGTGACAGTTGTCCTTTGTTAGTCCTTGGACACATTGCTGAGGGACATGGAGAACATTACTTAAGTCTGGAAGGATCAGTCTCTTCATTTATTGAAAACATCTTAGAAGCAGAGAGAGAAAGGATAATTCAACATAAAAATGAATCAGACCAAGAGAGTGAAAATGAAGAACTCACATCAAACGACAACACAGACAATGAAACTCTTACTGATGGACCACATGATGATGCCACACTGAATGAACCTCACAATGATTCCCAACTAGATGAACCCCAAAATGATGTCCATCTTCTAGATGATCAGTCCAACGATGATGCTCAACGAGACCAAGATGATGTCCAGTTGTGTGATAATGATGCGGAAAACAGAATGCATGGCACACCCATCTTGCCTACAGAATTGCTGTCATTTATCATCCAGTTGACCCTTAATGCAGACTCCTCAATGCTCTGGGCATTCAATAGAGTTTCTAAACTTTTTCGAGATCTTGCAAATCCGTTCCATCCGCAAATCTACATCAGAGAAACTGTAGCTGACACCCTAAAGTTGGATTATGATCATGACAATTCCATAAGCATAATGAGGCTCTATAAATCCACTGGACGCAGTAGTGGTCTTGCTATTAGACTGAGGGAGCTATTCAGCCAAAATAGCAGGTGGATGAGGGCCTGGCTTCTGATTAAGCACATTGGCCATGGTCATTTTAATATCAAGGACATTTTTTGGAAACCTTAGGGCTACATTTTGTTTTGCATTGTAGGTAGATTTTCTTGAGTCTCCCTAGTTCAAATGCAGATTTTTAGATGGGTTAGTTGTGTGGTTATATGTGTGCCATGGACTGTAATATGTCTAGAACATTGTTAAATTTTACGTTTCCACTTTATTATCCACTACAATTCCATTGTGTGTGTGTTAGGCTGTATGCTGTGGCTGGATTGTTTTTCATTTAGTTGATTGAGATATTCGGCCTATTATCAATGATTGCCATAATATTTGCTGTTCATTACACATTGTTCATCCATGATGTCTGTACCTCTACAGGATGGTATCTGTTCTTTGTCTAAACAAGGCATTATTGGGCATTTAGAGAATAAATAATTTGAAATAATTAACTGTTCGACGTCATTTGTTCTGCAACTATTTTTTGTCTCTTACTCTGGGTTTGCCTAATATAGGCTATCCTACATTTTTGTGTCAGAATAATACTTAGTATAATTTTGTGACACTGCCAGTGCTACATTAATGCAGGTACTATTACTGTGTTATTGGAAATATGCATCATGAAGGAATGTTAAGGTTACATGGAACATGACATTTATTGAATAGGCTAGACTACATGGTGCTGTTGTGCAAAGCCCATGTTTAATTATTTGGTGCTGTATGTCTTTTCTTTACTGCTGCTTGACCATAGACAGAGATTTAGTTTTTCTAAATTGGTTAACTATCAGAAGCACTTACCTCCAAACTTGGTCTCATGACTAATCTAACTGCAAATATGAATCGAAAATAACCCCTTGTGCGTTTAAATGAGCACAACCAAAGTTAAAAGGTGGATTGTTACAATGTAAGCTGAGCAATAGTTGTCATACTGTCCTCTTAATTATTATTTTTGAGTAAAATACACATTATCATGCTGTTTTTAGTCAATGAAAATGTCAATTTCGGTTGGTTATTACATAATACACCAATTGTTACATTTTGCTATAAAAAAAATCGCAACACCCGCATTATGTAGTAACAACCGCAATATGTAATAACTTATTACATAATGCGGCATAATTTATTACATATTGCGTTTAAGAATTGTATTACATAATGCGGCAGATTATTACAAAATGTGGCAGTTATTACATAATGGCGTGCACATTTATTACATTAATACATAATGCGGTGTTATAACATAATGCGGTGTTACATGCACACTCATCTGAATTAAAAGTACACCCGTATGGAAACACTCCAAGCCTGTTTATTCAACATTGAGGAGCCGCTACAGTGAAAACTCGTCGCTCGACGTGGAGTGAGGATCAGCTCGACGTCCGCCATTCTGTGATGCATGACTGCCACCTTCTGTTCGGACGCCCGCACTTCAGCCGGCACCCAGGCAAGATCAGTCTACTTCGTTCATGCCGACTGCCGCACAAAAGGCAAGGGGACTCTTTTGATTGCGAACAGTGATATTCATGTAATGGACTGAAGTCACCTTTATATAAAAATATACTGTACATGTTTACAAGGTAGATTTAAATATACAGAAGGTATTTTCATTTAAAATATAATTTTAAAAAAGGACTATTGAACCTGTTAATGTAAAATCGTTTATAGGTAAATCTGAATGTGTTAGCATTCATTGGTAAGCTGTTTGTGTGCTAGCCTACATTTTGTTGATGATAATCGCCCAGTGCATGTTTGATATTAAGCCTTTGCTGAGTTATTAAGCTATAGTTCAGTGCAACCAAACAGCAGCACAACTTCAACTAAAATGTCACTTAATGGAGAAGAAGTAGAT
The DNA here is from genome assembly GCF_036324505.1 of Eleginops maclovinus. Classification (NCBI taxonomy): domain Eukaryota; kingdom Metazoa; phylum Chordata; class Actinopteri; order Perciformes; family Eleginopidae; genus Eleginops; species Eleginops maclovinus. Next base: position 14,461,081 of record NC_086368.1, on the reverse strand, counting down.
AGCACACATTCACAAACAGATGACCTACATCCAGTCAGGTCTAGTTCACGTGAAAGAACATTTACAGAAAAGGGATTAGAGATGCACGAACAGGAAGCCATTAGACACAAGAAAGCATTTATGAGAGCTTATGGCTCCTGGAAAGAGATGGCAGGGAAACTTAGGACCGCACTCAAATCGTTCTGTTCTCAAGATGAACTGAATAAAATCAGAGAAGACATCCAAATTCGACACAATGCAGTAAGTGAATGTTATGAGCCCATTCAACGCAACCACAATGCCACTCCAGACATAGTACCAAAAATGGATGCTTGTATAGCAATCACTACAGAGATCATCGAAATAGTAGAGAAACGACTAGAGACTGTAGAAGAGGTCTTCAATAGCGAACTTGAGAAAGTACGAGTGAGGATGTCACTTAATAGGGATGAGTATGGGTCTATCTTCGGACACACAAACACAGATACTGTACTCTCTCTAGCAGAAAATTCAACCCACTCAAAGGGCTCAAGCAAACATGTAGATGCGGGAGCAGAACTCGCAGCTCAACAAGAAAAGGTCAAAGCAGTGCACCAAATACAAGCCCAAGAAGAAGTTCTTAAAAGGATAGAGGCTAACATGCGGCAGGAAAGGAAAAGGTTACAGCAAATTCAAGCAGAGTCAGAAGTAAGAATAGCAGAGGCGAGAGTAAACGCATACGAGAGCCTTGAACATGACTCCAGAGACTGGCTAAAAGAGACTGATCTCACAGCTGAATTCAAGAGCCAGCTTAATCCAACGGCGAAAGCCTACCGGCATCCACAAGCACACGCCACTGCACTAGCATCTCCTGAGAAAGATGGCCTTACCCAAGCAATCCTTACCTCACTCAGTATGAATCGCCTGCCTGCTCCAGAGCCACCAATGTTCTCTGGCGAAGCCCTGAAATATCCGCCAGCCTCTCCCAGCTCATGAGAAAATGTTCTATTTGAAAAACTACTTGAGCGGAGACGCACGTAAAGCTGTAGAGGGATTCTTCTACAGAAACTCAGAAGAAGCATATCAGGGGGCTTTAATGGTCCTGGAAGAGAGGTACGGAAACCCCTTCATTGTGCAAAGGGCCTTTAGAGACAAGCTCATGAAATGGCCCAAAGTTGGTACCTGTGATCCTGCTGCACTTCGAGAGTTTGCTGACTTCCTGAGAGGATGCGTGGAGGCAATGCCTCATGTGAAAGGATTGGCCATCGTGGACGACTGTGAAGAGAACCACAAGCTGCTGAAGAAATGACCGGACTGGATCACACGAAGATGGAGCAGAGTCGTCTGTGAAAGGTTAGACGAATCTGGGGATTACCCAAGCTTCTCCTGTTTCACAAGGTTCATCCAAAAGGAAGCTCGGATAGCCTGTAACCCTGTCGCCTCTCCACTTCTGATCCAGGCCACAGACGACAGGCAGCCCAAGAGAGCTAGAGCACTTCACACTTCACACTAAAGGGAACAATCCCACGGAAAGGGTCGAGAAAGCGTTGAGCACCAAGTCAAGGCCACCTTGTCCTATCTGCAAAGATGAAACGCACAACGTCGCGAGGTGCCCCACCTTTGCAGCAAAATCTCTGGAAGACAAGAAGGCCTTCATACGGGAAAACTATTTGTGCTACGGATGTTTGAGAAAGGGACACAGCAGTAAAGATTGCAGAACACGATACACCTGTGGCACATGCAACAGACGTCACCCCACCTGCATGAAGAGAGAGAGAACCGATCTGTGGAAGCAAAAGAGAAATAGTCCACTTCCACAGATAAAGGCACTAGTCAGGAGGAGATCAAAGTGACGTCCCACGCAGTGACGCAGCGCGCCTCTGCCACATCAAGCATCATCCCTGTTTTCATGTCATCTGCAAGTGTACCCCAGAAAGAAGTTCTAACATATGCTCTTCTGGATACGCAGAGCGATTCGACATTTGTCTTGGAAGACCTACTCGAAGAGCTGAACGTAGAGACTAAACCAGTACAGCTCAAACTGAGCACCATGACAGCTGTTGACACACCCATAGCAAGTAAAAGTGTCCACGGCCTGCAAGTTCGAGGACTACAGTCTGAAAAACAGATTCAGCTACGCCAAGCCTACACTCGTGACTTCATCCCGGTCGACAAGTCCTACATCCCGACTTCCAAAACAGCGCTGCAGTGGCCTCATCTAAAGCATCTAGCAAACAAACTTCCACTGCTGATGGACTGTGAAGTGGGACTGTTAATCGGAAGTGACTGCCCGCTGGCGTTAGCCCCCCTGGAAGTCGTCACAGGAGGTGAAAATGATCCATTCGCCCAGAGAACGAAACTCGGCTGGAGCATCGTAGGCTCATCCAACCCACATCTGGATCGCCAGGGAAACCAGAGGTACGTCCATCGAGTGACAGCGAAAGAAATACCAGCGCCATCAACCACTGATGTGCTGAAGGTCTTGGAATCAGACTTTAATGAAAGGAAGTATGCAGACAAAGACAAGTATGTGTCACAAGACGACTTTCGCTTCATTCAGTTCCTGAGTGACAACATAACTCAAAAGGAAGATGGACACTATGAAATGCCCCTCCCTTTCCAGAGCACAGAGCCTCCTCTGCTGCCAAACAACAACAAGCTGGCTACAGTTCAACTGCAGCACCTAAAGAAAAGATTGAAGAATAACGAGCAGTATAAAGAACAGTACAAGGCCTTCATGAAGAATATGATAAAGAAAGGCGATGCAGAGCCAGCTTTCCTGCGACAGGAGAGCAGACTACATGGTACATACCACACCATGGGGTATTCCACCCCAAGAAGCCAGAGAAGCTAAGAGTCGTCTTTGACTTTTCAGCGAAGTTCCGTGGTCTCTCACTAAACGATACGCTGCTAACAGGTCCGGACCTGATCAACTCCCTCCTTGGAGTGCTCTGTCGTTTCAGGAAAGAAACCGTAGCCATCATATGCGACATCGAGAAAATGTTCCATCAGTTTTATGTTTCTCCTGAACTGCGGAACTACTTACGGTTTCTCTGGTGGGAGGATGGAGACCTTGAAGCAGAGCCTCAAGAGTATCAAATTGCTGTCCACCTATTCGGCGCGGCTTCATCACCCGGATGTGCCAACTTCGGTCTGAAGTATTTGAAGAAGATGAAGAAGATTCAACTTTATTGTCATTGCACAGAGTACAAGTACTAGGACAACGAAATGCTGTCTCTGCATTTGACCCATCCTAGTGTTAGGAGCAGTGGGCTGCCATCATGTACGGCGCCCGGGTTGGCACGCCAACATAAAGAAGAGTACCCATCAGCATCAGCCTTCGTCGAAAGGAACTTCTACGTGGATGATGGACTCATGCAGCTCCAGCGGAACGTGCTCTCGGTATCCAATGGTCCCTCGAACATGACACCTTCAGCTTCAACGTGAACCTACAGACCAAGCCCTCCACACGTCGCGGCATCCTATCAGTTATTGCTTCTTTGTACGATCCAGTCGGACTTGTGGCTCCGTTTATCCTAACTGGAAAGTGCATCCTTCAGGAGCTATGCCGTCGAGGCATCGGATGCGATGACCCACTCCCCGAAGACTTAAGCCCATGGTGGGAGAAATGGAAGAGCGGCCTACAAAGGCTGAAGGAAGTCTCAATACCGAGATGCTACCAACCACAAGGCTTCTGCAAAACTGTCACAAGGGAACTTCACCACTTCTCGGATGCCAGCAATATAGGATATGGCTCGTGCTCCTATCTGAGAAGCAAGAACGAAGATGGTAAAGTTCACTGCAGTCTTGTGATGGCAAAGGCTAGAGTTGCACCTACAAAACTCACAAGCATTCCAAGATTGGAACTTTCAGCAGCGGTGGTCGCTGCAAGATCAAGTGTCATGCTGAGAAACGAGCTCGAAATGCCGATCCATGGAGAGTTTTTCTGGACTGACTCCCAAGTTGTCCTGGCTTACATCAACAATGAAGCAAGAAGATTTCATGTCTTCGTTGCCAATCGTGTGCAAATGATCAGAGAACACACCAACCCCAGCCAGTGGCACTACATAGACACAACAGAAAACCCTGCTGACCACGCGTCGAGAGTTCTCAATGCAGCAGACATCTCCTCAACGAACTGGCTACCAGGACCCAAGTTCCTGTGGGAACAAGAAATACATTCAGAGTCTCACCTCACTCCAGAGTTGCTCGTCGGTGATCCTGAGGTCAAGTCAACGCAGGTGTTTGCAACAAAGTTGAACCTTCCCAACCAAACATTCTTACCCGTCTGAATCGATTCTCCTCCTGGTCAAAACTCCTGAAAGTCGTTGCAAGAATCAAGAGGCTGAATTCAAAGCAAACCCATTCCGGCAAACCTGTGAGCGTGGAAGAACGCGAGAGAGCTGCCGAATCAGTGATGAGGCTTGCACAAGAAGAAGCGTTCTCCCAAGAGATGAAGACACTTCAAAAGGGAGAAAGTCTTCAAAACTCTAGCCCTCTGTTTCGCTTGGATCCCATCTTAGAAGGAGGTGCATTTCGTGTCGGCGGGAGACTGGATCGGTCATCCCTAATCCTAGAAGTCAAACACCCCTTGATTCTACCCAAAGAAGGACATATTACCAAGCTGATCTTGACCCACTGCCACGAGAATATCTGTCACCAAGGACGAAATCAAACTCTAACAGAACTTAGAGCCAATGGGTTTTGGGTCATTGGTTGAAGTAAATCAGTTGCTAAACTGATACACAGATGTGTGAAGTGCAGAAGACTCAGACGGCCAGCAGAAGAACAACGCATGGCTGAGCTTCCTAAAGAGCGCATAGAAGTCTCTGCTCCCTTCACATACTGCGGCATCGATTGCTTCAGCCCATTCATCACCAAGAAAGCCCGCAAAGAGCAAAAGCGGTATGGCTTAATCTTCACCTGCCTCGCCTCTCGAGCTGTACACATTGAGATGCTTGAGGACTTATCCACAGATGCATTTGTCAATGCCTTAAGATGCTTCATCATTCTCAGAGGAGCCGTTCGTCAACTCCATTGCGATCAAGGAACCAATTTCGTGGGAGCTAGAAATTATTTTGAAAAGGCACTGAAGCAATGTTACACCAAAACGATCGAGAGCTTCCTCGCAGAAAAGCAATGTGAGTTCATCTTCAATGCTCCCTCAGCAAGTCACGCTGGCGGCGTCTGGGAGCGCCAGATTCGGACCGTTCGTAATGTCCTAAATGCCACACTCCATCAATACCCAGGCAGACTCGACGACTCTTCCCTTCGAACTCTGTTCTATGAAGCTATGGCCATTGTGAACAGCCGTCCGTTAACTGTAAACGGGGTGAATGATCCTACCTCACTCGAGCCATTAACTCCGAACCATCTCATACTGATGAAGTCCAAGATTGCCCTTCCACCGTCTGGCAAATTTGAGAAGGAGGATGTCTATGCAACTAAAAGGTGGCGAAGAGTCCAGTACCTCGTCGAACAGTTCTGGAGCCGATGGAAGAGAGAATATCTCATGAACATCTCCACACGGCAAAAGTGGCACACGACTCGGCGCAACATTAAGGTAGATGACTTAGTCATTATAAAGGAAGACACCCCTAGAAATCAGTGGCACCTGGGACGAGTGGTTGAAACCACAAAGGAAAGTGATGGACTTGTGCGTCGCGTTAAGGTGTTAGTAGGAGAAAAGACATCAGGGAAACAAGATCGCCCTACCAAACCTTCGATTATAGAAAGGCCCATTCAGAAATTAGTTCTGCTCCTCGAGAGTGAGTGATCAGTCTAGTTGTCTACACGTTTATCCCCTCCTTATGACATAGGCTACCTTTTCTTAGTTATTACGTAGTACTCACCTGCACATTTCTAGAAACACTGATACAGACATAGGACTCAAGTGTGAGCCTTCAGTCAGGTTGATCCATGTCTTCATTCTTCATAACATGAGTGGTGGGAGTGTAAATGACCACTAGCAGTGTTTTATTTGGATTATTATTTTCTGTGCTTTATCTCATGAGACCTTTATTTTGACATCGGGTTGTCCGCAGGATGGACTAGTCTCAACGCGACCAGGCCCGTTCACGTAAAAACAGAAGAAGGCACGTTACGTAAGACGATACATGTGTAGAGCCAGAGACCGAAAATATAATTGTAATTAGTACCTAAAGTGTTTTTTGTGAACTGTTATACCACTTTGTTAGTTTAACAGCATTCCTGGTCACCCCTTTTGAGTCGGTGCTTGATTTGTTTGACAGTGGTACTTTAGTAGTAGTTCGTAGAGTCGCTAGCGCGCTCATTCACGTCTAAGTTAAGTTAATGGCGGCAGCCTTCCCTGGATCCCCCCTTGATACGCGGAGCGAGGTATGTAATTCATGTAATGTGTTATTTAATACAAATGCATTTCATACGTTTGTGTAAATAATAATGAGATTCATTTCATGTAACAGTGCTTAATTTGTAAATCATAAGGTGCCGGAACGCAAAGTACATGACAGCTCAGGGATGACGAGACGCGTACAGGTCCCGGAACGTATACATAAAAGGTGCTGAAAACAACATGAAAATGTCCACTTGCAACGCTGTGGGACATACAAGCCTCGATTTCAAATAGTATCCATGGTATAAATGTTATGACGATAATTTACAATTATTTTAGGATAGTACGCACAACGCACAACAACAACACATCACCACAGGTGGGACTTCAGTATACAGCCAGCAATCAATTTCTCAACAGGTTTAACGTGTAAAAAAATATTGATTATTCAAAGATTGGCACGGCGGCCTATTAATAGACAGTATGTTTGCTCACCATATTTAGTTGTTTAAAACACCCCACATCACGAGCATGTCCGGATTGTCCTCCATCTCTTTTTTTCTACTTTTACTGCGTGTGTCTGTGGCAGTTCTGTGTCCTTTGGCCACCCAGGACCTCACGTACGGGACTGGATTGAATTTAGCCAGGGGGGGTCCAACAAGATTTAGGAAGAGTAAAGATGACATGGTGGATGTGAGCAAAGAGCTACGGTTGGGAGTGCAAATCAAGTTCATTTGTGAAAATCCGCGCTCACATTCAGCACTTGCAATTGGAATGCTGTTGACAGCAACAAGTAACTCCATCAGCTCATCGGGGGGGTCTTTGCCATCTGAGTCTCTGTACCTTCTGTAGGCCCGTATGACTGCGCGCGGGTTGGCAATGTTGAAGCGCTGACACAGTGACTCGACCTCAGTCTCTCCATACAGCGCACCTGCGTCCTCGGGCCAGTATTGTGCGTAAAGCACCTTCAACTCCTCAATGAACTTGTTATATCCAGTTTTATCTGGCATCCGGCCTCCTTGAGATAACATACGGTCCTCCAAGTTCTTGGCCACAATTAGAAAAAACTGCTTGGGGTCGAGTGATCTGTCGCTTGATTTTCCTCCATTCAGCGTGATGCCATGGAAAGAGTTTTCCTCAATTCCCCTTTGGCTCAGTTCAGTGTAGCGACCTGGCCGATCCGACATGGCCTCAAGTACCCTGATTTCCCGACAAATTGACTTGTGTGCTGAAATGATGGTAATGTCTCGTTTTTGAAGCTCGACTGAGAGCTCAGATAATTCTTGCAATGCATCGCACATTATGCCTAAATTGTTCACAAACGCATGCGAAGATAAGCGCATAGCAAGCCCACTGTATGTTTGCTTTGTGACACTGTTACGGGAGGGATCTTCTGATGCAGTTTTGAAATGCTTGTAAAGTGCTGGGTAGTTCTTCCACACTGCTTCAACGGTTCTAAAACTTGATGCCACCCATCTAGTGTCTAAAATACGACCTATTTTGCATAGCTGGACATCCAAGCTCTCAGCTGACTCTCTCAGCTCCATTCGATTTTTGTTAGATGTGCTATACAGTGCATATATCTTGTCCATCAATATTTTAAAGTGATTTATAGCACCCATCTCTTTCACTACGTCTGCGACTGCAAGCTCAAGCCTGTGGGCTGAGCAGTGCCACACAGTAATGTTGGGAAACATGGCCTGGAGCCGACTCGCCACTCCGCTTTTACGCCCTAACATAACCGAAGCACCATCACAAGTTACTCCAATGAGGGTCTTAGAGAGAAAATCCTGTGTCAAATGCAGGCGCTCCAGAGCAGACAACAGTTTGTGGACAATACCTTGAGCAGTTAGATCATCTAGCTCTACGAGTTCAGTAAAAATGTTTGTAGGCTTGTCCATATCGGGCAACTGAGCCCTAATGTATATTATCAAGCAGCTCTTTTTGCTTAAACTGGTTGACTCATCCAGCATTACACTGATTTTGGGAGTGCACTGTACTATTTTTTCAAACAGTTTTCTTTTCATTTCTTCAGAAATATGTTTCTGTATGTTTCCACATGCAACATTGGAATGTAAAATTCTCCCCATATCGAGTCCATTTAATTCTTGGCAATCAATCTCCTGTTAGCCTCCTTGTACGCCGTGCGAAATACGCGAGCTGTAGTGGCCATCTGTTCAGACTGACTATTAATTATAGATTGTCCTAAAGTGTCCACTTTTGCCTTTTCGAGAATGTTTGCTGCTGCTAGGTGAGCCTTGGTACGGGCATGTTCAAATACCTTTTTTTCTAAGTGCGCGTTGCTGTTTTATAATATCTGAAGCAGATGAGGTTACTGTGCATAAAACCCACTCTTTTGCCAGTTTCATCCCCGACGTCTTCTCTGCCCCCAAAGTCCCCACCGCCTTACACGTTGTGCAACCCAAACCTGATTTTCCCCTAAAAAGCCAGGGATAGTAAGTCTGCTTCACTTTTAGCTGAGCTTCTGTCCAAGCAGTTGTGCATCCCATCCCTGACCTGTCGCTGGACGTCCCACACTCCTCTACGCTCTCCTCTCCTACTGACTCTTCCTGCTGTAAGCCTGATGTCGCGGTTCCACTTGCCTGCTCCAGCTGTTGTACCGGGCTAGTTGATGCCAGGGTACCCACCGGTTGCTGTTGGTGGTCCACCTGGCCGACGGTAGCTGGCTCCTGCTCCGGCTGGCGGTGAACCTGACCCGCTGCTGACACGGTGCCAGCCTCCTGCCCGGGCTTGGCTAGCTGTCGGTTAGCTAGCTGGCTAGCTGTTGCGGCGCTAACCTCCTCCTGGTTTTGACCATCAACATGACCGCTGCAGCTGCCCTCGTCGCTGCTTGTGGAGGATTTTCTGACTCGTTTTGAAGTGTCTATTACCTCTTCCTTCTTTTTGAAGAAAGACAGGTAATTTAACTGTCTTTTTGACATGCTTGCATTTAATTAGTTTCTTCCTCTCTGCGAAGTGCTCCTCATGTGGCGAATTTCAAAAGTGAACGCGTTTGTCCGTTGGTCCAGCTTTTCAGTGCGTCAACACAGATCTCCGACTCTTTCAAATCTTAATCTTAATAAACGACATGAAATTCTTGGGATTTTTTTCTGTAAATTAATATCTGTATATTTTATTTCATTTTAACCATTTTTTTATTTTTATTTTTTGTGAGAGGTACCGGATCTGCCCAAATAGGTGCCGGAACACAGGGTGGCCAAAATGAAGAGGTGCCGGATCCTGCTCCGGCTCAAATTAACCACTGGTTGTTGCCTGCTATTGCCGTTGTCAATGTGTGACGCTAGCGTGCTAAAGCGCATTTGTCTAAGGACTATTTTGTATCCGGCTAAATTGCCTTTGTTATTTTCCTTTCAGTTTTCACGGTGTTGGTGCTATGCACACTCATCTGAATTAAAAGTACACCCGTATGGAAACACTCCAAGCCTGTTTATTCAACATTGAGGGGCCGCTACAACCCGAGATCGTTGAAAAACAGGGTTTATTGCAGTCTCCGACCGACCCGTGGGAACTGATGAAAAAGGAAAGTAAACAAATAATCATATAAATAAATATGCTAATACAGAGCTTGTAGCTTAATGTAATTAAACGAATACACCAATAAACACACCTCGTAGGCTGCACACTACCAAAGGGCTTAATCTTGTCTTCTTTCTTCGTTTTCTTTGTTTACATTAATGTTGTAATCTTGTCTTGTATTCTTTCTTTATTTACATTAATGTTGTAATTCTTTAAATTTACTTAAACTTTACCTAGTGTGGAGACAACCGGCAGTGTTATTTTTCCCTTGTCATGCTCTGCCGGGCGGTGTAACATTAAAAGGGTACCGTGTAGAAACGCAAAACAACTAATGAGCCCGCCTCAACTGAAAGCCAGGTGGGAACCAAAATGAATAAATGCGAATGTATTAAATTAACATGTGAGGCAGTTACAGTCATCTATATTGTAACTGTTGTTCGGCAAGAACATGTATGTCAAAAGTGACATGAAATAAATACACTGCCTGGCCAAAAAAAAAGCCCATAAAAAAGGTCAAAGGCCTGTGGAGGCAGTGCTGTGATCTGGGGTTGCTGCAGTTGGTCTGGTCTAAGTTCAGCAATGTTCTGTGCCCAAAGAATGAGGTCAGCAGACTACCTGGGGTGACCAGGTAGGGTGGCCAGACGTCCGGCTTTTCAATGCCCTGTCCGGCGTCCGGCGCAGCATCAAGCCGGACGCCGGACAGGGCATTGAAAAGCTGGACTGTCCGGCCTAAAGCCGGACGTCTGGCCACCCTAAGACTACCTGAATATACTGAATGACCAGGTCACTGTCAATGGATTTCTTCTTCCCTGATGGCACGGGCATGTTCCAAGATGACAATGCCAGGATCCATCGGGCTCAAATTGTGAAAGAGTGGTTCAGGGAGCATGAGACATCATTTTCACACATGGACTGGCCACCACAGAGTCCAGACCTGAACCCGATTGAGAATCCTTGGGATGTGCTGGAGAAGACTTTGCGCAGTGGTCCGAATCTCCCGTCATCAATACAAGATCTTGGCGAAAAATGAATCAAGACAGAAATAAATGTTGTGACAGAAGCTTGCAGAAGATTGCAGAAGCTCGTGGAAACGATGCCACAGCGAATGCGTGCCTTAATCAAAGCTAAAGGCGGTCCAACGAATATTAGAGTGTGTGACCTTTTTTTTGGCCGGGCAGTGTATTATTCGTTTATCACATTACTAAACTACTTGTAGAACAAATGCATTTGTGATTTTTTTGTTATTATCTGATCTCATTTCATTTGAAAAACAGAAAAGAATAAAAAACAATCAACATGTTTTACAATGGTAAACTCAGTTTAATGATTTTATATAGAACTTTGTTTTGTTAACAACAAGTTAACATTTAGGAAGCCCCAACATGTACCTTTTTCATATATTTTTTTTAATAATCTACAGTTACAGTAATGTTTTAATACACTTCTCCTAAATAACAATTCAGACATTTGCAGACAGTTGCCTTTTTATTGCAGTTAACAGAGAAAGTTAGCAGGAGTGCTTAAAGTATTGCTACAGTTTCCTAAAACGTCCCTCAATGTTTCACAAGCCATCATGACAGTTTCACAGGGATAGATCGGGCTCATGTAGGGTCGGAACGCACAAGGCAGAGCAGAAAAACATTTTTAACCCACTACAAGCCTATAATACTACCCCAAATGTTGTGTTGTTTTTGCATACAACTACTCTGCTGTGTTTGTGGCCTTTTTCCTTCTGTAACATATATCTGGTGTCCTTCATCACCCTGTTTTCCACACGCCTCGAATGGAATTATGGTGAAAATGTTATAATTAAATGTGCATGTATTGCAAAGACATGCTACTAAAGTTATTCATCAACCATGTTCCTGCTTTGCTCACAGTGTTGAAACAATTAATTGAGACACTAAAACCTTTCTGTGATGTGTAGTGTGGTGCAGATGAAAAAAACATACTGTCATTTTGTGTGAATTTCAGCTGTTTATAATGAAAACTTTCACCACTTATGTGCTTTGTGGGACTTTTTGCACATGGTTGTCAGTGGCCATTTGGGGAGAATATGGAGAATCATCTGGAGACTATTGCGTTGTTGCCTTCACAAAAGAAAGTGTCTGTTTCTCTGAACTTACTGCATTTCACATTGACTCTGATAGCTGCATATTGCACATTTTTACTACAACTACATTTCCCAAACTGTAAATGGGGTTGACATACACATCAGTACAGGTTTAAGACATGTAAATCTACCCTTTTTCTGTTTCTCTTCTACTTCCTGTTTCTGTCCTTCATAAGTATATAACACCTGGGACAGCTGTAAATGTAGACATACAGTACAGAGAAAGGTTTACCAGTAATTGCAGTACAAACACGGAAATTATTTGTACCTTTTTGTCTTAAAAGGCCACAAAAACAGAACTCTACAGTGGTATATTCCACTATACTGTGACAGCTACTTTATGAGACCAGCTAACATCAGACGCAATGACTATATCTAACCCAGCGACATGTTTTTGATAACAATGATGCTTTGGATATGTAATGAACCCTTGCAAAGGTCAAAGTGAAAAACGTATGAGAGGTAGGGTTTTGAGACGGATACGGTGAATCATATGTTTGATGAAGATAATTATTTAGTTGCAGATAGTGGATTGATGAAGGAACCTGGGATGATCGAAACATACACGCTGTTTATCATGTCTCTGGTTCTCCCTGTTAACATAACAGCGGCAGTCTGCAACCACCGAATGCAACATTAAGAGTCATATTTATGTCCGCTGTTTTTACTTTAATGAAACAGCAGCTGCAGCCACAGCAGCTGATTGGCTCTTGATGGCACAGGGTTGCAGGTCTCCACTTCACAGTGTGCTTCTTCCTCATTCTACCCCGTTCTCTCACCGTCAGTAAGGAGTGAAGAGGATTGGCCCATGCGTGGTGCGGATGGGGCCAGGGGCGGGTCTCAGCAGGCTAAGGGGGGTTCCCTGTAAGAGGTGGTGGTGGGGGTGATGATGGGAGGTTGGACAAGGGGAACGTAGTGCCAGCTGATTGGAGGAGGCTGCTGCTGCCATCGCTGCAACCATAGCCAGGGGATTTGGTAAAAGTCCAGCCCCCATTGATTTTGGAAGTTCCTATAAAAAAGTAATGGGAAAAATAGGACATTTATTGCGGCATGCATCATTTCCATAACGCTTAAATGATGATGTTTTATGGTGCAGAATTTTGAAATATGCAATATGTTCAGAAAGGTCATCTGAGTCTTTACCATAAAGTCTGTGCGCTTCTTGTGCCGACTGAGAAGTGGATTGGGTTTCCCTGCAATTCCATCCCTATGCCTTCGACTAGATATATGCTGAAACAATATGAAAAATAATGATAAATATAATCGTATTTATTGGGATTGCTTGTGTATCTTCGCAGTGGTTTTTCTCACTTGTTTGAGCTGCAGTTCTGAGTTGACTCTGACATTGCAAATCTCACAGTGGAAGGTGCGTTCCTGAGTGTTGGGGTCAGAAGACAGCTCCCCTCCCTGCTCTTGGCTGGGTTTAGGCCCCAGACGTGGGTATGCTTTAATAGGCCCCAGTCCACTGCGAGCCTCCAGAATGGTTTTGTGTTTGGTACCTGGGAACAATAAGAAAACCTTTTTAATCTACAATGGCAATTAAGGGGTGTTTACTGTGTAGCGCATTGACTGAAAACAAAGACTATATTTCAAAGTAAAATTGCAAAAAAGGAATGAAAATGGAAAGCTCAGAGGATCATGTGATATGACAGAACTCTCCAGAACATTTTCTGAAGGACCTTGTCCTGACATTGTTTGCTCAAGCTGTCAATGTTATAAGATATATCCACTTGAGATATGATGGTTTTCCTGTTATTGTATTTACTGTCTGTGACAATATATAGTGTAGGTGGGAGGAGGTCAAGCTTTTATGACCACCAATCTAACCAGACTGATAATGCAGTTTCTAACCTATCATTCTCACCACTAAGTGGTGCTGATGCACCAGATTCAGCTTTCCAAACTTAAAATACAGTACTGCTTTGAAAGAGCCATGCTTCACGGTTTCTGAAGTTGCTACAAAGAGTATGAATAATACATAATGCTGTTTTTTCTCGTGATTAATTTCTCTCATGTTTGTCATACTCTGTTCTGTGATGTACTTGTGAACATGTTCACTCCTACCTTTGTTATGTGCCTCCAGTTGTGAGAGGGAATTAACTGCTACTTTGCACAGGGAACAGTAGAGAAGCTTCTTGGCTTTCTCTTCCTCTGATTCTCCAGAAGAAGGGCTGGGCGCTGGAGACGGGGTGTCGGGAAGACCAGCCGCTGCTTGGTCTGCAGGGGGGGTACTGAGGAACGCGGTGGGGGAGGGAGAGGAGGGTAAAGCTGTGCTGACAGAAGGCAAGAGGGGACACTCTGCCTCTGTGCTCAGTGTGGGTGTTGGAAGGCGGATAGGTGTCAAAGGTGACTTGTGAAAGTTGGGACAGGATAGGATGTCATCTGTAAACAGCACAACATTTTCTGGTTAGTAAACAATTTGTGGAAAGTCAGCGATATAATTAAGTCTTCAACCCTAATTGTCAAGATACAAACATATGATAATAACAACTGTGCCTAAGATTTGCTCATTTTCTTAATATTAACTTGGGCCTGGAAAAAATGACATAATTATATTCTGTTATCTTTCAAGGGAATCAAATCATCATGAAATCATACAGAAGTTATAATACATAAATACTTTGTCTAAATTGATAATAACCAGCGCATAGTAACTCGTATTTCTCAGGAAATATGATGCAAAATATTATGGGGGAATATAATATTTGTAGCTTTCTTTATGTTACATTAAAAATGTAGTTTGTAGATTTGTAGATTGTTTTTAAGATATGAAACAAGCTATTTTGGGAAAAAGATGTTGGCCATTTAACCCATCCCTATTAGAAACCAGGGCATCAAAACTCATCTGTGCTTAGTTTCTATCCCATTGCTTCACAACAGCTGTGCTTTGCCTCTGTGCCATTTAGAGACCGATTTTAATAATGTGCGTCTGTGTGTGTGGGTGTGTGTGTGTGTATCACTTCATATGTCACAGGTGATGCTCACCCTGCTTATTATGATCAGGCTCAGGGCTAGATGGCGACAGGCCTGGTGGGGAGGGCGAAGCAGGGGGAGGGTGCTGCTTGTCGCCATCTTGGAGACGAGCTGTTTTGGATGTTTCAATCCCCTTTATCCTCCGAGCATGGCGGTTCCCTTTGTAGTGGGCCTCTGCCTGGCTCTGTGGAAAAAGAAGACATATCTGCGGTAAAATTAAATCCTGGCTTTAATTTGACTTGATTTGATTCATGTCAGTTTATCTACCTCCCTTTTTTCTTTGACAATTCAAGGTTTCAAGGTTTCAAGGTTTTATTGGTCATATGCACAGCATATACAACGTATATTTTGGCAATGAAAATCTTATATCCCATGCTCCTCCAACAACTCAACATACATGGTGCAAATAAGATATTTACAATAACAACAATAAAGATTTAAAGATGTGAAATATATACATGTGGAATACATTGAAAGTATTTAAATACTTCCCACTGTTGAATGAGGAGGTATGGACAGATGCATATATTACGTATAACAGATGTATATGTTATGATTGTATAATTGACCTTCAATTAGAGTCAGTGAGGTCAGTAAAGGAAACCACACTCCCAGTGAGCTCTGTGCTATTTGTAACCCTGGTATTTAAAATGTGACTTTTTTGTTGCCTTTGACTTTATTATTTACATTTTTGTGTCATTAGTTGTTTGTCTGCTTATTAGGAACTAATTATAACCTTTTGCATTTTATAAATAAACATGGGCTTGATAGTTGTCTATCACCACGTAAAATACAAAAGATCCTCATTCAATACAGTCAAATGTAACACCTTTAATATGCAAGTCCCATATTTTTTAGAAAGAAGTGAACAAACCAGAACGCACCTACAGTTTTGATAAAGTAGCCGGAAGTGATTTTGGTTTGATACCAGGGCTGTTCAGTGGACGTGTATTCAAGAAAATGTTGCTAAACAAACCCATGTATTTTTTGTTCCCATGGATGATCCGATAATTACTCACAAATTCTGAAACAAATTACAGCAGTCTGTGTTTTCTGTGTTAACTTGAATGGCTGTGGAGCCGATGGGTCTCCAGTCTGATGTGCTGATGAGGCTGTCAGGGAAGATTAGCCTCTAGAATATTCTTGTCTTTCAACACTACTGGTGTAATCACTGAACTAGCCTGCTGAGCTCTGATGATTATTGAGTGGTGGGATTATCTAAAATGGGTTGGAAGGCTGGGGGCGAGCAGTGACAGTTGGCAGCTACTGAGAGAAAAATAGGAGACAATCAAGAAGTGTTTTTGTCAGGACGTTTGCCTGCTTTTCCTTGTAAATTGCAAGGGGTTAGTTTAAACTCAGGGGAAACATAAAAAGGAGTGGACATTTCAGTAAATCCTCAGTACGGGTGTTGAGTGGTGTCAGGTTATCAATGCTAAATTTAAAGTAACAGTAGACTATTTACGTGTTTAAGATGTAATCCTTAAGATTTGTAGGAAATCTGACCCCATTTTGTCAGTATTTTTAAGGTTGTCTTTTTCAGCAAAAGCAATTCAATATATTAACATCTGTTAGTGCCTGTACACTGCAATTCTGATTTACAGAAAACACTGTACGAATGTAATCCAGTGTTTTTCATTTCTCTGATTGATAGCAGCCTCACTATTTACTGTTCACTTACTAACATTTTCATAGATACAAACATTTTATACTGCTGCTTCACATTAAATAAATTCAGCTGGTGGAAAAACCTTCTGTTGTGAAGCACAGGAAACAAAATGTCTTTGTCAGAGCTCAGCGCCGACAGAGAGCATTCATCAAATCTGCACATGGCGACAATAACTGGTTAGGGAGAGATCAAGGTTGAGGTAAATAAACTACAATGACAAACATGGCCTGTCCACACCATGATCGTTTACTATTATGATATCTATAAATTTAACAATATGAACACTGGCACCAAGCTTTTGCTCCAAGCTCCAGCTGAGCCCCAGAATATGTACTGATGAGCTGTTACTGCTGTGTGTTGCGCACAGATAGAAATTAAGATAAGAATATAAATAATGAGAATAACAAAACGTTGAAAATGTGCCGCTGCTGGGTCGCACAGCGTGGGCTCAAAATATGCACAGTATTCTGAAGGCGACGAGAGAGATGCTGTTTATTTCACTATATACTTTATTGCTGATAAAAAATAGACCACAGTCCTTTTTATTTATCCACCCGCAGAGATTAATCCTTTTGTATTTGTTTAGATTTAAATTGGCTCTCAGAGTTTGTATCGGTCAGAAAATCGCTGTGATCCCAACCAAATCATTTCCCCACCGTTGTTGTTATAGTTTAGTGTGGACTCCCATCCTCTTGAACTAATTTTTTTTTTAAAGAAATTATATATTTAGAGTTATCTTTTTGATGTGGCCAGCCCTTAAGGTTGGAGAGGTTGAGGTTGTGGTTTTATAATCAATAAAAAGGTCTGTGTTGGAAGCCAACTCATGCACTGGCACCTAATGTAGGAGTTGGACCTAAATTGTGAGGTGCACTCCAAATCAAATGCAATCAAAAGAAAGAGTGAGAAGGCCCTGTTCTCTCTGTTACAATGACTAAGATTGTGTGTGACTGTCTGTGTATGTCTATGCACAAGCAGGGGCCTGCGGAAAATAAGATAAGGTTTCATTATGTCAGTAACAGGACTGAGGGACCTGAGGCGCGTGACAGGTACATGTTGGGGACTATGAGGAGTGAGATGCTTCACTGAGGCAAACGGCCCACTGGGACGTGTCCGCAATGCCTCTGTAAGCTGGCGGTATTAACTGCCAATGATAGTTACGCATATAGCCCTCATCCTGATTGGTGATGACAGAAAGGCAGATATAGCTCTGCCTGTGTAACCAAACTCCTCTGGCTGCTGCTATACCCAAATCCCTACAATTAGACAAGGAGATGAAGCCCTAAAACTCCAGGAACAAATGACAGCAGAGAGTTTGAAAAGCCGACGTACTACGCAGTTCACACATTGCACTGCCATCCTACTTATTTCCTCTTCCTTACTGCTACTCCCAATTGTTTTCTTTCTGTTCGAGCTTTGATACTTTCACTCTCCCTGTGACCTTCAGTGTCAGATCTTAAGAAATCAATGAAGGTGTGCTGTCATTTCAAGCATAAAATGCCTAATAGCCTCAGAGGTGGGGGATGGATGCAGTTGAAACAATAGGATGTAAAAAAGATTAACGCATCCGATCTTCTGAGCAAAAGTGAATAATCAAATATAAATGATGTGCAGCATTGTGTGTGAATTTGACTGAGAGAAGCTGTGAAGGATTAAGATGAATGAAGAAGCAGAGATGGGATTTAAGGGGGGGAAAATGAGAGCAAGTGAATGTCCCTGAAATCCTTTTTTTCTCTAAGCAGGATGTGCTTTGATGTTTTATCTATAAAGCGACAAAGGCAAAGAAAGCAGAGAGAGTGGGTCTGGCACATCTACTGTATGGGGTACAGGCAGCAGCGACAGGAAGAGGGGGTGGGATGTAGCTGGAGAGGTGGAGAGAAGGACAGATGATACTGTATACCCCACAGAGGGGGAAGCACAAACATGCAAACTGATAAGCAAAATAGTGAGCAAACTGACTTGCTGAACAGATGGGAGATATGAATGAAACACGGTGTGGTGTGGCCCTGAGAAGTAGAAGAAGAGAGCGAAAGAAAGAGGGAGAAGTGTCCAGTATGGTACTGCAGTGGTGACGATGGCTAATGCAGCATGGTGTGACGTCAGCCTTGCAGCAGAGCGGAGCTCTCAACACTGGCAGGCTAATCTGTCCTCTGTGGCCCGAAATGAATTGCATTGTTGTAATTGCAACATGTTTGGCTACTGCATAGTAGCAGTGAGGAGCACCTGCTACTGAATGGCCACCATTAATCAATCTGCCTCTTTCACTTTCTGTTAGTGATCGAGGACTCCCATTTAATCCCCTCCCTCCCTCAGTAATATACATGAAAGAAAAATGTTGGTTTTATTAAAGCACTTTAGTGGCATATGACCGGAAGAAGTCTTGAGTGAAAATAATGAGTGTTTGTCTGCCTTTGAACTGCAGCCCAGCCCAGACAGCATGAGTAAGCAAAGTGCTGTACTGTAAGCAGAGTATTCCTTCATTATTTAAGAATGTCCACCGTGCTTTAAGCTCCCAGTCTCTCAGGTTACTGTGTAATGTGCTGTAGAGCTGCAGTAGAGCAGATGCACACAAGTAAAACAGCAGGCAGAACAAACAGGTGGCTCAGTATTAGACATCCCAATGTATCTCACAGACAGGTTAGAAACACTCAGGCCTTGTATTCACAGTCGTGGGGATATTTTAAAACAGGATTTTTTTCCTCTTTTAATTCCCATACACACGAGCACTGTTCAAAAAAACCTCTGTCTACATTAATACACAAAAACTCAAGAGGCTGGACACACACGCCGCAGATGTTGTTTTTGGGTTCTTTGTCATGGGAGTGTTGGGTAATGCAGCAGTGACCTCTGTGGCGCATTCTGACTCTTTATATAATGGAAGACTAACTGTACCTTAATACTTATAGAAAAAAATCCTTTTGGGTTAAACCTTACTTTGTAAATGTCACCTCATTTTTTATGCTTCTTAACAACACAGACTCTGATTTTACAAGCAAAGACTGAACAGATTTTTTCCGTGACCTAAAACGTCTATTCTGTGAGGGAAAACAGGCAAAAAGAAGTGTAGAAAAAGCTAAACATGTGTGTGTGGACTCGTACACACGTGCATTTTCATAGATGCACATGTTTATATTCATACATACAGTATGTAAATATCAACATGCGCTTTGCGGCCCCCACTCATGTCCGGTATCCCATCATACTCATGTAGACCGCGTGAGAACATGCAGGTCTGAGCAGGGGAGATATATTAAGCGGCCCCACACAGAGAGAACAGGGCAGTGTTACACGAGTTTCAGATGACTCCCTCCCTGCCTGTGTCCTTTACACACCACTACATTTAGAGTGCAAGTATTTAGCGCTTCATCCCTGGAATGCATTCATATTTTTAGCCAGTCTTGTGTCAAGCTTTTTGTTTGTTTGTCATGTTAAGGTTAGAGGTTTACAGTGTAGATCATAAATACAAGGAATTTTTCAAGTCTTTCAAAATGGAGAAATACACATTACTCAAATTCAGATGTTTAACTACGCTACATTAAAATTCAGCTT
Source organism: Eleginops maclovinus (assembly GCF_036324505.1). Taxonomy (NCBI): domain Eukaryota; kingdom Metazoa; phylum Chordata; class Actinopteri; order Perciformes; family Eleginopidae; genus Eleginops; species Eleginops maclovinus. Next base: position 14,440,975 of record NC_086368.1, on the reverse strand, counting down.
GTTTCTATAGAAATTAATGTGAGTAATATAAGGCCACACATAATTAGTATGTAGAGAGGCAGCGTGACCAGAAATGTTGTGGTCCACTATGAAATGTGCTAGATAGTTTCAGATATCTCCATGCTAAGAAGGAATCTCAAACCATCAAAAATATTTCCACTGAACACAAGTACTTACAAACACACGCAAACACTGTAAAAGGCCCAGTACTTGACTCTCAACACCTCAGTCATGTCATTCAGTAGCCGGGTTTTGGATGTCCACATTATGAGTTATTTTCTTTTCAACTACTGCCTCTTTAATGGGGACACTCAAATCATTCCTCTAGAGTTTCATCACTTCTGGCCTTTTATTTTGGTCCCTCCGCCTCATGTTGGCATAGTGCCGTCTGTCAAGTGTGAAATGCAGAAAATGTGCTCCATCAGCTTTAAGGTAGCTTTGAGGACAAGCTCTTGTAAGCTGTCGTTCACTCTCACATGTCTCATACCCATTATCACAGTGGGCTTAAAAACATGTTCTACTCAAATGTGTTTCCAAGACTCAGCTCATCTTAATCTCTGTACACTTAAAATAAATGCTCTTCAGACTTGCTTGCCTGTTCCCCTTTAAGCCGGTGGTACTCGAGTGTAGAAGGACATCAAAAATGATACTGGACAGTCACAGAATAAATGAGCCAGGCGGGGATTTTCTCGGCCGTCCTCCCCCACTCCTCTTCCTGGACAAGCTAAAATTGGAGCTGAGAAACTGTGAACCAAGTTCTCACCTGCTCCAGCTGTACATTCAATCACCAACTAACTTTTGACACTAGCCAACCAAGTTTTTGGGTTTTGATTTAATGCGCAATGACTGCAGGTGCCGGGCTTTGTGACGGTATGACTTTTGGCTAAGCTCTGCCTGACTCAATTACTGTTGCTACGCTTGTCAAGCTTACTGTTGCCTTTACAAGCACGGTTGATTTTGGCAGCTGAAATGACAATTGCCACTGGCTGGCCCTCAGAAATGGCACAGGGCATTGAAGTTATCTGGACATAGTAACAACACCGATTTTTGCAACTTAGTGATTGATTGCTACTGTAAGCTAGTTAGCCGGATATGCTAACATTTGCAGCTAACAATTGAGCAGATAAACGGTTAAATCCATTTCTTACATTTTGGCCTCTGTGTTTTTAAGTTGAAAAGCCCATAAGAGGTAAACCTTTCTTTAAACTCTTCAAATGTCAAGTATCACTCTTATGCACCCCGTGCACACTGCTTTGGTGTCTTTAAAAACATCCAAAGGTTAACAGGTTTGCTGTCTGCCATAAAAGAAAATCCTTTACTTGAAGTATAAGGTTTCATACCTCTGAGTTGAAGCGTATTTGACAGACATTGCAGGAGATGATCGGCCGCTTTGTCTTCACCATAGGTGGCCCAAAGGTGTGCGTCATCACAGCTTTCTGGACGGGGTCCATCTGAGAACAGACAACCCAGAGGTCACATCAAAGATTCAGCAACACAGGAGGAGCTCAGAGAGGCCTTCCAGTTATTGTGGATGAGAGAGAAGTGTTGAAGGAAAGGTGCAGGTGAATGACAGGGGTTGTCGCTTTAGGGGGGAGAAAGCTGGGAGATAAAAAAGTGGAGTAGAGTGAATTGCAGAGGGAGCAGAGATTGATGTGGACAGGAGGGTGTGTGTTATCTTGGTAGAAGCTGCTGCTGCCGAATTCTTGGGAAAGGCCTAATTACAGACTCCCTGTCTCCAAAAATGTGTTCTTCGTTCGTCGAGTCGCTGCTTTTCAAAACATCCTGCAAGAATATTACACAAAACAATAGAGATATTTTCTGTAAAGAACCCGTGGAAATGTATTTTAGATTAGTAGGGGCATTAGGGTTATGTTCCGAGAAAAGCAATCAAACATGGCTGCAGGATAATTGAGTTTTACTTTACGAATAATCAGCACATTAAATAATAAAATACAAAAATACATTTTAATTGTAAAACAATTAATGTAATCATATAGAATATAAACAAGTCTGGGTGTACATGAAATACGCTGAAAAACAACAACTGAGATTTGTAATATTGTATAAATTAATTTGAGATTGAATACACATACAATACATATTGGGTACACGTATTAATTTAAAAGATTATAAATTAGTAAATAATTTGAAATGTATCCTATGTATCACAAGTAAATCCAATTATAGTATTAAAACAATAATAAAAACAATTTAAATAGATATAACCGAACAAAGGGACAAATGTTAAATAAGATTACAAACAGTATACTCTAAAAACAACATTTAAACATCGGACTCTTTTCCTTAAATAAACCGTCCAACCCTGTCTTTCTCGGATCAAGCACAGATACTGTATTTGCCACATCACTCTGAAGTGTTACCCCATTTTTAGAGTACTAGGGGACTCGTGTGAGCTCTCGGACCCTTTGGCAGGGCTCAAAAACCACAGCCTTGGGTGTTGCCTTCATTAAGAAGCCAAAAGTTCTCTGTGGTTTTACTCAGCCTCTCATCTCTTGCTCACTGTGCTGACTGTGAACGCCTGCTGCCAAATGAGAGACTGTTTACGCTCTCAAGCTCCTGGCACGGGGGAAATAGTATAATTGGTCTGAACGCATTGTTCTGAATATTTATAGAGTTTAGCCTCCTGCCTCTAACTCGTGCCTCCAGTTCACCTCTCTGTTGCTTTCTGTTTGTCTGTTGAGACCTGTAACACAACCAAATTGATTTGTTTACATCTGTGGCAATATTGTGTGAAGTTGAGTGTATGACGGCCTGTGTGTGTGAATGGATTCTGTAGGTGCGTTTCCATCCACCTGCTTTTAGTGAGCAACAACTGGACATTTTAACTCTGTAAACCAACTTTCTAGTTTGCTTTTTCAAATTTATTAAAAAACTGTCTAATGTGTGAAATGTGTGATACATTTTAATGAAACTTGTCTAATGTATCCCAATTTGTGCGCGCTAACAAGGTTTTCAGTGTCATGGGAGGAGTAATGATTTGATGGAAAATGAGTTAGTATAATGAAAAAGAAAGCGGAGCCTCTGATCACTGTTTCCTTTTCTGACATTATTTCACCACCTGTTCTCGTGATGATCTCTTTCTTAACACCTGTCCCGACTGCAATAACCTCATTAACCTATGCGTCTGCTTTCAGTCTCCTCTTTTTCTCGTTCCCACCTCAAACAGCAGAGATATTTTTGCAGACGAAGCTTATACTTTGTCATATTGATAAATGAGTTTCTTTACAGCTCCATTCCTACATTTCCAATCTATACTGTATAGTCGGTATAGAGTAATATCATTATGCTTTGTTTAAGTCAAAATTCTCAAGATTTCACTCTTGGTTTATTTGGAGGTTACAACTAATGTATTGTTGTATTACAGGTTCCATTTTTCTATTTAAATGGCATGTTATTGACCTCAGGGAATCTCCACAATTGAAAAGCAACACATTTAACTGTTAGCAACACACTTAAACTGTGTTGAGAGGACTCATTGCTTAAATAGTCTTTATAATGAGGACTATAGATGACAGAAATTGCCTAAATATGGCGCTGTACTTTTTGACAGCTTTTTGCCGTTAGAGAAACAACTGAGCCAATCAGAGCTTTGCAGGGAGTATAAGAATTGGGGATGACATCTGCGCCAGAGCCAGGAAAGTGTTGACAAGGCTCGATATCCATGCAGTTATACAGGCCCATTTTAGTAAACTTAAAGTAATATCAGCTCTTGAATCAATAATATACCTTCACTCAACAGGAAAATTGGAAACTGCTCCCAGCTTACCTGCAGCTTCTGTGTCAGCTGAAAATGATGTGCAACAGATATATCACACTGATTGGTTCGGCAAAAAAAACTAACATCCCCTCCCTTTCAGATAACTGCCATGTATTATTATTATAGAAGGGGTGGATAAACACAAACTGGATTATGGGAGAAAAACTAAATTACAATTGTAGTCTGTTTATGAGAATGGATGACATTTGTATTTGACAAGGTAACAATATATTCATGATCTTATTATGTCTTACAGAACATGTCCGATATGTGCATACAATATCAAAATGTGCTTTGATTAGTTGAAAGTAATAATAAAACAAACTGATGAACTTCCGAAGGTACATTAAACTGCAGCGTAAAAAAAAGGTAAGACCTGCAGTATCCTCCTGAGAATCTTAATTATTTTGAAATTAGCTGTATTCCTGGTAAACTGAATAACTCAAAGAACTCTACACAAAAAAAGAAACCCAACTGAAGCATAATACCTTTTTGGGCAGTTGGTCCATGTCCTTTTAGGCTTAAAAGACGAGATGTCTGTTCTTTAAATTAAGACTCGCCGATCTGCGGACTTCTATCACTTGATGACAGCAGTGTTCTTGTTTACATTTTTACTGTGCTGACAGAGAGGAATTTGATTGTAGTTGGTCTGGCATTAGTGGCCACACTCAATGTCCTCACCGAAGCAGGATGAATGATTGACCTGCGGAAGGGTCATTTTGCCCAAGTGCATATAGATAAGCCTGATGATAATTTGTGTGTCTTTGTGTGTGTGTGTGTGTGTGTGTGTGTGTGTGTGTGTGTGTGTGTGTGTGTATATGTGTGTGTGTGTGTGTTTGTGTGGATGTGTTGCATGTGCATCCCTGTTTTCCGCCACGCTGACCTTCACATGGAACCCAATCTAGAAATGAGAGGGAGCCGCAGAAAATGCTGACTGTGGAGAATCCAGCCCTATGCCTCTTATACAATTGATTAGCTGTAATTCATTTTATTGCAGTAAAACAGTCACCAGGGCATTTTCTCAATTATGCTGAAACTCACTCTGCGGAATAAAAAGTAAACAGCTGTCACCTTATCATTTTAGATTATACAGTATAAATCCTCAACACTTTATCACTTGTATTCACTCTGGAGGCAACGCTCCAAAAGCACAACAGAATACCGGCTCTGTCTTCTGTTAAGTGAAACAAGACAAATATCAGACAACGTGTGTTCACGCTCATATGCTGGAGAAGCTGTGAGCACTCACTGTATTAAAGTTGTGGAATAGGCCGATGCTGGCTGGGTGAGGCGACTCCATGGGGAACTGGAGGAAGTGCTTCATGTCCAGCGGGGTCGGGAGGACAGAGGGGCTCCTGAGGAAGGCAGGGACCGGCCCCGGGCGGTTTACACTTCCTGTGGTAGATGCACAAACAGGGATATAAGAGAATAACACATTTAGTAATATATACCAAGTGTTGCTCTGACAGACGATTATCACAAACTGTAACCGGTGAGGTTTGTTAGTGAAATGTTTTCTGGAAGAACTAAATACACATACGCTTTCTTGTCGATAGTTAGATACAGCTCTCATATTAGGAAATGAGGATACAGATGGCTCTGGACTGACTATGTCCAAAAGGTAACAAAATCTGCCTACCAGCAGCTCTAAAGGTCACTTAATAACAAGTAATGTCTTGTTTGTTTATTCCGTACAATAAACGTAAGTATAAAACTATCCGTTGTGGTTTCCCAGGGTGTTTGCAGGATTTCTTGGCCGGGAGCAATTCTTTACATTAAGACAGAGCCAGGCTCGCTGTTTCCCCCTGTTTTCACTCTTTGTGCTAAGGTAAGCTAACCACCTGCTGGCTACATAGTAACTGTATGAATAGAAGAGTTGTATTGAATTTCTCATTAACTCTGGAAAGAGGTATACTAAATGTCAAACTGTTTCTTTAAAGCTAAGCATTATATTATAAGTACCTGCTAAGCTCATATTCTCCTCTTTCTCAATGCAAACCCTCATCTTCTGCGTCCTTTTCCCATATTGAGCCCCGCTAACCACCCTCACTTCTCCTCTCTCCGCTTCTCGCCCTCACTCTTCTCTCAGCAGTAGCTCAGCAGCGGTGAATGCCTGTACTTGAGGAGTCTTCTGTGGTGTGCAGGGGGGCTAAGCTCCTTAAGCCTCGCAGCTGGGGTGCTGCAGATATCTGCCTTTTCTCCATTTCTGCCTCTGTCTCTCTCTCGCCAAGCACAGTATTCTATCCCCATTTCATGGTCCCATACTCTGTCTGCCTGCCTCTGTATCGCTCATCTCTACTTCTCACTCCAGCACTAGTCCTTCTAGCTGTTTTGTTTCTTCCCCCTCATCCTCTTTATATTTTGCTCTCTCTCAACTTCTGCTTGCCATTGCTGTTGTTCAATTTAGTGTTTAAAAGAAACACAGCAGGGTGCTTCAAACCCAATCGTTCTATACAGACAGAATTTGTATAATGTTTTCTCTTGAGATTAGATGCAGTAGACATCTTTTATTGTCAGTTCTTTGTGATGACTACTTGACAATTTCCATTTGGAAGGAAAAACTGGTTACTAGTTGAAACGAGAGGAAGAAAAGGCTATTTTGGTGACAGCAAAGGAGGCTCCTTTCACTGACAGCAGGGGAGACGTAAAGAATGTGCTGTCAGCATCAGAAATAGATGGAATGGAAAGTCTCTCCTTCTGGCACCCTCCTCAGACTGCTTTAGTCCTTGGGAGGCTGTGGCAGCGGAAGCTTAGCTGTAGCAACTGTCACTGCTGCTTTTGCATATGCTGCATGAGAAGTATGGAGTTCACAAGGCAATCTAGGAAGCAAAACAAGATATTAGAGTGGAGGTCACGGTTTAAATGTCCTTCAGGCATGCCATGGACCCCACAGCTCACATGGCGGCCATTATCACCTCTGTAAACCAAGCACAGCAAGGTCTGTGCTGCGCAAAATAAAGCGGTAATAACACACTTCCTGCATGTTCACACCAGCGTACGAACATGCAGGAATGAGAAAACGCTGAACAACAGATATCACAAAAGAATCTAAGCTTAAAATAAGTGGGTTTACTCTTTAATGATGATAGAAAGTTTGACATATGTGTTATTCATGTGTTCAAAAAAGTCAATATCAAAGAACAGGAATGGTGACATTCTATAGTATATCTAAAGACAACATATCCCATAACAAAAAAAACGAAACCCTTTTGTTCCAACTGATCTTTAAAAACAGGACACAGAAAAAGAGTTTAATTTAAAAATGTTTTCTTAAAAACATTCACACTGTTTGTAAAAGCAGGAGTACATTATAATTCTGTTGGGGACCTTTCAGCCGCAGATTAATACAAATGTGGTGAGCTACTGAGCATGGTGTATGTGGGATAGACTCAAAATCAATAACCCACGTTAACGGTAGTAGAGAAACACGTCATCCTGTTTAACGGTGTGTTTTAGTAGTTTTTGACCACAGTGGAGCTCTACAGCACATACTGTAAGAACTAGATAATCAGGCTTTACCTACACAGAAACATATTAGTAGGATCAATGGTGTTGGTCTCCTCGGGGGATTTGTGGAGAAAAATATAGAATATCATCAGACCTCTCCTTTTACATTCCTAAAATTATACCGTTCCTGTTCTTTACGCACCTAATTATTTTCTTTAAAGCAATAAGCAATAAAAAAAACCAGTAGGAACTGTCCAATAGGCAATTAAACATGTGGTTAACAAAGCATATAGTGGGACAATAATGTTTCAGCGTGATGGATTGGCTGAGAGGTATCATCAATGTGTGTCTAAGGTTAGTGAAACGTGTTCCCGACAGCTTCTGGTAAATCCGCAGCTCATTTTACGCCACATTACAATTTAAAGGTCAAAGCGTGTCTGTCGTTACTTATAAATCTGCATTTGCTGTGCAGACGCTCACAATAGAGTAATGTATTTAACGCTGGCACACAGTCTTTTCAGGGTCAAATTATGCACCATCCCACAGCAGCTTGATGCAGTGTGAGTGTAGCGGCAGTATCCCCTGGCCTACCCTCCTCCTGAGTGATTTACAATGACATCAGATAAGTGAAAGCCTCGACTCTTCAACAGCGTCCACGCAGGGAGGGTCTGCATTGATTGGACACATTCTGTGGAGTGTTTAAGTGTTAAAGTGCTGCCAAACTCTATAAATCCAGGCTTCACCATCTATTGCTCCCTCTCTACACTCAAATGAACAGACAGGGCTGTCTCACCCAGACCCTCATCTTACTGACTTTTTTTTTCTAATGCAAATGTTTGGGCAAGAAAAAGATCAATGCCTGTGTAATAGCTTATTGAATTTGTGTGTAGATTGTGAGCAAGAGGTAGTAGAACAGAAATGAAGTGACGCAGAGAGGGGGGAAAAGAAAAACAGACAACCAGAGAGACAATCTGATTGTCACACTAGATTTCACAAACCCTGACGTGCACACAGAGGCATGCACACACCAATATGCTGTGACTAAGGCCTCTCAAATTGGCAATTCATTTAGCCAATTTAGGTTTAATCATCACAGAGGTAATGTCAATGTCAGTGACGTTCCTGGAGTCTCTCTTTATTCACTGCCTGCCTCCATCTTTGTGCTTTCTGATGGGACAGGAGACTGGGTGACATGCTGTCTGACAGAATGAAGTCTGACGAGAGGCAGACGCACTGCAGGGTCCAACCGAAAACAGAAAATGTAATAAAAAAAGAAAAGAAATACAGCCACCTTTAGTTCCAGCTCAACACTCGAAGCTGGCTTGGCACACAATGCCAGTCGCCTCACATCTGCATCTCAATGGACTGCTGTGCTCACAAGACTCTGAAATGTGCTCCTGTGTTAGATTGGCCAAGCCGCCCCTGACAAAACCTGTGGACTGGATATATAAAACCAAAAACCCAGCTCTGTCACTGCAACACAGACAACTCTGGAGGCAGCTCGTCTGTCCACCTAAAAACCACTGACTGCTGGGTTCTTGTTTGTCTTGGCCCTATGTTTTGTGTACAAGGCAATGTGACAAAGAGTGGATCCATCATTAGGTGGCAGATGACACCATTAGTATGTTGACGATCGTCGTCTGTTCAAGTGATTTATGGTTTCAATTTGTTATGTGACAGGATGGCTTTGGCACCAGGTGACATTTTAATGAGTTCTCTGTGAGATAAACATTTTAAATGATTTGTTACATCAGCTATTTCCCATGTGGTGTACATGTAATGGAACAGTGTTAGGTGGTCTAACCTTTAAAGACAGAGTGCTAACTTTGTAGTGATGCAGCGGGAAGATGGCTCTGTCTCAGTGTCGCATACAGCTGCTGTGAAGGACTGAGCATAAAATCCAATTTACTGCAGCTCAGCTTACCCCCAGTTAAAAGCAGCTATTTCAAACTAAGCTGGGGACAGGCGACAATACACACACACGCACGTGCACACACACACCAACCTTTGTAGTCTGAATGAATGAAGCTCTAAATGAAGTAACTTATAGGCTCAATGCTGATTAATGTTGTGTGTGTCTGTGTGAGATCTGGACAGTGAGGAGGGAACATGATGAAGAGGAGAGCTGAGTGCTGGCGGTGAAGGAGAACACAGTTGATTTCAGTCTGCACTTTGTTTTAATGATAGATGCTCTGCGCCCCAGCGGCCAGGCTTAAATGCCACCTCCAAGAGAACTCTCAGAAGACCTCTTTCACTGGAAGTGTGTGTGTGTGTGTCATTTTCTTATGCAGGGCTCTTGAGATCAGCCAGTCCTTCTGCAGCTTCACTCTGATTTCATGCAGTATTTGCAACTACTGATGACTTTAGTTTTCCCCTACAGATTTGCACTGCTCTCATTAAAATGTAGATCATTATGTTATGATGGAAGTACGTTGCTGTGTTTAGACTTTTCCCGAATAACAATTTCTCATGAACAATTCTGTCTGTCTTTCGGTAGTGCCAGATAATGAATCATCACAAAGAGGTCAAAACTCCCTGATTGGCAAGGAAGTGGAGATGACGAGCAAAGAGGAGCTTTGAGAGAGAAGATGGCAGTGGCAACCGGAGCGAGTCGGTTGAGCGAGGAAAACAGGTCTGGACGACGGGGGGAGATGAGGTGGAAAGAGAAGGAAAGCGGAGGGGGAGGGAGCCGCATGTTTTGAGGTGAGTCCAAGGTGACCAGAGGAGGTAAAGAGCCATGTTAACCTGCAGGTTAATGTGCAGAAAAAATGCCATCTATTAAGAAAGCTGTTATAACCCCCACAGCTAAACAACATACTATATTTTGCCATGTGCTAAATTCTCATAGTAGTGTTTTCAAAATGGAGAAGGAAATCCAATCGGTACAGCTGCTTGTGAGGGTTTAACCTTTGGCTGTCACATGCAAAATATTATACACACATGAACAATTTAGGGTTATTCATTTGCCCTCCCTGAGGCTTGTCTACATGTCTAGCTAGTTTTAAGAATTCTTGAGACATTGAGTTGGGAAGATCGGTCATCTTTTGTTTGTTTTTTGGTTTATTCAACCAATTGAATTGTGTTGAATTCATATGCATTGACATTTACTCTTAAAAATCCTTTCCCTCATACAAATACAAATCACCCCTCACCCTCCCTAAACAATCCTTAGGTCTACTTTGATAATTCGATTGATATGGTAAGTGATTATGATAATCATAAAAAAATAACTTAACTTACAGGACATTAAATGACCAAAGGTAAATTGGACTAGTGTTAATGTAACAACAAGCCATTGTGGGGACATGTATGGTTCATTAATGATGGATGTTTGCAGCATTGTTTAAATTGCCAATCAGTGTGCAGCATTTTTACCACATTAACTATTGAGTGTTTGCATCATCAGAATATCTGAAGTTGATTTTCTACAAACATTTTCACAAACGTTTTTGCAATGGAATAAACTGAAATCATTGGATTCCATGCTTTCTGTAATTACTGTTGTTTGGACCCTCGGTGTGTCCATACAGAAGTTATGGATTTTTTCCCTTGCACTATTTGTGTGTTGTTGAATTTCAGGTAACGTGTCCCTTACACATATTAGTTGTGGCTAGCTATCAACGTAAACATGGATCCTGTGTGTTTGTGGTCAGACCAGACGGATCTCAGAAAGCACCAGAAATTCAGTTTGAGTTTGTCTTTTTTTCCTCATATCTATATTATCATATCTCTACATCGATGAAGTTGAATTATAGACTCAGGGTCGGCAACAAAAAAAGTCTGCTCAATTTTAGACATTTTAATAATATTCTCCTGAGAAAGTCATGATCTACGTAAACAATGATCTTTCCATAACTTTAACCAAGTGTTTAAAAAATAATACCAATATGATGAGGGCATGGCCAACAGCTTATCTTGTCTTCAGAATGTTGTATAAAGGGTTAAAATGCCTCTTTGTCTCATGGGCAATAGGTGGCATCTATTCACACACACTTGCTTCTTTCCATAAGCTTTGTATGTAGTCACGCCACATCATAATTTGACCTTAAATTCAGTCTTTCAAAAGGCATTAAAAGAAGGTTTGCAATCTAGAAAACTGTACCGTGCTGTTTTTGCTTTAATCTGGTTTCCTAAATATCCAGAGCAAAGTTGTTGAGTAAAGAGTTATCAGAATCAGTAGTTACAATAGATTGCAAAAAAGAATGGTAGATTGGTTAGCAATTGTATAATCCATCTGTGCCTTTTTGTTCTGTAAATGGTAACAACCGGGATCCTGGAGCTCATGAGTATCTATCTGTAGCTCTTCTCAGGCTTCAGCTCTATAGGGCGGTGTCAGAACAACCTGAACCTGGCTGCCAACCCTGCGGTCATGATGTTGCACAGTTTGAGGCAAACAGACAGCACTACCTCATGCAGAGCAAAGTAAGAACCATTAAAGGATCCACCATGTCAACATCACCTGCTGCCCTGCCCCACATCATAATTATGTGTGTGTCAAACCATTTACACACCTGCTGGGAGCTGGCAGGACACACGGCTGCAGATACAGACCTACAGAAACCTGAGCATGTAGAGTACATAAGCAAACACACAAAGGCATATGTGCAAAAGGATGAACACACAAACATGACAATGGCAGCTGATATGCAGGAACCAGGTGCATGTCCTTATGATGTTAAACAATAGAGAGCACACAAAGGCAATGAATACTTGATTTTCAATAGGCAGAAAAATCAAATTGTACAACAAGAATATGTTTGCAGCTGATCTACATAACGCATATTGTTTGTTCCTGCAGAAGCAGAAATGATAGGCTACAGTTTGGGAGTCTTGAGGCCAGAGTGTGATTTTATGTGATATGCTTTGTGCTTGGTCTTTATGCTGCGTAAAAGTCTGGTGGTTCAGCTGTGGCCTGCATACCTTCAGGACAATAAACAACAAAGACACTTTATGTTTAGTCTATTTGCCCTATTGCCTTTCTTGGCATCCTTGTAACCAGTAAGTTACATACGCTAGTGTTTTTGTGCAGCAGCTATTGAGGCCTTCTACTTTTTATAAATATGGTCAAATAGTCCTTCAAACTAATTGACTAATATGTCTTCCCAAGCAACAACATTTCCTGATCTGATTTGCATATCAGCAGGATAAGATAGTCTGCCTTCATAAACCCTCATATTTACATCACCACTAGCATTACAACAATGATTATTAGTTGTGTTTACTGATCTAGTACTGCTATGGATATGGTTCAAGCACAACACCTTGTAGGTTAATGTTGGGATCAGAATATACATTTTATTGTATGTTTTGTCTAATGAACTGCATGTAGTCTACTGTTCCAAAAGCTTGTGTGTGAACTATCTTTTTCAAATCTTAGTCTGTCCTGCTCCATTACCATTTTATTTTCTAGTAGTCGTGATTCCCAGACCCACCTGATAGCACTAACACCTTCCATCTCTAATTTCAACATGTTTACAGCTGTGCGCACAGGGGCACTCTGGATCATTATTAGGCTGAAAGCAGGTAGTGCGATATAGTCCAAACAGAAGGTCAGACAACATCTTGGCCAGGGTTGATGTTGCTCAAGCTCCTCTAAAAGGTTGCTTTTAAAAGTCACGCATCACTCTCCTTACGTTTTCAAAGACAAACGTCACATGATCCATGTTGTCCGATAAAAGTTAAACATGTTGTTTTTAAGACATTAATAAACAATTAATGCTATATCTTGTGCGGACAAACAGTATTTGGTGTATATACTGTAACTATGGACCATCAGAGGTTTTTGACCTTCACTTCATTGCTTACCATTGCTGGTTTTGCTCTGTGCGTCAGTTGCTGGCTTCAAAGACGTCTGAAATTTGTGTCAGTTTGTCAAACTGAGTGATGCACTACGCATTTCTCAATTTTAAATGTCAATACTTTTCATCCCTCGCTGCAATGCCCCAATTCAAAGGTCATGTTCTTTATCAGGAACAACAAGCACCTGGAGGATATTAATGAGTGAGGGTTTTTTGTGTATATGGATTACTTCACATTGGTTGAGTTAACAGTGATGCAAGCTACACATTTTTTTCATAGGGCAGAGTGAGGTCTTTGCGTCATTCTAGAAGAAGCCTTGGCCTATTTTTTAATAAATAAATAAAGACCTGAAATCTCTGTGTCTGAAATATTCATCATAAAAATCACTAAGTTGCTAAACTGCCCTGCACGCTGCTCTGCACCAGGGGAGATAAGCCTGCTTTAGCACATTTCTTTCATACTCTCCGCTCCTGATTGTGTCGACGTGTTTGAATTTTGCCTCTCATTAAACAAATACAGTATTTAGATGGCAGTGTCAATGCATTGGGAGATTTTCGCTGATGATGGACAGCTGGAGTGGATACTTTTTTCTCCATGTTTGTTTTTCCATCTCTTCATGTCCACACTGTCACTGTCATCGCCTTTCATGGACACTATTTCAGTCCCTGGATTTCAATCTATCGCTCAGTAAAAGGAAACTAATACGGTATATAAAACCCCCATGTTGGTGTGATCTTGTGTCAGTGTGTTTAATATCTAGTGCATACAGAGTTAAAGCTTCAGCTCCAGGGAGGGATTACCACAAGCTCAAACTCACACTCAGATCACAGGAAGACCCAAGCAGGGGTAAGAGCAAGCAAACAAAAATAAAGTAGTCTAATATTTAGTTAACATACACATACATGGAACAAGGTCACAGTAGTTAAAGAAATGTAAGACGAGAAGCAAGTATTAATATTGATGAACTAAATAGATAAAATGTTCAAACTGAACATGAGAAAGTCTGCTGTTTAGGACTGCGTCACATTGATAGAAAATAAATATTTTATAGAATCTGCATTTTAATATCCAGCACAGGCTGTGGAATGTATTAGGATAATTCTACATCATATATTTTATAAAACACAACATATTTAAATATATAAATGCTTTTTACAAAACATAAATCAAAAGCTAATTTGCAAATAACTATTTAACAATATACTCTGATGTGTAGTCGAATGTTAGTTTTTGCATAATTAGTTTTATTTATTTATACAGGATCAGCGCTATTGAACCGGTTTTGAGCTTTTTTAAGGAAAGTCTTTTGTATAAGCAAATGGCCTTATGACCTATTTTTTGTATTTCTTTTATTGCTATTTTGTTTAAAAGTTAATAACACATGGAATTTAGCGACTACAATGTGCACATGCTTTTATGAACAATTGTGATGTCTGCAGGATAAATGATGAAAAGTGACATGAACACGAACAGCAAGGAGCCTCGCTCACACCATCCTACAGTTTTTCCTAAGAAGGGAATCCTTCTATCATTCATCATTCTACTGTGCATTGGTCTTCTTTTTATGACTACGTGACAAAGTAATCTAGAATGCATCTAAGTTTGCCATAGCAGCTCATGTAGCCGAAAGTTTCAGATAAATGATCACCTTGGCATAAGAGGAATGTAACTGGGAACAACGAATCAATCGGATCAATGAGAGCAAAAACAGAAATGCTTTCTGATATCGGCTTACCCAAGATCATCCTGTACACGTCCACTGTCAACTTCTTGTTCCCACGTTATCTTCTTGCTCAGTTCCTCTCTCCCTCGATCAGCTGCTGGCGTGACTCCAACCTCTCTGGCTCTCAAAACTCAATGTGAGACAAAAAAAGACGTCTCAACACCATAACCATCACTTTGCATCCTGCGCTGTGTCTCTTCCGTTCCCTTCATCCACATGAGAAGCTTCTCCTTCTTCAGATCTTGACACGCTCAGCCAGCTGTTGCCAGAGGAGGAGCACAGCAGAACCCCGGACTGCAACACAGCAGGCACTCAGTCTACTGCAAGGCAGCCTGTAATTTATTCACTGTTATATATATTCAGTCCAACAGGAGAAACACCAGAGTGTACAGCTGAGATGGAGCCCTGCCTCACTGAAGGAACCTCTGCACCACAGTGTGCATATCTCTCTCTCTCTCTCTCTCTCTCTCTCTCTCTCTCTCTCTCTCTCTCTCTCTCTCTCTCTCTCTCTCTCTCTCTCTCTCTCTTCTCTCTCTCTCATATTTTGGGGTTGGATATAACCTAAAGGCACCTTGCATTCCTGAGCAGTGATTGGCCGGAGGCTCAGCCAATGAGAAGAGGAGGTGCTGAGCATTTTCTTGGTGTGTTTGAATGAGGAGGAAGAGTGATAATGCTGCTGTCGACGTTGCTTTCCCTCTCCCTCTGTAACCCCCTTTTCTGCTGTTTTCTGTGTACTTATCTTTCTTTCATGTCTCTCATTGTCACACTACACTCTTCCTCACAATGACGACATCTAAAACACGTGTGCCGTCACAACATCCTCCCCCCTTTACGGAAGATGTATGTAGAATCTACCTGTATGTAGTGTCAGGTGTTACATTTAGAAAATACTGACACACAGTTCACACCATAGTTGCCTTTTTCCAGACAACTGTTTGAACAGAGAAAAAAGAAAAGCAGACACAGAGGCTCAACAGAGACTGACAGCTCAGAGATTGAGGTTAACGCAGACTGACTGGGAATGAAAGCGGTGATGAAATGTGGGAGATATGATGGAGCAGGAGGATGAAGGGGCGTGCAGACAGCTGTTTGACAGGCAGCGAGTGCTGAATGAGCACAAAAAGAAGCTTACTCAAATTATTCAAAGCTTATTTTCCAAACTTCATCAAACAATTTCCCACAAGATCCGGCAGCATGCCCTCCAGCTTTAGGCAACATGAAGCGACCTATTTCTACATAATTAATAACAAATAAATAGATACAGTGAATCCGATAACGCTCTGTGACAGACTGCGTGTATGTGTGAACCCAGGATTGTGTGTGTGTGTGTTTCTGTGTGTTGAGATAAGGTTTCCTCATTAGTTGAGTCGGGCTGAATAATGCAGGTAGGTGTATTGTTGTTTCCAATGGGCCAGGTGCTAATGTGGCTGTCAGAGGGTAAAGGGGCAGACACAGCATGACTTTAATGGATGTCACCATGGGAAACTGAAACCGGACCACTGGACTCGGGTGACACATCATCCTGTGTGTGTGTGTGTGTGTGTGTGTGTGTGTGTGTGTGTGTGTGTGTGTGTGTGTGTGTGTGTGTGTGTGTGTGTGTGTGTGTGTGTGTGTGTGTGTGTGTGTGTGTGTGTGTGTGTGTGTGTGTGTGTGTGTGTGTGTGTGTGTGTGTGTGTGTGTGGCTTTAAGTTGTTCACTTACTAAAACACTTCACTGGCTCTCAGAGGGAACTGCATTAGGGTTAAAGCATGTTGATGCCAGGTTGATAGAATGCAGTTCACTTTATTAAAAAATGAGCTGAAATAAGCTTCTACTTTCTAAATATATGCAAATCTCCATGCCTTATTGCTAGGAGTAATGTCAAAGTATATTAGAAAGCTTTTAGTGCTGGAGTTTGCAATTGGTTTTTACTGTGGAGTAGAGTCAGTTTAAAGGGGTCAGTTTTATTTTTTCTGTATTCATTTCATTTATGTACGTGTTACTGAAAATCTTTCGGGAAAAGTGGAACATGGATTTAGCAGTCACAGTGGTTTGACAAAACTTTCATCTTTCTATTTTTCAAACTTAAAAGATAAATCTTTTGTCTTCTGCTCATTTCCCAATGTTTTGGTTAGAGGGTCAGATTGGTCCAAGTGGTTAGCTGCACATTGCCAAATACTGCTAGTTGGATACATTGTGTCTTGTTTATTAGACAGTTTAGAAAAGACACACTGGTTTTAATATAATACAGCTCTTAAGGGTTTTAGGAAGATGCATTTTAATATTTCAAAGTCAAGCAGGATTTGGATTTAATAGTTAATTTAATTGTGATTCACCTTCAAAGAAATTAGAAATATAAGTTTGCAGAGAGATTATGTGTTTTTTATATACATTATATGGAGTTGTTTCTGTGTGTTCAGTAATTGAATGTTTGCTAGCAGAATAACAAAGCATTGTAAATACAGCGTATATACAGAGTGGCTGTTATGCGTGGTATTATGTGCACGTTACCATCCTTTCCTTCTCTCATTCTGCCCCTGGAGGCCATAAATGTGTCGACAGGCTTGTTGAACTCTAATTTTAGCCGTGATCGTTAGCGGTGAGTCCTGATGAGGCCTGCCAACATTTAATGAAGTCTTCAGTTCATGTGTAACTCCGATGAAACACCCTTAAGCATTGTGTTGAAACAGCCACTCACAGGTTAAAGTAGCCAAATGCTCTACAAAAACACATTTCGTGAAATACTTCTTGACAAACCCTAGTGACTGATAACAATATTATAAAGAGTCATTTTGTTGCTGGTTTTACTGTTTTTGCTGTGAGCTTTGTGGTCAATTAGCTCAGGTCCAGATACTACCTTAAAAATCAGCCAACTGTTTGTGGTTTTAAATCTGTCTGATGTAAAGTTTCTCCTCTCCTGGCACAGTGAAGGAGCTCAGAGCTTAGTAGTACTCATCTCCTTACACTTACTGTAATTGGTAGAAGGTGCTACAAAAAAACGTGGGAGGGGGTCGACTGGTCGTGGTTTAGTACACTAAAGGTTTATATTTTTAAGTTTTATGTTTCCAAACATTTGTAAATATCTGATGTCATGCAAAAAAATGCTCTTTGACTGAATAAAAAAAAAATGATATCCTTTAATATATCCTCCCACTCTTTGAAGTTTGATATACACATAGCAGAAAATACAAGTTAGTACAACATTTTACTTGATTCAAAACTGCTCCTAATTGACTAGATGTCCACTTACTAACTTTTGGAGAGCATTAACAACCCTCATTAGAGACAGAGGTTATAACCCCCTATATGACAGACCGACCCGTATTATGTGACTGGAGTTCATTAATCATATCACAAATACTGGTTTAAAGCTGCAGGTGAAGCAAGTAAGTGAAACGTGGGTCCAAATATTTTCTTGCTTCTGTCAAACGTACCACAATAGTTTCCACTGAGTTATGTTTACAGGGAGTAACGACTAATGATTTAACCCTGACATCTGATGAATTCCTTTTACTCTACAGAATTTGCTCCTTTTTAAGTCTAGGCACATTTGAATATGTTTATGACTGGATGAAGGTGCTAACCATAATCTAATCAACATGCAAACAAACACACCATTGTGTAACAGACAATGCAATGAGAGTTTAGGTTGGCACTAAATTTGTGTGAATCTTGTAATTGAGTCCCCCTACACGGAAATCACTACTCCCTTAAATGTTATTATGAATTTGCAAAGCTATATCCAACTACAAGTCTTCTTCAAACTAAATGTGTTCCTTGTATTGCATTGATTTTTTTTGTTTGTTTCCTTATCCCATATATCCCACTGACACTGATTTTGAATCCTCAGCTTATGAATCAGAAAACTTCTTGCACACACTGCTCATTATTTTCTCCCGAGTCAGTCTAATTCTTCCATCCTGTTGTGATGTAACAAAGTACAAAGACAGTGCCTTCTTTATCTAAGCCTCTGTCTTTTCTATTCTCTCCCTTCATCCCTGCACCACACCGATGACGTATGTGAAAGGTCGGGGGTCAGAGCAGATCTGAGTGCAACACTTGTCTGACAGTGACTCGTGTTAAAGACTACCCTAACACTCATCAAAGAGAGAAACCTTCAAAGCCCCATGCAGGTCTGTCACTGGCTCTTTATCTCTGCTCACAATATTGCAATAATGAGGGGATCCTGGATTATCCACCTCTCGGTTCATTTTTAGGTGATCAAAGGAGGAATGCTCAGAGTTGTGGGTGGTTTAGCATCGCTCAGTAGTCAATGATGTTCTTACCTGAGCCCCACATTGGTTGCCTCTGTTCTTTACCAGGGTTAAACAGATCCAGTTCTTGAGTCCAAAGGTCAGTGTGTCAGCAAGGTCCTCTTTGAGTGTGATAAATTAAAGTTTGCTCATGTTACTGTGAGGAGATAAATAAAGTAGCAATCAGCTTCATGAGCGCAGACCTCGCAGCAGTCAGCCAGAGAGTGCAGAAACGCTCGGCACAAGAAACCGCATGCCCACAGTGAAGCTGCATCAAACAGTAGGCGGCGGGATGTTCAGCTTCTTCATCTTTCTATTAATCCTCCTCTGTGTTTCTCTATATTCTCTGTTGTTGTTTTTATTTTATCTTTCCTGCTGTCAATTCTTTCCTGGGAGCTAACGAATCAAGTGCATGAGATTCCAGAAGCTAATTCTGCCTCTTAGGACGGTGGAACCTAATATGTGAGGACAACTGTGGAAGGAGGGAGATTCAGGGAGAGAGAGAGAGAGAGAGAGAGAGAATGTGAGAAAAAGGAGGGGCAGGACCAAGAGGAGGGGGACCCAGTGACGGATGGCAGATCAGACAAAACAAGGATCGGAGTGTCTGTTGTTGAGGAGGAGCAGTGTGGCAACCCGTTGAAACTTGAGGGACATGAAGCAGAGGAAGAAAATGTTGACATGGTGAATAGTGGAATATGATTGGCGGATGAATCAGATGTCTTACAGGCAAATAGGTTTGTTTATTTTAGGAAATGGGTTCCCCCAGAATTGGCTCTACCTAACAGGTTCCTTTCTCAGATACGGTCAACGGCTCTAATAAATGGTTTCCTGAAAATGTCTTAGTCATTGAATTAATTAATCTAGATAGTAGGTCTCACATGGGATTAAACTGTGTTAAATATGTGTTCAAAACATGGGAAGAAGGGTTTCTAAGACACCTTCTTTTTTTTATTAACCAAATGCCTTTTGCAATACATACGTTTGGGATAGCGGACTAATAACATATATTGAATTGGAATTAATAGTATGTCTGTGAGGCATTAAAAAAAAGTCTTAAATCTAACTTGCCTTAAGCTTGAGGAACCGTGAATAAAACCCCCACAATTTTTCCAAACATGGCTGAGGGGGAAAGACTCTCATGAACCGTTTTGATGACATGCACATTTTTGTTAATATGGAGATGAAAGCATTGCAATAAGCTGTAAGCACACTAAAAAGTCCTCCACCACTGTCCAATTTGACATCTTTAATACAGGGTGCGCAAATTTTGTGTAATTCTTGCCTTTGTTTGATTTTTTTTATCCATCATCTGTAACCCAACTAGTCATAAATTCTCAACAGACAGTAAAAAAGGTCAGATCAGGAGAGGTTTGTCGAAGTCAGAAATGGCTTTTTTAGGATACAGTATCTGCTGCACATTTTTAAGTCCAAGCCATTAGAGTTAAGGTGCATGTTTTATTAATGTTTGCTAATTAAAGTCCCCCAAAACGCTGATCCACTGCAATTCCAAAACTCTCTCAGTGTCTCAGTCATCCATTACGTTGTTCAACTTGTCATCTAATGAAACACCCAACATAAAGTGCTGAAATAGCTGGGATGATGAAATTAAAATGTGGATGGCTGTGGGATGAACAGTGTCCCGCAAAATGTATAAACATGATACCTTTGGTCTCCTGTGTGTGGTAGCATGTCAATTCCTCTCTGCTGCCAGTAAGTGTATTTTCAGATTGGATATCATAAATGTGCTTGCAAGTGTGATTTTAGGAAGGTAGGAGAGTATAAGGTGCAGGAGCAGAAGGAGAGGCCGGAGGTGAGATTGACGCATGGCGCAATGTCGAGTAAATGTCAGCCCAATTCTGATATGCTAGAAGGCCGGCGAAGAATCGATCTATTCTGCATCGTGCATTTTACAACTCACCTTGCAAGACATGCTGGATAAATGTGGGGTTAAGTACAGGCTATCAAAGCTAAATGAACAGATTATTGACATTTACTATGTGAAGTGCTTTTGTGTCAATGAGATTGAGGCTGTTTAGAAAAACTAAGTGTTTAATGTTGGCATTAAAAGCAGTAACAGTGCCATCGTGTCAGGCTTGGCAGGGTCCCACTGTGACACTTCAGAAAAAGAGATGGCCATGTAAACTTGGAGCCTGGTTTAATTTGAGGCAGACACCTTCACTTTATTTAATTTGCATAATACACACACAGACACACACACACACACACACACACACACATACACGCATAAAGACACACAAACACCCTCTGGCAACATGCCACGTAGGGGTTAGGTTAAGGGACAGTGGGGAAGGACAGCAAACTGAAGCAGTAAGCACATTTCACCAGGGGGATACAGTTACACACACACACACACACACACACACACACACACACACACACACACACACACACACACACACACACACACACACACACACACACACACACACACACACACACACACACACACAGATCCCTCAGGCTTGCTGTTCTTTATCCAAGCCATTCTCTCTCTCTCTTTATCTGCTATAAAATGTTAAAAGAACACTCACCATTACTTCCGGCAGAGAAATGCAGGACGTTGCTCTCTCTCTGATCTATAAATGCCCCATCAATGTTTACGTATGTCTCGATTCCACTTGACCTGTGGATCTGTTTGGACTGAGGCACCTCATTCAACCTGCTAATTAAAAGACTGTTGGCTGAAACGATGCTGTTACATTTTAACAGCCCTGTGTACACAAAACTTTTCCCCCAGGTTGACATTGGTGTCACATAATTTATAGTCCATAGGTAACAGGACACTTGAGAAAGGGGATTTGTGTCCTCACAAGGTCAAAGAAGGTTGAATTGTTGGACCCTTCAGATGATCATTAACTTGATATAATGGACACTTTACTGTGCTCTCCAAAATCACTGAACTCCATACAGAATCTAAATGTAGGAGTATGTACAGTATGTAAGGATGACAGATAAATATAGAAACTGAAAATATTGAAGGTTTTATATGAATGTAGGATCATTGTACACATTAGGAAAAGAGATAGATGTTAGATAATAAAACGTAATCATTGGAGTTGGTCATAACCATTCAAATATTGTTCTTAAGTAAAAATGTAAATATGTTAAATAAATAAAAAAGAATCAAACATTTTTCATTTAGCATAAAAACATCAGTATCATTTGTCTCTTTATTTATAAAGGCATTATCTTACAAAACCAAAGTGAAATGTATCAAACAATAACATTTAAACCAATAAAAGAGTTCTACTTCAAATAGAGTTGTGCTGTTCCTTCCATGTGTTTGGCTTCTTCTCAGTAAGCCCACCCTGCCAGCAGTCCTGGAGAACACTGTCTGTTTTTGTTCTTCGTTTTTTTCCTCAGCAAAGAATAAAGGCACCAGCCACATCCCTCTTCCCTGTTTGCCCTTGCTCTTCAGTGCCGCCTTTGAAGATTAATCAGTCAGATTTCCTTGATTAATCCTTTTTCATGTCCTTTCACGGTAAATAATTACAGATACGATCGCTAGTTGGATAGAGAGGATAGCATGCAGATTTCTGATAGAGCCAAGTCCCCAGGGAACCTTCATTAGCTTGATTATTCTGATCCAAACACACTCCATCAACCAGTTTACATGTAAATAGGTTAATTCCATTCCCACTCCTAGCTCACTCCGCTGGCACACTGTATTTAACTGATGAAATCTTTCCAAAATGTTTCTGTTTTATTTAATATTTACCTTGTGCAACAATACTGTCAAACGTTTAATTTGCACATTAAAAGGCTGATATTCGGTTCAGCAGATTGTGTTTAACAGATGACTAAATTTCAATCTCTTATGAAACTCAAGAACAGGGACTCTCTTTCTCGACTACAGTATTTCTAAAAGGCTTTTTTAAAAGACTCCACAGTTACATCAGGTTGTGTAATGGTGACATCTAGTGGCCAAATACTCATCATCAGCTAGCTTTATGATTTTATTTCAGTCAAAAACGTTCACCACTTGGTGGCAGTGCAACTCTACTCTTCATATTCTTTGAGCCAGCACTAACAAATGAATCTCATGACAGCCAAATTATTTACCATTGGCACAAAAAAGACAGGCTGATGCTTTTTCCTGAACTGAATATGAGTTAAGATACTTTTATCCGTGCCTGGGCAAGTCTTTAGCATTATTGGTTGCTTTGTTGTGGCTTGAGCTGCGAGCCGTTGTGAAACAGAGGAGATGATGAGCTGCTGCCCCGAATGCCCCTCTCCACTCAGGATTAGTGAGTTAATGCAACCATTCAGACACTGAGCTCCGATCAGCTGCTTAATACTGTTTTATCCCAAATAACACAACCATGCACGCAGCATGGGGCTGTGTGCCTCACAGACGCGTATATAAACATTCATATACCTACTTAATCCAACAGCTCAAATATACATTTTATACATGTATTTGACCTGTAGATCAGGCACTCAAAAGCTACAATATGAACAAAAACTCTGTCAATGCTTTGTTTTCTGGATTTCTCATTAAAAAAAAAAAAAGTAGAACATTTCCCAGGCCTGAGAGTGTAAAGATTTATCACAAATATAAGTTTCTTTGAAAGAGGTGTTTCAATTAAACCATAGTCATTATTAATGTATTATTTTAAACTATATTATCCGTAAATATGAAATTAGATGAATTGCTGTACATTATTTTGAATTCAAGCATTTGAAAACTGTTTATTATGATTTGTACCGAATAACCAGAAGACCACTTAATATTTATCATACTTATAAGAATGGGATAAATGTCTTTTACATTAGTTGTAGGTAATAGTAGTACGTGAGACATTTCTGCTGCCATCGTGGGCTCATTTTAATCATTTGTCGTCACAGTCAGAGGGGTCAGGGGTGAAAAAGGACAAATTCAGCCCTTTGTTTGTCTTGGGTGAAAAAGTGGCCTTTCAGATTGCAAATCTTCCCCCCCCTAAAACATTGTTCTATCAGCGGTCTATCATCTATCATGTGGATAAATCAGGAATATCCCACATATCCAGTGTGAGACGTCCTGTCGGTGCCTTCAAAGAGCAGAGATGCCCTGCTTTTGTTATTCAACCGTCCCCTTCAAAGTCAGTCCCTGGTTCCCCTGGTTAGTAGTGCAAATGCATTACAAACACACACACTCACACACAGGCTTATCCTAATCCTTATGAAAACAAAGTCATATATTTTTCCCACCGCGGGTCAGGCGTGGGATGTTCATCAGCATGTTTATCAGGATTATGAGCATTTCCTCCATAATATAACCTCTCACATCATACTAACCAAACACTTCCAAATAAAAAGCTGTTGTGACTTTGTTCAGAAATAAACAAGATGAGTTGACCAGCAGAAAGAGGACTCAACTGGCAACCATGACTCTTTCAGACCATTCCCACCAGTGAGCCATGACCCAGTGTGACCTTTTGACCCCCGCACACTGACCTCTCAGTGGGTGGCCCTCACACTGACCAGCCTGGACCATGAATCAACACAAGTGGCTGCTCTTAGATCAGATCTTTATTATTTTTTTGTCATTGTCTTCTCCACTTTGACAGTACATTTCCAGGCCGATATATTTCTACTCAGTCAGTTACTTGTTATAACTTTGTCCTTTTTAAACACACATTATTTATTTTTCTCAATCAAACAAACACAGGAGAATGAGTTTGATGGCATCCATTGCACTCAGTTTTGTTCATGAGGTTTTCACCAGAATCTGAGTTATCTGCAGATGTCTCCACTCCAAAACAAACTGACCAAGTGAGTGAAAGCGGCTTTAAAGCAGTTTAAAAAATCAGTTTCTCCGACGCTGGTCATCTGCTTCTAATGTCTGCTCAGATTCTGTGTCTGTGCTTGAATAATAACATAAATACCATAGTTCTGGTTGTTTTTAGACATTTAAATATGGAAAGTATGTATATTGTTTATGTTTCTCCATTACTTTGCAATCCTCAGATTCACTCGTGCTTCTCCATAGACAGTAAAGTCGTAGATCTCCAACCCTTTAATCCTGATTACATTAAGAATGTGTATGTTCCTGAATGTATGTGTACAGTATATATGAAAGGTCACCAATATAAATGTACGGACATGTGTTTATTATACATGTGAAGGTTAAGTTTTGGTCTGAGTGAATGTCATGATGGGATTATGCCGTCCCAGTGTGAGTAAAGAAGGAATCTGTCAGGCAGCCATGTTAATCATAAATCTTTATCTTACAATCCTGCCTCGCACATCCACCCTTTCATTAAAAGATGGCCAAAGGATTAGCGAAGCTAAATCATTGAGATCTGGGGAGAAAAATGAAAAAACAACGTAGCGAGTAACAAGGATCCTCGCTCTGTTGATGGTGCTGCTGAATCGATTGGTTCAAAATATATAAGAAAAAAAGAGGAACACTAACTGTAATATTGTCTCATGAATGCTCTTGCTTTACTTTATGTCTACCTACACTCACCTAAACAATCAACCAGAGTAATGACTCATAGCATGCTATCAAAGACCATGAAGTACATATTGATTAATCTATAATAATCCATGTTTAATCATAATACCGTTTCAATGTTGATGGTAAAACAATTGTGATTTGTTTTCATGGATTTAAAAGAAGAATACATGCATAGAATCCTAAGTAAACTGTCAGCTTTTTTGCTGTGATTTTTTATTAATCAGAAATCTACAGTTGTCTATGGATTGTTAGAACATTCCAGCTCACTTTTATATACTGAAAAAGAAATTGGCAAAATGTATTGTGTCTTTTTTTACTTTGAATATATCATATATGTCTTATACCCTTAAGCACTGTTCAGAAAGCAGACACATTTTACTTTTCTCTGTATTCAGGCATTTGACATCCTAATCACTTATGGTATACATCAATTATTTCACCATGGCTCTGTTTTCATGTTGTAAACATATTTTGCTTTTAAAACATTTGTTTTCATCTTGTGACTATGTTGGATATAAGATATTTCTCTTTAACATGTTATCCTTTGGATATTTTTCTATGATAATCCAAAAATAAACCTTTTCTGTCTTTCGTACAAAAAGCAAGCACACAATCCACGGACTGATTGATTTCTTAATATTTTAATAACATAACATTTTCCAAAAGACAACAGAAATGAAAAACACTAACAAAAAAGACATGGTGGCCGAAGCAAATTTGTTGAATTTATTCATTTTTATATTATTAACCTGAGAATGAAATTTCTGCTTCTTCACTTTGATTTTTGAACCTTGATGTTTAATCAATACAGCTTTCTTCTTCAGACAACAGTTTCCAAAGTTCAGCTACATCACGCTAGGAATTCTACCTCTGACTCTGTTCGAGTGCAAAACATGAAATACTGTAACAAACAACAAAGAAAAGGACACAAAAGTAATATAATAGATTAACTATCCGTCTAAGTAGCAAACAAAGAGAGGCCTCGACCACAAATATGTACAAAAGGAAATCAGACACACAACTGCACATCAGCACAAAGTTCATTTACACTGAATTAAATAAGAGAATAAATAAAAATACTTTTAATTTATATAGAGTATCTGATGTTACCAAAGTTAAATTAGTGCTTTTATCGCAGTAACAGGACATCTGGTCCAAATGGTCAATGTTACGTTTGTTCTTGGAGGTCCTTTTTTTATTTGGTAATCAGAGATTTAAGAAAATGGATTGGTTTAAGTCAAGTATTTTCTAATTTTAACAATATTCAGCCGTGCTATTCTAGATGCACATCACGTTATCAAACGTTTTGTCATTCTACGGTTCCTTCACAAGCATAGAGACTGATCCTGCAGTCAGTCAGTGTTCATGAAGGATCAGTTTATTGAGGGTTTGATGCAGAATCTACACTCCTGATCCGTCTTAGTCTCTGTAGACGGAGGTGATCTGTCGGGGGGGCATATGCTGGGGATGGTAGGAGTCATACGGCCCCTCTAAGTGTACGTCATAGCCAGTCTGAGTCTGATACAGGCCCTGCTCCACCGGGGAGGGGGAGTAGTGGTGTGGGGGTGGGTAGTGCGGTGAAGGCTCCTGTTTGGGCACCAGATTGCTGCTGATGCTCAGGGGCGGTGTAGGGGGGCCGTCATACGGAGGGGTCCCCACACCACCGGCATTATACTCATTTGGGGAGTGATTCTCATAAACTCCTCCTTTCATGGCCCTCAGGTGAAGCAGGTGAGCAGAGTCAAACGTGCCATACGGGGGGCTCGGCAGGCCTGGAGAGGAGTAGCTCACCACGCCACCGAGAGGAGCTGCTGCAGCCCGGACTCTGTGTCTGTCCTCAGGCCTCATCACGGCCCCAGAACCCGGCCCCAGCTGGAGGCAGCCCGCCACTAGGTTGCTAGTGGGCTGTGAGAGGCCCTTACACAGGGTCTCCATGAAGGCCCTGCTCTCAGTGGAGAGCCCACCTTCGAGTGCTTCAGAAAGAGCACAGATGTAGTTGCGGGCCAGCCGCAACGTCTCGATCTTGGACAGTTTCTGTGTTTTGGAGTGACAGGGCATGATGGTGCGCAGGGATTCCAGAGCATCGTTCAGACCGTGCATGCGGGAACGCTCCCTGGCATTAGCCTTGACTCGCCTCACACGGAAGCGCTCCTGCCGGGCCTTTGTAACACGCTTTTTCTTTGGCCCACGTCGTTTGCACTCATTTTCATCCTCCTGTCCCTCCTCGTCATCCTCCTCGTCTTCTTCGTGTGCATCCTCACTCCCCAGCTCCCTGTCCTGCTGGACTCCTCCTGCTCTGTAGTGGTGTGATGAATCTGATGCATCTCCATCAGGTGAGCTCATGTCTCCATCCATCCACTGCAGAGGGCTGACGGCCTCCTCTCCCTCGCCTTGTCTCACATATGGCTTAATCATCATTGTACTGTAGAAACAAGAACACGTTTTTGTCAAACTCGTGTGCTGTGCAAATAGAACTTTTTATTAATCATTACCATATTTACAGCCAAAGAATGCCATTAGACAGAAGCAAATATTTACTTAATGTAATGCTAAATAAAATAATAAGTAATACACTCACTATTATTGATATTGCTTCTACTCCAATTAACAACAGCAAATGTACTCCATAGTTAAATGGTTTGTTTAGATTTAGATAAAATATTGTTGTTTAACAGTATTTTAACACAGCAAGTCCCTGTAGTTCTTTCGGGCACATTTTTTTGTTGTTGTAGGGCAGGACAAACCCTGTGTGCATTTGGTAGGTTATAGATTAAAGACTGATTATACCTTAATGTGATTGCTTTGATTGCAATAAAAACAAAAGAGTCTGTATTTCTCCATCTCATGCTGTGAAGAAGGTGAGCCCTCATTTAAGCTATAAAAATATACGCAAATTACAACATAATAGATAACTGAAATAAAATTCTACTCTTCGTTGTCTTATGGTGTTTTTCTAAGGAGTTTAATGGAAATCTTTGGGGGCTGTAACCTGGAGTCAGTTAATTTAAACTTTTTTAATTGACAAAAAATAAGAATCTAACTTTTAGACCGGGCCTGCCAGCAGCCCTCAGAGTGTTTCAGCACCGGACAGCTCCCTCTTGCTCCCCCGCCACAGGTGTCATTGGTGTTTAACCGACACGGTAATGCGCAGGGAAGAGATAATCTAAATGTATGACCTTTATGGTGTGCATTTGAAATGTGAATTTTCATAGATGCATTATCTATTTTCATTCCTTTTCTCCCCCGCCTCCCCTCCCCCTGTCACAATAATCCCGGTTAACTTGTGAACTAGTAATGCCCGGTCTGCGAGATAAAGTCACTGACAGGACTTCAATCTGGGGCATCGCAGGATTTTCTCCGTGGATGAAGCGACGACTATGGGATTAAGTGAAAGATCGACGTCCCCAGATCAGCGACAGACGACTCAGAGTGAATTGAAATCAGACCTTTTCAAAACGCAGAACAATTAATGTTTCGACACAAACTGCTTGCTTTAGCTGCTATTTTCTAAATGTCGACATTAGAATAAGCCTCTTCTACATACATGTATTTACTGCCTGTTAACTTGTTGTGTTAACAAGGAAATCACCAGCCAAATAAAAGAATTTAAAAAAACACAAACTCGAGTCCTTTTAACCCATACCAACCAATATAAATAACTTTAACATTGTTTAAAACTTAATAAATCATACCCGTGTTAATGTGTCCTCCACAGGAAGTCTGGCAGATGATATTCTTTTTTCAGAGTTAGGTCTCTATGTGTCTTTCAATATGCAGTGAAGAGTCGCTGCGCAGGCTGTCCCACAGTGTGAGCCTCAGTGTGGGTCACTCCGCGGGGGCTCTGGATTTTAACCTACCCGGTGAAGCTCCTCCCCCCGTCCCTGTCCTGCTGACGCGCTTGAGCTCGCGCGTGGCCGGCCCGTGGCTCAAGCTCTGGTCGTGTGTGTGTGTGTGTGTGTGTGTGTGTGTGTGTGTGTGTGTGTGTGTGTGTGTGTGTGTGTGTGTGTGTGTGTGTGTGTGTGTGTGTGTGTGTGTGTGTGTGTGTGTGTGTGTCACTTAAACTCCAGACAAACAGGAGAGGCCCGGGCCTTTGTTGCATTGCGCCAAATCCGCAGCACGTTTGCATTGAGCGGCGCAGAGACGCGCTCAGTCTGCTGAGTCTAACTGTATGTGACAGCTTGAAGTTGCGTGTGAGCAGGTGTTTGCTCCATCCCCTCTTCCGTCCAGCCATTCACCCCTCTGCTCTGCGGAGACAGGCTGTTGAACAAGTTCATCTCACCCAGGCGGCAGCTCTGAGCAGCCGGGTAAGTTTGCTCACAGTGCAGTTACAGCATCAGTAGTATCTCCAGGACTCATTAATTTTCTCCTCTCTCTGCACCGGTGGCGTAGCTAGGCCTATTTTAGGTGGGCTTCAGCATTAACCCAAAATGAAAATATTTCACTTAATTGTCATTGGTTATGATATTTGTAATACTTTGAATGATGGATACATTTTTCATATTAGTGTTGAGAGTTGTGCCCCTTCCCCTTACCATGACCACAACGTTTATTAGAACTAGCATCTTAATGTAGCTGTCAAAGTGCACCAGATGCATGCAATTCACTTTAAAATATTTTTTTAAATTACGCCCGTGGGAGCATGCCCCCTGACCCCCCTAGAGGATGTGAAGTCCACCCTACTCCTAAGAAATATCAACATGACTAAGGCCAGGTAATCTGGACTTGGTTAACATGACTAATATATTGAAGACGCCACAAGCACAAAACACTATGTGTGTGTAGTGGCTTGCTCAGTGCAAACAGCCCCCCCCCCCCCCCCCCCCCACACACACACACCTTAAAAAAAGAGGCCCACCCAAACTTGAAAACCTAGATACGCCCCTGCTCTGCACTATTGAGGTCCTTCTGCAGCTTAAATAACCATAACCAACATTGAATGTTCTAGATGGACCACTACTTGAAATGTCACTATATTTAAAATACGGCTTTTAAAAAATATGGTTTTACCTTCAAATGTTTCTTAAAGTTAAATAAAAGCATCATCAGCAAAATGTACTTAAAGCATCAGATGTAAAACTAATATAACCATGAATTGCTATTGCGAAATATTGATATTATTATAGCATTTAACGCTTTTAACAATTGTATAGGCTGTTGCAATACATTTTTTATAATGATTTCAATGTTGTACCATCACTTCAGCAGACTTCATGCTGCTCCTTCTGCAGCCACATAGCTTCTTATACAACTTTTAATCACAAATTCAGTAAAACTTCTTAAAGTTTAGTACTTTTTCAATGTCTTTACAGATTTTGTCAGTTTTTGGAGTGATATGTTACTGTGAATTTTACTGTGATTCATCACCTGAAAATAATAATTCTACTGCAGATCAAAGCTCAGATTTAATTGAAGTTGTAGATGGCATAGATATACAAAGACTCATTCAAGTGTATGGATACATTAAGGGTTGCAACTGACAACTCTTTCAATTTGATGGGCTGAAAAATTACGCAAAACAATTCAAATGTGACCTAAATAGTTTGTGCATACTTTTCCGTCCATAGATAAATTGTGTAATTGTTGCAGTTTAACATTCCTTTAATATCAAATTATATTTTAATTCTTTCTCTGAATCACACTTCTATGATAAAGAAGTGAACAACAACATGATGTATTGTTGACACACATCAACACTGATCGGGGAACAGAGAGCAGAGAATTTGCATGATCCTGAAACAGAGCACCACAGGCCCTAACAGGGAGGCTTGAGGTAAGTTACGAGGTCATCCGCACACTAGACTCTTCTCAATCCCTGTTCACTCCCAGGCCGACCACCTTCCAACTGCTCCTCCCTGTGGGTCTCTGCCTTTCCTATTCCACACCTGCAGCCTGAAATGGGAATAGTAGAGCCGTGCCTCTTGCATCCCAGGAGTGGTACTAGCAGGGGAATACAAGAGCTTAGGCCCTGTGTCCCCATTTCTTATACTCATAACACCTTTAATACAACTTTATCAAATCAGAATGTATATTTTAGTTTGTTTTTGGGCTAGAAAGTTGCTAAATCCAATACCTGTAATGTCAAAAACTGAAATGTTTCCTTTATTTTGATTGTTCTCCGTTTGACCCACTTCCTATGTATCACTGTCTTCATGTTCCACAAGTGGGGCTCAAGTGTAATTCTGTATGTGTGCCATAATGTCCCATAAGATCCCTCAGTGCTGACCACACATGATGAAGTCCTGCTGCAGATGGCCCTCTCTTAAACATATCTGTTATTTTAACAGTCCGTGGCTCAGATGCTCATCTATTCTCCACCGGCGGCTCAGCGTGCTGAGCACACTCAGCATGTTCACATGGCTCAGAGGACACCGCCTCACCTTATCTAGGTATGTTCGTGAGATGGGAATTGAGTTTACTATAATAAAATACGAAGGACGGATAAAACTTCACTCCAGTACACACACAAACATGACCTTGCCATGAATCCCTTGTGAATCTGTTTGTGACAGTGGGGGAAAGTGAGCTTTTACCATCTGTCATACTGGAAGTCCTCAGAGAGATGTCATCCCCACAGCACGAAGAGTGTGTGCCTGTAAGTGTGTGTGTGTGTGTGTGTGTGTGTGTGTGTGTGTGTGTGTGTGTGTGTGTGTGTGTGTGTGTGTGTGTGTGTGTGTGTGTGTGTGTGTGTGTGTGTGTGTGTGTGTGTGTGTGTGTGTATTTAGAGTAGTGGAGGGATTGCATTTGCAGCAATCAAATTCATTTTTCCTCCAACAATATCCACAGGTCAGCGCAATGCATTAAGATTTTATCCATCACTCTGCATATGTCAGTATCCACTACGAATGACAATACCGTCATGAAATTGTTTGGAAAAGCACAAAAACAACTCAAGAGAATGAACGTTGCTCTGTATTTCATGGTCCCGCATCAACTTTAGAAGAGGCCGGCAACTAAGCCAAAACCTGAACCTCCCTCCAGCCCTGCACCGACCCTGGGGAGACAGGAGTGATGTTGACCATGTGCCTTACTAATCATCTCAATGATGGACCCCACTACTGGGTAAAATAGACACCCCCTCTGCCTGAACCTCTAAACCCCCTTAACCCTTCCCTAAACCCTCTGTTGGCCCCCCGTTGTGCGTGCTCATTGGCTGACCGCCTTCAGGCGTCCCTTTTCCGCGGGCCCATTGTCTGGCCCCATAAGCAGCTTTGTTTCTGCATGTGCAGCTGGGCTGGCCCGCGCAGCCATTAGCCAAAACACGCTAAAGGGAGAGCGGGATAATATAATTACAAAACAAAAGTCAGGTGGCTCACGAGATCTGCCAGAAAAAGCCCATTTGGGGGAGATGCGAGGACACGCTGGCGGGTGGCCAGCTATAATTCGATTATGAAGTTGTGTGAGTGACAAAAGAAACAATTGAATCTTTTTTTCTTTTATTTGCCACACTGTGGTCTAATTTGATTTCATCAGGGCCTTAAAAAGAAGGCAGTGTGAAAAGAGAGAAGATTTACTCTTCTAATTTCTAGAGTCACCGGCACAGAAAATGTAATATGCTCTGACAAAAAAGCGAGAGAAATTCTTCCCTGGGCTAGCTTTATTGTTGCTGTACACTTTGACTGCATGTGAGGCCCAATTCAGATAAATCGCTGAGGTTTTCTTGCAAACTGGTCTTGGGCTCTTGTTTTGCATGAATGCACACAGACGGGCGGACAATGGGATCAGTGGTAGATCCATCTCCTGTTATACTTTCTTCAAACAGGGCTGCAAGTGTGTCCCCCTGTTTTGTCGGCAGACCAGAATTTATCCTGTTAGTCACCCTAGATGAGTGAAAGACTAAAATCAACCCCCATCCCAGCTGGACACACACACACACACACACACACACACACACACACACACACACACACACACACACACACACACACACACACACACACACTTAACCCCACACTAGGGAGTTAGACACACAGCTTTATGGACAGCTGATAAGAACAGGTTTAGCTGGTGGCTACTGTTTGAATCAGGTCAAGCAGAACAGGATCTGTTAATGTCTTTTTTGTTTCTATAGTTCATTCTGAAAAAGACTGCATTTTGTTTTTTGTTTTGCTGTTTTTTAGACAATAAGCAATTGTGTCAGATGCACACATGCTCTTACCGCTGAAGGGTTGGTGTCAGTATTGTGCCCGCGCAGGGTGTGTAAACGCCCATCTTTTGCCCCATTAGGCACAGTTTGATCATGCTCCTGGGAGATCACCACATTCTCTTGGTCTGTGAGACTGTTCACGAGAGGTTACACTGCAGATTAACCAACTCTCTGATTTACCGTTTTATTTATACAAGTGAAACTGCCACTGAGGGCTAGAGAAGCACTATGTGAAGGTACTGTATATGTTATGTTATTCCTGCTATGGAAACATTTCAGGAATCAAAATAAGCAGATGCGATACATTATATAACCATAAAAATATATGTGTTCATATTTTTATTTAGGGCTATAGCTGAAGATAGACAGGACAGTAGAAGAAAGAGAGGGGACGAGATGCAGCCTAGAGATGTGGGTTTGATTAGAACCCTTTAATAGTGAATCAGTCTTTATCTTAATCCAAACATTTTACTTCAATTTATGAAGACTTCTCACTGAGAAAATCCTTTTTCTTGGGAATGTTATTATTTGAAACATTAAAACGATGAATGTAATGAAATGTTTGCTTGTTTATTTAGAAGATGTCAGCTTTATTAGTTGGGGGTTGCAGGAAAGGCAGAGCCAATGTACTTCTTCCCATCACCGTAGAAAGAGTTTTCCCACGTGTAGGTTTGGATGATGAGCTGCTTCCCTCCCAGGCTCAGACGACACCTGCAGAGTAGGGATAATGTAAAAAAATTGGAATCAGAAACAATTTACATGCAAGAAAACAGCACAGATCATTTAGGTATACTCACTGTTTTCCAGGGCGAGTGATGTAGCAGAGGCTGTATAAAGCAAAGTCAAATTCAGGGCTGCAGCCAATGACTACTGAACCGACCTGCTTGTAGTAGCCCTCCCACATGAACTGCATCCCCAGGATATCAGGGTAGGAAGTCCACTGAGAGCAGGGGAAAGAAAGAAAGTGGAGGAATGACGGAGTGCTACACATTTCACAGTTCAACCCTGTAAGGCCCCCGGTTGTAATTTTTCAACATCCCTTTAAGTTATCCTAAAAAACTCAGTAAATGTTTGTTTTTTTAAAAGACTACATTTCATAGTCAAAAGGTCCTTTTGTTCAGCCTCACAACTATTTGGTACTAAATGTGTTTATAGGTCCCGCCGTCTGGCCATAAACTCACACAACTTCCAAATCTAAAAACCAAGCAACATCTCTTTGTTTTATTGGATTTAGATTTGTCAGATTTAAGTAAGTAAAATGCCTCAAATATTTGTTTTGTGATATTACAATGTGTAGAACATTTACATATTTAGTTATTGTGGAATACATTCATCACATTTTATTTTATTTTTATTTTATTTTACATTGCAATATTACAACAATTCCCTAAAAACTTTCAAAAACCGTAAAAAATGTGAAAACTCTTTCATTTCTGCACCAGAGGCTTCCTACAACAACATCTGAAAGGTCAAAAAAAAAAAAATGTGCTAATGTTTTTCAATATTTGGGCTTTACAGGGTTAAATGAACACATGTGTGTACTGTGGATGCTTACAGGCCCATTGAAGCTGTGGCTGTAGTAGTTCAGCTCTCCTCTTTTCTCCAGAAGGTAAAACTGGATCCAGTTGTGGAACCCAGACACCTTTCCTCCCTTAATCTCACCTGTAACAGCATGTGTTTCTTAATAATCATAAAAAACTTTTTCGGGGCAAAATATCTGTGCTTTTTGGAAGAAACTGTCCGAACCTGCGAAGATGTGTTCGAAGCCGCTGGAGTCCATCTTGTTGTTGTTGCGAGAGTACAGACCAAACCACATCATCTTCAGGTCCTTAAGGAACGCCGCCTCTGATGCATAGACGCCTTAAAATACAGAATCATATACAGAACACTTTAAGCATTATATTTATTCAACTGTGAGAGAAAGGCATGAGGCAAAGATACTGCACACGTAAAAGGCAATCTTGGAACTAAAAACATCCTTTAAAATCCTCTTACACGTAACGTGACCCAGTAGATTTATTTACACTGCAAATAGGAAAATATAGCTTTTTTGATACTTTAATGGTGCCAATCTGACTAAATATAAACTAATATAGACGTGAAAAAAAAAACTGAGCTTAAATTGTAGCCCAAGGATGTTATTTTAATAACATTTTTCCCAATAACTCAATTACTGATTACAGTAATTGCTGTTGAATGTGGACGTAGTTACCCTTGGTGTAGAGGAAAGCAAACAGCTCCCGGCCCAACTCGGTGTTGGACATCGTCTCCTTGACAAACTTTTCCTGCTCGGCCAGCTGCTGCGCGCTGAAGTACTCCTTCTGTCCGGTCATCCTGTTGTAGTTATCCAGCACTGCCAGGAAGGAAGCGTAGGTGGGCCTTGAGAACAGAACCTGTTCGTTCAGGTATCGGAACAACCTGGGGGCACAGAAACAAACACACGATGAGACATAAAAATAGGTTAAAATATACTGAACATTAGGATCAAGAAGAACTCCTCACTTTTTAGAGGAGAGATCGTTCTTGGAGCTCGTCTGAGAGTTGGGCACCAGAGCCTGAGGGTCAATGATCAGCTCTGAGGATGAAGCCTTGTTTGAATCCAGAGCGTAGAGCGTCTCAGAGACTGCCTTGATCTCAGCATCAGTAATCACACCGCTGCCACCTCCTCCATCACCTGCAGAAAAATCACAAACACAGATTATGTCTTTTTCATATTAGTGTTTCAAATGGGGACCATGTTAAACAAAAAGAAAACTACATCAAAAGGTTTACAATCTTTCACATAACTTTTCATTATTTAATTCAAACACATCCTCACTCTCTCTCTCGCTCTCTCTCTCTCTCTCTCTCTCTCTCTCTCTCTCTCTCTGTTGATATTATATTTACCATGGCGGCATGCAAATAAAACAAAGTTTTCTTGAAGAATTTAAGGTAACGCAGGTTAAGTGATTTGATATAAGTACAGTATATAACATAACATTGTATAGTTACTAAGCTCCACCTTAAGCAACTTAAAAGTTAAAGTTCATCTTCCTGCATGACAATATAATGATAATCTAAAACACTCCGCAATGGTCGTTCTTCATAATGCATACTTTTATCTACAAAGTTCAATTGAGTATTTAAGTAAAACTTATTTTACACATTTTTAAGGAAAGATTTATATTGCAGTACATTTATAATTTACTATTTTTATTTTAGTAGAGGACCTTAATATTCCTTCCCCCTGGGTATTATAACTGTAGAAGAAGGTTGCAGTTCAAAGGCAAAACTTTTTTTTTGCTTTCAGTACATTTTATAGCACAACAGCAACACCCGCTGGTCAAACAGTGAAAACAGATTTGACAAAAGGGAAGTCGGCCACAAGCAAACTGTGCGGTGTAGGAAGTATTCAGCCTTCACTGAAGCACACTTATTATTACCAAAATTTAAAAACACTTAATTACGAGTCCGTTTCTTCATTTCACATCTTTCTTAACATAAAAGTCAAGATGAATTATCAGCAAAATACTGAAGTATCAAAAGTAAAATGTCCCTGAGGAACCTGCATTTGTGGGATGAGCAGCAGAGCTGAATATGTGGGTTGTGCCCTTGAAAAATTTGGCAAATCTCCTCTGCCAAAGCCAAACAGCAGCCAATCTCCGGTCTCTAGGGCTGCCAGGAGGCCTGCCTTAACTGCCCTTCACTGTCAGGCCCACTTGAACCTCAACATCTGCAAGAACATTATGTTCAGCGATGAGTCCAGATTCTGCCTACGGAACTTGGATCGTGGGGTCACAGTGTGGAGAAGACACCGATAGAGTAGGAGTGGAGAGGAGGGAATGGCCTGCCTGCTCTCCTGACCTCTACCCCATTGAACACTTGTGGGATCAGCTTGGGTATACTGTCCATGCCAGATTGACCAACACAACCATGTTGGCTGACTTGGGACACACACAGGTTGAAAAATGGAATGCCATCCCACAGCAGTGTGTGAGCAGGCTGGTGACCAGCATGAGGAGGAGAGGCTGTTGTGGCTGTGTATGGTTCTTCCACACGCTACTCAGGCTGCTTGTTAAATTAATAAATTGTTAACAAATAAATTGTTGCCAATATGGCTTGTTTCATTAGACTTCAATCCTCCAATCCACCAAACAACACCAAAGGAGTCAACAGCAAAAAAAGCAGTTTGGCATTGGCAGAGGAGATTTTTCATTGGCTCAACCCAGACACTCAGCTCGGCTGCTCCTCCCACAAATGCATGTTCCCCACAAATTTGGCACCATTTGAAAGGTAAGAAAACAGGTTTTGCAACGGTATAAGATTTATTGCCAGAAAGCATTGTTACAATAAAGAAATAAGCTACCAAACACAAATGTCCTTACTTTTTGTGTTATATTTATATTATAATAAATGACATATTAATACTAATGCATACAACAACCTGGGGGCTATGACCATACTAAGGGTCCTTAATAAATCTGAGGGGTCGTGAGGTTAGAAGGAGACATAGAAAGAATCACAGAGTTGTAAAAAAATGTGGATTCTCCGACAATCTTTGCTTTTGTGTGAGATGTTGGATTACTTGACTCAAATTGTTGTTTAAATTACAGTCTGAGGGATAATATCTTTTTGGTACAACTCATAGTTTTCTTTTCAGTGCAGCGCCACGGGTCTGATGACGGGTTAGATTCAGTGTCCACCATGGGAAAGTGACCAGGTGTCAAGAGTAGCTGCTTAGGAAACACAAACAGACAAATGGGCGGGGGCGGGGGGGGGGGGACTTACTGTCACACTGCTGTACATAGTCGCTGCAGCAGTTTTGGAACTGGGCACACTTGGAGTTGCAGTGGCATTTGTTCTGAGAGTTGTATGTCTCACCACATCTGCCTTTACAAGATAAGGCCCCAGCTAGAGAGGAAAAGAAAAGTGTTGGATGAAAATGTAATATAATTGAATCTGTGATAATAACAATAAACATTGAGCTTGTACTGTATCTCAACATGAAGATTTTAAATGAATCTGCATTTCCTTAATGTGCATGTTTTCTCAACTGGATGTATTTATGTAATCCTAGCATATCTTTTTAGCTACACCCACACAAGAACAACAAGAAATATTTCTCATCCTCCAAATGGAAAATGGAAAATATTGTATCACTGGAAAAGTTAATGCTTTAACAGTAACGGTTAAAAGGTTTGAAAGATCTGAATCAAAACTGAAGGTGTAATCAATTATCCAATGAACTGTCTGTGGTTTTAATCTTAATCCAGTAACTCTACATGCTTGATCTACATAATAAATCAGTTTAAACTAGTAAAACATCCTGCTTGTTTTGCATGATAATCAATTTTAAGTACATCATTCAGGATATTTTAATAAAATAAAACTTTTGTCACTCACTTTTACAAACATCGTTGTAGTCAGAGCAACAGTCATTGAAGCGCTCACAGGACGGGTTACACTGACAGGAGAAACTGTTGTCTGTGCCGTAACCACAGCGGACTTCACACGAGTCAAGAGAGTCTGAGGAGCAATTGGACACATTATTAACTTATTATTCATTTAAAAATCCTATTTTGAACTGTATTACATGTTTCCAGAAACCTGTAGTCAGTTTTGGTGAGGCTACTTTGAAAGCAAGGTTTTGCTAGCTCATTTGAGTTAAGAAAAGTTGAACTACAACAAAGCTACCTTAGGGAGAAATTTAGTTGAACTAAAGTTAAACTACTCTCCGGGGGGGAAAAGGGTCAATGCAGACCTATAGGGAGAAAAGAAAATGATATAATATCACGATAAAGTCACATTCCAATGACTTATTGAAATAAAAAGATATGTTTCTTATATTTAAAAGCATTGATGGTCAAAGGGTGTTCATTTAAGTAAATGTCTCTCTTTTCATGCCACATTTTTTGTATACATTGAGTAGATAATTACACAAAGAAGGCACAAAAATTATATAAATGTAGTTCAACCACTACTACTTCAAAACCAAGTTAAAATACCATTTCAATCACATGTAGTTTACTTCTCCCAAACAGTGCCTGTAGTAATAGCTTATGTTGGTAATAGAGCATAAAAAGTATCTTACTGCTGTATCCCTGGTGGAACAGGGTCACCCAGAGTGCGAGGACTGCGACGACCTTCATCTTGGCTCCGATGCAACGTGAGAACAATCTGACGGTTTCAACGCTCTTCTTTTATAACAAGTTTTACTTGACCCACCCAAACACTGACTTTAACCCAGCCCATTCGCCAGGATCCTTTACTTCGTTGCAATTATGTCCCATAGATAACCTGTGTTGTCATGTCTTCCTATTTGTGAGCTTTTGTTCATAATGGTGATTTGTGAAGGATTAATAATCAACATGTTGTAGAAAAGGACTTGTTAAACAATTATTAATTTCAGAAAGAGTAAATAAAACTTTCTCTTTATCTCATCTCTGTGAAACTGCTCACCTGTTTAGCACAGGCAAATGTATAAAAAAAAACATATCAAGGTGTGAGCTGCGAAATTGACTACTGATTTTAATGTAATTGTTTTAAC
The DNA here is from genome assembly GCF_036324505.1 of Eleginops maclovinus. Classification (NCBI taxonomy): domain Eukaryota; kingdom Metazoa; phylum Chordata; class Actinopteri; order Perciformes; family Eleginopidae; genus Eleginops; species Eleginops maclovinus. Next base: position 14,400,864 of record NC_086368.1, on the reverse strand, counting down.
AATGAAAGTAAGAAACAAAATGTCTGTTTTATTTTATTGCAATTTAGGTGCTACTGTCAAATACAAATTAGATAACAACAAAACAAAATTATCGGACTAGATGTTCTTATTTATCCTGCCAAAATGTCCAGATGCTGCATTTCTCAGGCTTTGTGCAACTCAGGGAACATCAAAATCAAGGTCAACTTTATGGTCAATCTTTCCATTAGTGTGTACAGACAGAAATTTCGAAACACTATTTCCCATAGTTCTGAGGTAAATTTTAAAAAAAAGTAAAAATATACAATATATATCGAATATGTATATACATACACTCCTATACACCTATCTTGTAAATGTAAATATATATATACACACATGAAAGGGCATAAATAAAAGAGCAGTCAATATATACAAAATAATAAAAAAGAAACATCATTTTGCTCCCACACTGCAAATATAAAAAAACGTAAAGCTGCATGTTGGCCCTTTAAATTATGCATATATTTATACAATAAAATGGTGATTATTACTCTGGGGCTTTTACATGCTTTGATTCAGACAATGCAAGTAGGAGTAGTGAGACTACAGTGTAAAAAATAATCTGCTACAGGTATATTTCTTTGTACTTTAATCACCACTGAGTTGAAATCCCTATCTTCAATAAAATTAAATGAGAGTATAGGTAGTATAAGTATGAAAAAGTGTGTCTTTTCCATGTAAGAAGCGTAACCCAAATGCAAACAAACGAAAGGCAGGCTGGTTATAAACCCCAATAATAAATAAATGATCAAGAGGATTAACAGGAAAGCTGAGATAGAGGCTAAAGGGTACGGGTGGGGCTGAAGACAAAAATAAAAAGAAACAGGTAGGAGCAAGAAAATAGATGTTTTATTTAAAAGAAAAACAGAGAGGTTATTGCTATCAGCAATCTCTTGTAATTGTGATTTTAGTAATAGGTTCTAATACATGAATAACTGGGTGCTCCCACTGTGTAGTATAAAGATAAAGCAACCACATACAATCTGATAACTAGGTCAAATCAGAACTATAATGTTTAATTACTCTACATACTTCTGGGTGAATGTATCATAAATCATTAGTTGATTGATATTTAAATCGGATTCCCTAAAGTTACTGGTAACTAATGTTGTCAATAAATGTAAAAAGTAAAATATCTGCTATTCAAATAATAGCCTTTAAAGTAGCATACAATGTAAATAGTGAATTACTTCAATATGGTACTCAAGCAGGATACATGATTTAATATTCTTAGTAACATTTAACCACAAACAACACGTATAGTGTTCTGTAGCCGACCAAACCGTGTGCACTCCCGCTCTGTAGTGGGCGCTGAGCCTTCGCACAGTCTTTTTGACCCTACGCGGCTTCCGTACACAGCGTGGATTCAATGACATTCTGAGCTTTCATAAGTCATTTCGCTTTAACACGGTTTAAAGATGTCGTTAACCTTTTTATTCAGAACAATTACAAAAGACTTTGCAAAGGTGAGCACAAATAGCTTTACACTAAGTCTTATTTCTAAAATGTTACCTAAAGCTCAAACTGTCATTCACTGGTTTGTTAGTTAGCTTCCTTATTTTCTGATTTACCGGCTCAACATTACTGTCCCAGTGTCAAAGTGTTACCTTGTTAATACAGTTTTATTTCATGTGTTATTTGATATCACTGTTGTTAGACGTTTCGCTGGAATTTCTACTAAAAAGATCACCTGGATTTTGAAGTTATACAATGTGTTATAAAGACTTACAGCTTCTCCCTTCTGTCATCCCCAGGTCAATACTTACCATGTACAGTCATTACACACAGGTCTTCAGCTCCTTGCAGCTGATAAATCTCTCCTGTTAAAACTGCGGAAAATCACCGGCTACACTTTCATTAACTGCAAGAAAGCCCTAGAGACGTTTGATAATGACATTGCACAGGTAACCCCCCTCTCTCAACCCCTCTGTACACGAACTACAATATATCTTGATGCTGTCTTCTGAAACTACTAGCTGTGTGACTGTGTTATTGATATTAATGTCCAATATTTCAGGCAGAGACCTGGCTAAATGAGCAGGCGCAGAAGGAGGGCTGGAACAAAGCAAACAAGCTGGAGGGTCGCAAAGCCAAAGAGGGGCTGGTTGGCCTGTTTATGGGACATAAAGCTGCAGTTATGGTGGAGGTAAGGCCAGAGATACACATGCTTAACCCTTAGATGCACGAGTGATTGGAACCTACTCTTCCATAAGTGGGTCAAAAATGACCCATATTAGAATCAATGTGTTTTTATGCCATTTTTGTCATTTTGGTTAAGAATAATCCCTTGTATAATATTTTGTATTATGTTTAAGACCAAGAAGGATTTCATGTTTGAAATATCTTTAATTTTTCACTTTTTAACATTTTGCAAAAACATTGTGTGTGTGTGTGTGTGTGTCAATGACTGGACCGTGAAAAAGGTGTTGGCATTCAGGGTGGCGATGTCAAGTATGTTGTACCACAGCACCATGGGCCACCTCTGTGTGTGGCGCTTGCAGGTGTAGGTGCCAACCCTCTGGTCAGTGGTGTCTACACCTCCTTTCGTCTTGTTGTAAAATGTGATCACTTCTGGTTTTTTCTTTCTGCTATTTTCATCCACTACTTTGTCGTGGTGCATCGTGCTCAGGAGCACAGCAGCTATTCCTTTCTTTCTGACATAACTGACCCTGGTAAGGCTGCCGTTGAATCCAAACTCTGTGTTGTGAACCTCCCTGGACTTGGAAGGCTTCATCAGAGGAGGGATGTCTGGCTTGTTCTGACGTAGAGTCCCCACAATAGTGAGATCCTTCTCCAGGAGATGCTGCGCAAGAGGCGCACTGGTGAAAAAGTTATCCGTGGTGATGTTGCGACCTGTGTTTCTAAATTTACTACACTACTACTACGCTTGCTTGGCATGTACTGTAGAAGCTTGCACCTCCCCCTGAATGGCACAAGCTGTTCGTCCACAGTGACACAATCACTGGGGATGAATCGCTGTCTGCAGTTGACCAGGAACAGGTCCCATACATAGCGGAAGGCTGCCATATGGTCTGTTTCCAGTCGGACGGCTCTAGTCGTCTTGTCATCGAAGCGCAAGACACGGCGAATGTCTTCAAATCTTCCAACAGCCATAGTGGCCTTGTACATGGGATTATGTAAAGGACTCCCAAACAGCTCACGGACTGATACATCCCAGTTCTTCTCACTTCCTGCAAGAAGGGTCTATCCAATGAAGGCCATTAATTCATCTTTGGTGACATTTTTCCATTCTTTTCCTCTAGCTGTTGCTACTCTCCGTCCCTCCAAGTTTGTGCACTTCATCACCTCTTGTATGATATTATCAGTGATAAAGAGCTCCCCTGCATCTTTTGGTGAGACGGTGGTGGTAAGCCCTTGTGCAGGCCCTGACCGACTTATGAGGATATCGTCGCTCGGTGTTCTGCCCTGGGTGGGAGGTAACTCGCTCCAGTATAAGCCCTTACGACTCATTCTGTTGGACGTGATTTGGACTTCACTTTCTTCTTCAGAGGACTCACAAGAGGAATCTTCTGTGTCTGATTGATCCTGTTCAGTTTGTAGAGTTGGATTTCCAGGTGGACGACTGACACTGCCACCTGGACAAAAGTCTGGGTCCTCATCATCTTCAGATTTTGAGTCCAACCCCGTAACTGCCTCTCCATCATCCAGCGTCTGTAGGACCATTTCAGCTGTGTACCTAGCAGCCATTACACCTTGGATGAGGAAACATAAGAGGAATGTTTTCAATAGATCAATATGTAGCTATATAAATAAATACACACACAGACACAGACACACACAGACACAGACACACACAGACACAGACACACACACATACACACACACACACACACACACACACACACACACACACACACACACACACACACACACACAATACATATAGTAATGTTAGCTATCTAGTGTTAGCTAGTTATAAAGTAGGCTAATTTGTTGATACATAATAATAACATACTCTTTCACACAACAGTCATGAATGACACACACAATATTTTCTGAGGATACTTACACGTATGAGATCTTGCTGTGTAAAACAATCTTCCTGAGGGGTGACACTTCTGATATAGTCTGTGTGGTCCACAGTTAATTTATTCCTGACAGCCACTTATGGAAGCTTGGGGTAGTAATACAAAAACAACAGTTTCTTAAAATGTATAAAAGGTAAGTTAAAAATATAAATGGCATGATTTCAAAAACATGTTTTTTGAGGAACACCTGGAATATGAAATGATAACAATTTTTCATTACAAAGGTATTTCAAGAAAACAACCTCACCGGGTCATTTTTGACCGATTTATGCATCTAAGCGATGCATTATGTAATATTTCCACATTAAGATGTCTTAAAACAACTAGTTTACTTGCTTTATCCCAAATGTTTCCTGTCAGTGTTTAACCGATACAAAACCTTAATTTAAAGGTAATGATGGATATCATTTAGTCGACTGTAAAGGCGATGTATTCCCTTTTGCATGTGTCAGTGTTGGGGTAGTTTACAGGAATCTTTCCTTCATCACTTTATGTCCAGTCAAAGGTACACACACTAGGGGTTTTTAACTATATGTTTTTACTGGATAAAGGACGTCTGGATCTTAACTTTTCTGAGAAATGAGCTGAGCAAATGTTAGCGTTAGTCAAACAGCATCGATGAATACATATTTTTAAGGAAAAACTGCTTCATCAATAATACGTTCTATCCATCAAGAAATTTGTTCTGAATAGAGGAAAACATTTTCAGATTATTCTGAACCTCATAATGTCTGGATACAAAGAGAAACAAGCTAAAACAAACATTGTAAGCAGCTTGACTCCCAAACTTTTCAGTTTTCAACCAAGCTACATTTGATCACTGATTTTATTTTGTTTTTTAAATTACATTTTTTGTGGCTTTATAAAGTGGACGTACGGAAAAACACAGAGTTGATTTGGAGAAGAGGAGACTTCTCTGGATAATATTTCAATTGTGTCTTCCCTCCTTTGTCTCCCTATTAAAAGATAATTAAATATTATGCTTTTAATTACCTGAAGCATCATTACTCATTTGAAGTTGATCACTTTGTAGTTCTTTTGATGCAGTGGCATTCAGCAATATCCGTCTCTTTTCTTCTTGTCCGCTTGATGCAGGTTAACTGTGAGACAGACTTTGTTGCCCGCAATGAAAAGTTCCAGCAGCTGGTTAAGGAAGTGGCGTTTGCAACCTTGGCTCACCACCGGAATAAAACAAAAAGCCAGGACGGATATGTGAAGGTATAACCACATACTAACTTCAGGATCTGTACTGGGGGAATTTCCCATAATTTCATATCCTGTCGTTTTCTTTAAATATGTAAATAGACACATACAGAGGCCTAGTTGTTTTGGATGAGCCTTTTATGAGAAAGACGTTAACAGCAGTACCACAGGCCCAGCACGGGCACTGCTCGAGTTTAGTGAAACCAGTCAATATGTCTTCATAGTTACAAAGTTATAATTATTGAAAGTACTTTACATCACTACACACGGCTTTCATCTGCATACTACTACTTTTTGGTGTGTTATAAGCAATTTTTCACATTAACTTATACTACTACTACTTATACTTGCAAAGAGATGGGAAGGCTGTTTTCTTTGCCCTGCTGTAATGCTGCTTCCATACATTCTTTATTTCCAGAGTGTCCTGGTAGGTGATGAGTTAAACAAGCTCAGTTTGGCAGAAGGAGCTTCACTTTCTGACAGGGTGGCTCTCACAATTGGTCAGTAAGAAAAATGTTTCTTCCATCCTTCTATTCTATCTATTGGATTTAACAGCAATAATGGCATTATACTAAAATTAAGTTCATATTCTTTTAAAATTGTTTCCATAAGTGCTTTTTATTCTACACATTTGGCCAAAAACTTTCGGACACCAAGGAGTCTGAGCATTTTGACAAATAAACAGACAAACAGTATAATTGAAGTCTTAGCAATACCTTATTCTAATATTTTACAATTATACCAGAAGTTGAAAATGTACAATGTGTTGTCCGTCATTGGAAATTAAACGAAGAACAAACCAAAACATTCTCGACCTGTACTGTAAATACTTTAAATGACCCCCACTTTTTCTATAATTCCTCTAACTGTATTTATGTACGCAACATTATACACCAAAGCAAATTCCTGTCATCTGTAAACATTCTTGGCAATAGACCTGGTTCTGAAGTAAAGCATGTTTTGCTGAAATCAGTTTATTTCCGGTTTATAAAACATGTTTCAAACTCTCTCCCCAGGTCGCCTCGGGGAGAACCTGTCGGTGCGGCGGGCAGTTATGGTGGGTGTCCCGGCTGAGTGGAACATTGGCTCATACGTACATGGTGGTGTGAGCGGCCAGACGGAGGTGGCCATGGGTCGGTACGGCGCCCTGGTCATTTTCCAGGGTGGAGCGGATGGAGCGCAGCAAGTTCTCGGGCGTAAGCTGGGACAGCACATAGTGGGAGAGTCCCCTGTGTCCCTGGGCAACATGGAGGACCTGCCCTGTGGGGAAAGTGAGACCCGCCTGCTGCCTCAAACTTTCCTGGGGGATCCAAGCAGGACTGTGGCTCAGTTCCTCAGAGGTCAACAGGCTCGAGTGCTTGACTTTGTCCGATTTCAGTGTGGCGAGACAACGAGCGAAGAAGCCAAATGAAGGAAGATCATTTATCTTAAAGGATTTTTCATGTGTCTTAATTGAAAATGAAGATGAAATGCCCATTTATCCATCAGTCAAACAGTATCAGCATGAATTACAAAGCTATATATATACAGGTCAACCAGCAAATGACTAATCCAACAATAAAGTGTGTTTTTTTCCCCCTGGAAATCTGTATCGAAATGAATTTGTATGTTTCTCATTCTCAACCTGCTGGTCTCATTAATATCTTATTTGGTTTTCCTAGTTCCTTCAAACCTCGATTGTATTTATATAGTGTTGAATTCAGGAACATTTATATCTTTCCCTCTGAGATGTGGAGTAAAAGTATAAAGTAGCAAAAGTAAAGCACATTACCAAAAGTTGTGCACACAATTTAGTATTTAATACACATTGCATTTGCTTAAAGCTGAATCAAAATGAGATTACTTTTAATAAAAGTTCAACACGTATATCGAATCAATGGAATTCTGTCAATGGTAAAGAATAAGGTTGTATTACAATATTGATCATCTTAAATTATATTGATATCGTATAAAATAAATACATGAAAATGCGTAAAATCATAATTAACTTAACTAAACACTCAATAATTGTAAAAATGCTTTTCAGTGACGGTGAGGAATTTTGTTGCTGCAAATGCGAGCTATGCATGTGTGAAATGGAGGCCTCTGATTTGCTGTTGCTATAGAAGCTGCTGTGACGTCATCGTTCATGTAGTGCCGGTGTCGTCCTCATTATCTCAGAGACCCTCGCCCGTCTGTCATCCCACAGCCATAAACAGACATGGTAAGTACAGATATTTCTCAGTTTAATTCATAGGAATAGCCACGTTTTCTATAGTTGTGATTGATGAAACCGCGGTTATCTTCATTCAGAGATTTTGAAGCGACTAACATAGTTAACGTTAAGCTGGCTGCGTATCTGCTGGCCTGCGTCTCTCTTTGAGCCGTTAGCCACAGTCCTTATCTACTGTACGCTGGCTCCAATGGAGGATTAATTTGAAGCATCTGAATATCACACCGACGACGGTCTGTTTTTCCTTTTGTCTCCACCAGTCTGACTTCACAGAGGACCAGATCATGGGTGAGTTAACAAAAGGGATTTCTTTTTTTTATATTGTATCGTATAAACATACTTTGCCATTTAAAATAGCTTTTTCAATTCGTCATTCGGACTCTGTAGTTGACTGTTCTGTCTGCAAATCTCTGGACCCCTTCAGGTAACCCTGGCTGACTGGGATAAAATAACAATGTTCCTAACCCTGTGAGGTTCAATGCTTGTCACGACTTACACCAGACAAAAACGATCTGAATATATCACAAGAATAGCCTACTAACCTGCAAGGAACCTAATAAGGCTTGTTGTTGTTTGAACACAGACACCAATATATCAAGTGTCAAACATATCAGCAGTCATAACAGTGAAGACAGGTTGTGTTTAAGCAAAATGATGACTTCTCAGGTGGCATTATGAATAAATCATTCTCCTCATGACATGTAACATTTTGAAAAGATGTGACCATGTTGAGTGCTATAATAAGCCACTCTACTTAGTCCATACAACAAATGGATCAGGGTGTAGGCTCAGACTTAAAGGCGTGGCATATGTCACTAAAACTATTATTTTGTGGCACTAAAACAGTTTGTTAGAGCAGATAGTATACATGAATGATTCAGGTCACCAGCTACTTGTTGTTTAACATGACAAGCCTTGTTGGAGTTGGAAACAATTGGTGCTTTTAAGAATAACATTTGCTCCAACAAACCCCACCACCCACAGGCACAAGAGCTGCTGCCAGCCAGGAGGAGGGTTGTAGATTATGTGATTAAACACAACAGTATATTTTGGTTTTCCGTTTAAAGTGTGTCAGCTCCCGATCTGATACAAAGTATTACCCTTACCAGAACACAGACTATTTTCAGCTGCTAATAAAATTACATTAAATGTTATTTGGCTGAAGCTTTTTTCTAAAGCGACTTACATACACTTACCATGTACTGTAGACATGCCAACGGCAGCAATTTGAGGTTAAGTATCTTACAGTAACATGTTGACTAGGATCACACCGGTAACCCCCTGATTGGCAGACGTGATGGCATCATTAACAGGCCAAAGTACTTCAAATAGGTTCTGTGTTATCGTTAGCAGAACATTGCGATAATGCTTTCTTTTTAGAGCAGTATGAACTGATAGGATACTTTCCTAGGCAGATTTTCTCCTGCCATGCTACAACAACAATGAGGAGACTTAATTGCATGTGTCGCTGTCGAAACCTGTGCAGTGGTTTCACCTGTTCTCATACGCCAAGCTTTTTATTCAATAAAATGACCATGTTATAAGCTCTGTTTTGTTATGCACATGTGTGTGAGTAATGTAATGTTATTTGCAGCTGAATCTTAGTTCTACCTCTCTGTCTCCATATTAGAGTTCAAGGAGGCTTTCCTTTTGTTTGACCGGACGGGTGAGGGGAAGATCACCTACAGCCAGTGTGGGGACGTGATGCGGGCCCTCGGACAGAACCCCGTCAATGCTGAGGTGCTCAAGGTCCTGGGAAACCCCAAGTTAGAAGGCAAGCCATAACTGAAATAAACCTTTTCATCTCACTACTAATGTGCTGAACTTCTGGTTTGTGGGGTATTCTGAATATATTATCATAAAGAGCATTTCAAATTTGCTACACAAATAAGTCCTCTCTTCCTAAAACCCCCTGTAATGTCTCAAAGAATGTGTGTGGAAAGTGGGGTTATGTTCACTGATAATAGAACTATTTTGCAAACCATGATGTGATGCATATCATTAGCTACAGACCATCTTGTAATGGGATCCCCACTCCACCCATCTGTGAATTCAACTACACATCTGTACAATTACTACATCTTGCATGTTGTGAGGCTATCAATATGACAACATCTGTCCACAGTTGAGCAGAGTAAGTATTTAAATCACCTTCTATTGTTCCTGCAACAGCAGATTTGCCTTAATGACACACACAGACCCACAGGTTGAAAACGGTGGTAATTAATGAGAGTTTGCCTAAACCCTAATGGTGTAAAATCTGCCTTTGTCTGAATGTTTGCCTATAGTGGGAATAAAGAGAGGCTCTCTTTATCCTGTCTGTCTTACTGACAGCCATACTAATACGCACCATTTCATAACAGCTGTAGAGTGGTTTAAAATAAAACAACACTATGATTCATTCCCCTGCAGAGATGAACTACAAGATGATGGACTTTGAGCAGTTCCTGCCTATGCTTCAGGCTATTGCTAAGAACAAGGACCAGGGCTCCTTCGAGGACATTGTAGAGGGTCTGCGAGTCTTTGACAAGGAGGGAAACGGCACAGTGATGGGAGCAGAGCTGCGCCATGTTCTCACTACACTGGGTCAGTCAATTTAAAAAGGGCAAACAATACATATACTATAATATTATGACACGATATACCAGGAACTTTAATATGATGTACACTATTCCCTTTTTGATTACAATTTATCACATCTTATATTACGGCATGAATGACATTTAAATGCATTGTAATTCTTGTTTGTTTCTTCCAGGTGAAAAAATGTCAGAGGAGGAGGTGGAGACTCTTTTAGCGGGACATGAAGACGCCAATGGCTGCATTAACTATGAAGGTAAATCTGCACAGTGTATGAGAAGACGCTCTGAGATGATTTGCTTTCAAGTCCTATGCTGTACAACATGAACTGCTCTCATGGATAGTCGAAACAACCAAAGTCTTTGTGTTTTTTGCGCCACTTGCTCGTGAATCGGTGGGCCCATTCCAAAGCATTAGTCCGCCCCTTTATATCTTCTGGCTGAACAGAGTATGAGCAAACCCCTAAAGCCTCCTTACCTGCCAGCATCTGTGAAGCCCGTCACTGCACAGGGGCTTCACTCTTAGCTATAGAGTGAGTGCAGAAGGTAGACAGTTGGAACTTGTTGCAACATGCAGTGTAGCAGGTTTACTAACAACAACAGATGTTGGTCAGACACACTCACATATGGAGTTGTGCTAAAAGTGGCAGCCGAATTAGTAAATAGAATATCATTCCTTAACTAGAAGAGTAAATGGACGCTTTGCAAACTGTTTTAAAACTACAGCCCCTGCAATGAGAATATTTGAAAAGAAAACCTTTATTGTAGCCTTTCCTGTAAACAATTTTGTTTTGATTGAAATCATTTAATGCAGCTGATACAATGATAATAAGACTATAACTTTCTTAAGCATGAGAGCCTTTCAGTCAGACATTGGAATTGGAGTTTGAAAAATAATAAAATCGCCTGAATAAACAAATTAAAACCACACAACCAGAACAGTAGTTACAGTAGGCGTTCTGGCTCTGTAAACAATATATATTTGTGTTCTAACCCTTCTTAACATTCTTAATATTGTAAATTAGGCCAAATGACGATTCGATCTAATCATTCTTACCAGTTTCAAGTTTTCCAACGTGGAGAGTGTTCCCGCTGACAGATGGTTTTTCTGATGTTCTTCAGATGAAATGCTGATGTTGTGTTTCTCCTCTCCTGACAGAACTCGTCCGGATGGTGATGAGCGGTTGAGGATCTCAGAAACACACTTCCAGCTTTAATTTTATTCCTAAATATTTTTGTATTGTTTGACAGTTCAATCCACGTCACCCTAACTCCAACAAGTCTGTCTTTATCTTTTTTTGACATCTTTATCTTATTTTAAAGTGCCTTTTCTGTCTAATGTGAAGAAACCCTCTCATATTCAGCCTCACAGGTTCAATCGGCACTAAGGTTCCCTAAATTATTTCACCCGTTCTACATTTGTTTATAAGCTCGTCAGTCTTGATGTCAAGTTTTTTGTTGTATTTATTTTCATTTGGATGGATATGATAATGTGACATGTTACACCTAAGAGTGTTAAATAAAAATCCTGCTTTCCAAAGTGTCTTTCACTCTGTTTTTTAAACCATTTACATTACATTAGAAAAATATCTGTGAAATATAACAAAATCTTATTTGAAAAATAAATGTTAAAGTTGGGAAAATATATAAGAAATGTATATACCTGTATGAGTAGAATAACAGACATTTTTATTAACATATAAACACATTTTATATTGTTGGGTAGTTTGATCTACTGTCCTGTGAGAACCAAGACTCTGAAAGCTTTCAGCTTTGTGATGATACATTTTCTAGCTGAACAATTAAGCTAAATAGTTCATTTAGGAGTAGAAACATTTCCTCATATAACGGCACAGCTCATCCCTCAGTTTATCACAAACATACAAAATAAACACGCCCAAACTAGAGATACAGTACACGATCTTAGACAATTGTGTAACCTGAAAGGAACTGAAGCTAATGAATGCGTAGATCAGCAGAAGTAGGAAGTTGTTTGAAAAGGAAAATAATTAAAATAAGTACAAGTAACTTATATTTCTGAATAGGTAGTGCTTGAGTAAATGTATTTAATTCCAATCCACAACTTTGCTATTCTAACTGTGAACACTTGTTCTCAATCCACTTTGGCCACTCCATTAAATAACAATTACCTTAAATAACAGTAGTGTGATCTTTACATTGTCTGACAAACCAGTAAGTACTTTATTATTCTGTACATCAACCTTCTCATATCCTGTTACCGGTCTGTGAATTCATGAAAGAAACAAAGCATTCATCACAATGACTTCCTCTTCACATCTTTATTTTTTCCCCAACATTTTTGTAATGAAAACCTGGACCTCTTTCCTTTTGCCTTTTTTAAATTACAAACTGCCAGAGTAACTGTCAGCACGAATGCGATGATTTACTGAGGAAAAAATGATTACTACTGTATAATAATCAATCTGCTGCTGGCTTCAGCATAGTGAAAAACATACAGAAACTAAACATACACTTATTTCATATCACAAAGTCCACACAATGTAGTAATTACACAGGTAAAATAAGTCCATTTATGCTCACGGCTGTGGTGAGGTCTGTAATACTGGCTTTACGGACACCGACTGTAGAGCTTCACCTTCTGACTGGATTATATTTCATGACACTGACGTGTTGGCCGTGTGCAGAATGAAGCCTGTTTTTTTTTTTTTATTCTTGAAACGTTATGACACACATCAAATGGCACTGGAAATAAAACTGAACGGAAGTTTTACAGATGTTCATGGCATGCGTTCACATACACACATGCTCACACTCACATCTGGACAGATCCAACAGACCTGCCTGATTCATACACAACAGTGGAGAGGGTAAATATAGGTAATACAAAGGTAATAATATACAGGTACAATGTTGACATTAAAGAAAAGATGGAAAAACGTACAGTAAAAAATATAAAAATTGATAGGATATAAAGTGAGGATATTGTTGCAGATATTAAGGACACAATTCTCCATTGTCACCTGTTTAAGGTGTGAGTTCCCTTGTTTTGTTTTTTTTTGACAGCATTTACATTTCTTCCATGTGTAACTTGAAATGCACCAGAGAAAAAACAAGCTGCTAAAAAGAAATCCTCTTTTTTCCCCAACAAAACACAATAAAACTCACTGAATAAATGTGAGATAAACATGATTATAAAAACATTTTGGTTTAGCAATTAACATAAGTCAAATCATGAATAAAACACGGATGCGGTCGCTGGTGGAATTATCATTCCCAGACTTTCAGTCATTCCTTCTGAACAAAACTACATTCCTCACAAGACTACATCTGGATTGAGAAAAACATGAAAATCTTCGCTGACATGTTTTCTATAAGTGCTGTGGAAGAGAGGGACATTATTGAGATAGATTTAAAGTGAGCTCTTTTCAGAATGAAGATCTCACGGCTTCAGTACTTTCAAATATCATCATTATAGGGCAACCCAAGGTATGTTTGTAACAGAGAATCCAGTCTACAGTACATTTCCTCAAACTGCATCCAAACTTAATTTCCAACTGGCTTTAGATTTGTTTCCATTCATTACAGACATTTCACGTTGGTTAAACACACGCAACCTTCAGGCCAGACCCTGTAGAGTGACCGTTTGACCCTTTAACACAAATAAAGGTAACATTCCCAATCAAGTTTTCAAAACCTCCAGCATGAAAAAGTATTTAAGACAACAAAGGGATAATATAAGTGCTAAATTTCATGGATGCTTCAAGTCTTTCAATGAGAACTTGGGAAACATGTTAAAAGTGCATTTTTTGTCTTACATATAATTAAATTTTCGTACCTTCAGCATAAGGAGAGGGGGGACTCTGGAGAGATTGTGAAGCTTAAGACTTTACAAGCAAACTGTTGCAGAAAATAAATGCAACAATTTCCAAAACACTGAAAACAAGATGAGTCTTTTCTCCTCGAGCGGCAGCATGTTGGTCAGACGCTGTCAGTTAAAAAGATGACGTGAGATGTTGCTGTCCAATCGAACAGCTTCTGTCTGAAAGTACATTTCTTCATTGGCAGATTACATTTGAAAGGGACTTCTTTTTTGAACAGAGTCATAGTAGAGCTGGTTTGATTTAGTATTTTCTTCTCGCATTAATTGTCCTGTTGGAAAAAAATAAGAGCTGAACATGTAAAATGTGTTCTCTTCCTTCATGTCATGACTTCTTCATTTTAGATAATACAGGCAGGATTCAAAGTGGTCAGAGTCATTCGGAGTCTCAGGCAGGTAGGTTTCTCTCACTGTGGAGGCGGGACTGGAGCCGAGGGATGGAGGGTTTCCCCAGAGAGAGGGGCAACGGCCTCTGGGGGGAGGGCAAGAGGAGAGGCAAGAGAAGAGCAGATAATGTTGAGAACTTTTAACAACTTTTTACACATTTAAAAAAAAGTGTTGAGAAGCTGATAAAAAGCAAGTCATGAATTTAAGATATTATCCTGCATGGAACCTTTTGGCGTTAACCCAAATAATATTTTTCCAACAGGCTTCAGATACATTGTACTTTTATATACTCCAAATTTGACTATCAAGAGTAGTGTTAACATCTGCTTGTGAAGAGTCAAGAAACACAAATATTTTCCATATTGTCTTCTTTACTCCATACTTATCAAGACCTGAGAAACACTTAAGATGAACTAACTCAATTATTGTTAGTTGCAGGGATCATTTGCGTGTGTTCTGCACATAACTGATTTAACTTATTCAATTAACCTTACCTTATACGTAATGTACATAAAGTTGTAATACTGTGTCAATTTCACAACTAAATGCAGCTATTGTTAAAAGCCTTTAGAAAAACATATCTGCAGAAAGAAGCAGACCGCCTATCTGCTCACTTTGTTGGTTATTTAAAACATGTAGCCTCGAGACATAGCACCAACTAATGGTTTAAAGAAATAAAACATTAAAAAAACCTGGAGGAAATTAAACAAAAAGTCAGTTTTTATCAGCACATTAACAACTTCTACATTTGTTACATTGCAGTTTACTCACCGTGGAGTGGAGTAGTGCTGGAGCTGGAGTTGGCAGCTGGGGTCCCGCCTGGGGGGCAGGAGGGCGAGTTGTGAGCACCCTGAGGTGGTTGGGACTCAGGGGTCGGGGCAGAAGCTGAGGCTGGAGGTGCGGGGCTGGGGGCTGGCTGTGGCGCTGGTGTGCTGGGAGCTTGCTGACCTGCGGTTGGACCCTGGCTCGGTGGCGCTGGGGCCGGGGCCGCCTGGTTGGCATGAGGGCCCGCGGCCTGGTTGTGCTGCTGGTGCTGGATCTGCTGGAAGTGCTGCTGGCGGGCCCTCATCTCCGCGTACTTCAGCTGCTCCATGTGGAAGGACTGACGGTCAGCCAGCAGCTGTTGACGCTGGTACTCCAACTACACCCACCCACACACCCACACACACACACACACACACACACACACACAGAAAAAAGTTAGCGCTCTGTGTGAAAACTAGATTTGCTTTTTTATTGACTCCCCAAAAGAAGCCACACCTATAAGTCACTAAGCTATGCTGCTGAAAGAAAATGGGATCATTTATGGTTCATTAAACTCATGTTTTCTGGTCTTATTCCCCCTAGACACCTGAATTTCCCTATGGGGGTCAATAAGGCTTTACCTAATCGTATCTTATCCAGACTTTCTGGAAGGATGTGGCAACAGATGGTAAAAACATTCCCATCCCTCTATCTTCAACACATATGTGCATCCAGCAGACAAAAGGCCATTACAAAAGAGCTGCAGAAAAGTTGTCCCAATTCTTAAACAATGTTTTTTACAAATACATCTTCTAGAAAGGTCCACCTTATCCATTTGACTACAAACAGACCAGGAACATATGGTGAGCTTATTTGAGACAAACTTTTAATATTGTTTTATTATAGTATGCAATATTTAAATTTAAAAATAGGCAAATTTGCTGGTTTTACTGATCATCCCATGACCTCATCTTTGTTTGCTATTTTGTTTCTTATATCTTTTAGTTACTGTTCTTATAATATTACTTTTTTATCTTAAATTAATAAAATCTAACTTTTTGTCTTCTAATAAGGTTGTCTTCTCTCTTGAGATACTACATTTCCCAGAATGCCTCACTCACAGCTTCCCTCTCTCTGTCCATGATGGTTTCCAGTTCTTCAAAGTGTCGCAGTTTAATCTCTAACTTTTTCATTTGGGTCTCCACCAGCAGAGCCACGAGAGATTTGATCTTCCTCTCTTCAACCGCAGCCAGGTGCTACAAAGAAAGGAGGAGACTTTTAGAAAAGAGAACATTTGAAACAAACGGGGAAGAAGATGGTGAGGATCCAGCTGGTTTACCTTGGCTTTGACAGCAGCAGCAGCGAGCGCAGATGCAGCTGCGGTGGCCAGGTTTCCCTCTCCCACATCACGCTCCACTTTAGCCTTCCTCTCTCCTTCACTCTCTGCCTCTCTCTGCCCTTCCTCTGTGCCCTCCTTCCCTTCCTTCTCCTTTTCCCCATCGCCTACAAGCAGGAAAAAAAGTAGCATTTGTATCACCTTACACAAAATCTGTATTTACTGTCTGTTTTACTTGAGTGGCTTTTTCTTACCCATCTCTGCCTCCGTTTTGTCCGCCTCCCTCTCTCCCTCTTGTTCTCTCCCTCTTTCTTCTTCCTTCTTCCCATTCTCTGGCTGCTTCTCCTCTTCCTCAGTCGCTACATCTTTGTTCTCCTGCACGGGAAAGCACACAGGGCACAATGAGCTTTGCGACACAGAACTCACAAATCAGAAACAATAAATAATGACCAACATGCATCATACCTTGGCCTCCCTCTTTTCTTCACCTGGCTGGTTATCAGTCTTGTTTTCATCACTGCTTTCATCTAGAGAAAAGATAAATCAATTTATTATTTTCAAGTTCAAAAACATGTTCGTTTTTTACAATTTTACATGCTGTGTGTTTGCTCATCCTACCAGGTCTCTCTCCCTCCTCCAGGCCGGTGCCTGCGATGCCACTTCCCTCCAGGCCGTAGAGCGGGTCTTGTCGGCCACTGACCCTCGCTGCCTCCTCCACCCGCCGGACATGAGCCTCGACGAGCGCTGCGGGAACCTCCTCCTTCATACGAGAAAACTCCTCTGAGAGGGAGGTAGACAGGATGAGGAATAATATGTAAGTAACCAATCATTTGATCAAAATGTAATGTACTAATGTAACTACTTTGAACTGTGTCCTGTTTTATGGTTGTTTTGCCATCAATGATTAAGATTTCAACTACAGGTTTAGGATTTAAATACAAAAAATAAGCTTCCTCTTACCCAGAGCAGACTTGGCTGCTGCCGAGGCGACACGGGGGTCGACGACTGAGGCGAGGAAGGCCACTGAGCTCATCACCGGGTTTCCTGCCTGGCTGAAAGGAACCGGCTGGTAAGCGAGCGGCCCCAGGGTTGAGGAGTTGTCCTCCAGGTAAGGGTCTTCGATGGGCAGCCGCAGGAAGTGCAGGATGCACTCATCCTGCGTACGGCTGCCCACGTGTTCTGAAACCTTGTTCCAGTCGTCCTTATACATCTCCAACCCCTGAAGGGAGTAAGAGCAACATTTAGCTCCACATGTTTACTTCATCAAATACACTACTGCATTTGAATAATTTGTACCTCGAGTAGTAGAAGTGTTTCTTGTTCTGTCCACTCCCTCATGGAGCTGGCTGTACTCTTGCTCTGTGCACAGACACCACCATTTGTTAAGATGAGCAAACAATGAATACAAAACATTTTACTAGTGTGCTGCTCCATAGATGTGTACCTTTGCAGAGCCCGTCTTCTTGCTGTACATGTCAGTCCGCAGTCCAAAGTTTTGCAGATCTGCTGGTTTCTCCTTCACTTTATCAGGGAAGGACATCATCTGCTGGGAAGCAGGGGTCTACCAGAGGACAATAACATTGGGACATACTTTAAAAAGAAATCCTGACATACTGTATATCACTTAGGGGACGTTTTTATTGTGTTATTGGTTCCACTATCCTGATCAATAAGTGACTAGTAATTGTATCTAAGCAATGCTCCAAACCCTGCATGTGTCTCTTTTGGTGTGTGTGTGTGTGTGTGTGTGTGTGTGTGTGTGTGTGTGTGTGTGTGTGTGTGTGTGTGTGTGTGTGTGTGTATATGGACCTGGGATGTCTTGGGCTGTAGGGGAACCAGACTGGATGGAGTGTCTGCCAGGACGTGGAAGTGAGAGGTGGGTGGGGGGCCCATGGGTGTGGGTCTGCTTTCAGAGTCCACCTGGTAGTTGATGAGGCCCCACTGCTCCAGGAACGCATGAACTCTGGACATCAGAAGCACAGATTGACCAAACTGACAGCAGTTTGAGAAACCAGGTGAGGTTGCAGTAGAAATATTCAGCCTGCACCTACCTCATGATGGCACAGACGTCTCCGGCCAGGTTCCTACGGCAGGCTGTGGACGTCAAGTACTCCTGAGGGTTCAGTCTGTAGGTGTCAATCATGAAGTTCCTGTACGCCAGATAACTGAAAGAAGCAGGTGCATAGACAGATATTTCCCACATGTGAATCATTATTTTTGGTGTATTGTTGAAATAAAATATCTTATATTGTGATGTGCGCTGATCAAATACTTACATCTCCGGAGTTTTGGATTTGTTCTTCCCATTAAAGAACTCTGGCAGGGCTCTGCGCTCAATGGCATGAACACTGTGTGGGGGGGGGGGAATACAGCATAGTGAGGACTCACAGCTGAAATAAACAAAAACTGACTATTGGAATGACTTCACATGCTCTCTTGAGGAGAGACAATACTGGTTTTATTGGATTTAATTGGATACAATTTTGGCACCAGCTGATTTCAACCCATGTTTATTTTCACATGTCTGAATTGTATAAATACATAGCAGATCTCTCTGCTATCAGGTTATCCAAAAGATTACTTTCAACATAAATGTGTAACATATCACTGCTGTTGTCTTACCATTTTCTACAACTTGACAGATCTAGCCTATGCAATTATATTTATATAATGTAATTATGTCAACACAATGAAAGGTTATCCAGTGCAATAAGTGAAAGGTTTTTATATGCAGATAGCTATGTAATTATATTTGTGTTTTTGTCTTGTTGTTTAAATGATTTCTGTTCTATTTGAATTCATTCCTCAAACCTTTTTCCCATTACGGTAGCATTAAACATGTATTTTTTCCTACCTGTTGTAGTCGAACCAGGCAGCGTAGCTGGGAATAATAATGTGATGAGTTTGCTCGGTCACGTTGTCCTCGTGGAGGTCCGAGCCTTTCACTGGTTCACCCTTCACACTTGGAGAACCTTCCTCCTCCTCCTGTAAAAACACAAGCACACACTCATGTTATTTTATAGGTTCACTGGTTGCATGTTTCCCTTTCTTGCACTTCTACAAACTGCCTTACCTTGCCTGTTGTTTCCATGGACTCATCCTCTTGCTCGTCTGTTCAAATCACAAAATAAAGGTAAGTGATTATCAAACGGACGAGCAGAGGAATAACATTCGCTTATTACAAGATGTACTGTCACTCAAAATAAATGATGGACTTTCACAGTTCACAGAGACAAGAGTCATGTGAAAAACAATGTGATCTAATACGAGAAAAACCCAGATCAAAGTTATAAATGATGTCTTATGACCTGATATCTGAAAAACAGATGAGGATCACTCTTGCTTTTTTAATCTTTTACATGCATCAGCACAGAACGTTATAAAAGTATTTAGGTGGCCATTTTGAACTTTTATGCTCACCCAAATCCGCTCCCCCCTTGACTGGAGTTGAATCTGAGTCTTTCTTAGTGTTATCTGCAACAAAAAAAGCATGTCAGCCAGAAGAAGACTACGACTACTTTAATGTCAAGAAAGTTAAAACTGAGGATCATTTATGATATAAGATTGTATTTATCTATATTTTGAAAACATTTGTACTTGTTTTAGGTGTGTTTCCCTCTTCAGATGCTGGAATGGGTGAGGCTTCATCCAAGTCTTTGCTGAGATCTTCCTGCTCCTCCTCCCTTTGGCCCCGTTTAGACTTGGTGTATGGGGTTGTCGGCCTGGACACACAAACACACACAATGGACATTTTTTTATAAAATTACACAAAGTCTCTGGATACACAGCTGAAAGCTGTTAGCTGATTTGGTCAAAGCACTAACCCTTTTTTAGTGTTCTTCTTCTTGCTCTCCTGAGGCGGGGGGGTGGGGGAGGGCGACGGCGACCTCTTCCTCTTCTTGGCGCTGCCTGGCTTCTTGTCCCTTCGCTCGTCTGGCGTGGTCACTTCATCTGTCAGGGTCTTGGCGGAGATCCTCTTCCTCTTAGGGCAGCCCTCGCCCACTTCATAGTCCTCCTCATTCATCCACTCGTTATACTGGTCCAAGTCTAAAATCCACTTTGCATGGACCTGTGAAAAGAGAGTGCTTTCAGCTGCTTCTTCTAGAAATCAATACGAGCCAATTTAACATTTAATGGCACAATTTCCTATATGGATTTGAATGCCTAGTCTTGAAATGGAAAAAAAAAGTATTTAAATGCAGCAACAGCAGAAATGACTTATGAAATTGATTCTGATTTTCCTGTCCATACTGGTCCACAGATTTACATACACCATATTCTAAAAAAGTGCTCGGAATAAATAATAAAAGCTCCGTCATTCTTGTAGGATTTTATAGAAAGCGTTTATTTGTTCAATTGGGCACAGATTTGTTTGTATTGGATGACAGTCAAAATAGAGACAAGAAGAGAAAGCAACAACAGGGTGAGAAGGTAAATACCTTTCTGGGCTTTTCTGGGCTGGGAGGATCCTCCACAGCAGCCTCGATCTCACCGGCTGGGATCCAGGTATCATAACTAAATGGTGAGAAGAGGAAGGTCAAAGGTCAGTACAGGGGAAAGACTACAAGTTTGTGCTGGTAAAAATATCTTGGGTAGACTAAGCGGCAACTTAAGCTTGTAGACTTAAGAGCAGTGTGAAGCAAAGATAAACAAAAAATAAGCAGGACCACCTCACATTGCAGGAACTGTGTCATACTTACAAAAATGTTCAATTCTGATGTTCACCTACCCATCAGGAAAATATCCCCAGTGGAGCAGCACTTGCTTATCTCTCTTCATCACAGGACGCACCCATTCCTCTGGACCAAAAAGAGAAATGGATATCAGCCCAACGCCAGCAGAATCATAACAAATAAACTGTTCTTAAAAACAAAATGTGAAGCCTCACCTTCCTCCAGGTTGGTGGGAATAGGAATGACAACATGGGTACTGGAGGACTTGTCCTCGGTCACAGAGCCCTACAGAAGTCACAAGAAATATGGGTAAAGGCACAACAAGTAGGATTTGTTGATTTGTAAACACAACATTCAGTGTTGGCGCCAGCTCCCCATCTCAAGAGGGATTAGGTTGTTCACAAGCGGGTAAAACCAACTGCTTAATAACTCTTGTTTTCTAGTAGTTCTGGCATCCATTTGGCATTTTGCCAGGCTATTATTATTTTTTCTCATCATGTCTGCAATTTTAGTTTGCTCCCTTTTGGATTAAAAAAAAATTGACGCCAAGAAAAAAAACCCTAACACAGCTAAAACTAAAAATACGTGTACAGGCAGAGAGCCGCCACACACTTATAGTTGTTCATAAGTGATGATTGAGAATGATTACCTACTCAAAAATACACAACATGATACACATTTTGAAATCTGCCTAATGGCCTCTTGTGCAGGCAACTTTTGGAGTAGTTTTCAGTCTGTGATACCGAGACTTTTACCAAACAAAACAAAAACCACACCTGATGTCTTTTGATGATGTCTTTCAGTTTCCCGAGCAGCTTGGGCTCTATGTCAGAGCTCAGGTAGATGACTGGTCTGCTCAGGCAGTTGTTCTGAAATGAAAAAATACAACACATAGGTAACTGAGTAAAACCCATACATTCAGTGATCTAAAACAAGAATCTGTGTTGTTCTTCAGATTAGGAGAACTGGATGATCTTGTGGTGTAACTGCAGGACTGATTAAGTAGGATTACTGCTCAAGTCACATGACTGGCTGCGTTCATTATTTCTATCTGTAAATCCCAGGCCGCCTGAATCTCAGACACCTCACACATATCATGTAATCACAGGAGCAGGCAACCTTTTAACAGAGATTTTCTTTGCTGTCATATACATCTGGTGCCTACAGCCAACAAGTAACAACAGAAATAAATGACTCCTAATGCAGCTCAACACAGTAAATCTCTAACACAACAACAACAACAACAACAACAACAACAACAACAACAACAACAACAACTGTGTTATTATAGTATTTTATAGGAATGTTGTTTAAGTTTGTGGAGTGAAATACGCTTTTTAAAATCCAAAATTGAAAAACCCGTTGCCTTAACACCACAAAACATAAAACAAATATTCTAATTGCATTTTCGCTGTCTAGGTAAAGTGTGTCACAAACATAGAGGATGTAGTAGGTGAACTCACCTGCACTAAGGACTTCTCGATCGTCATGAACATCTCAACATTTCGGTCCATCCTCGACGGATTCTGGAAGTCAAACCTGCGCCTACCAGGAAATTAGACTGGAGTTATACACGAAACAGCAACAAACGCAAAATACAGTTAAGTACTCAAAGTACATAGCTTATTTTCATTTTGCCCGTCCAGTAATGCAAGCTACAAAGAAAGTCTTACCATCCTTGGTCACTCTTGAACTTGTAGGCAGCGGCCAGGATATGGCAGAGAGCCCCTCCTGACTTGAAGTCTAGAAAACATTTCATCTGAAGAGACAAGGATTTGAGAATCATTTATTGTCTCATCTGCAACACAGCGTTGCACAAAAAATCCAGTTGTAGTTTAGTCAACTATATTACAGATAAAAACCATGACAAAGCAGAACAGAACAAACAACAATATGTGTAGCAGTGCATTCCTGAAGGACAATCTTTGGATTTGCAACAGGAGGAATGTAAAAAGCAAAAAAACAATGGTATCCCCCTAGGCAGATAATATGAATGGCATCTTTGACATCAAAACCATTTCAAAATGTGTTTGTGTGTGTAAATGACACTGGGATAAAGGAGACATACTGGCAGCTTGGTGAGTGGAGGGTTGCTGACATGTCGGCCGAACACTTCCTCCTGGAACTGGAGCAGCTGGACCACCAGGCTGGACAGAGACTTGTTGGTGGGGGGCTCCGCCTGGATGTACTGAAGGGAAATTAACACAGAGAGGCAGTCAGAGCTGAGCCACAAAGAGGAAACATGAATGTTAATGACAGTGTGCTGATAGGTAGGGGTGGAAGACGTGTCTGTCACAAGCCAAATACATTTTGCTTTGAAAAAGATCAATGTCAAACACATACATCACATTTAAACACATACACACATGTAGATAAAAAAATTAATGAGTTTGAATACTGCTCAAGTAAAACAACAAGAGTGTTAGCATCACAATGTTAATTAAATTACCAAAAGTATAAATGCTCATTGTGCAGAATTATGAATAATGTAGCATATTTTATATTACTGGATTGTAATTTATTGTAGCATTAATGTGTTTATCCCTTAATCTTGCAGCAAAGGGGAGATGATTTAATCACTATATATACTCCTAGGGAGCTAAACCCACAATACTATATTGAAATGTATTGTTGGTTATCATATAAATATCATATCATATCATATAAAGCTGCAAAGTAACTGAACTACCAAATGAATGCAAAATGAACAGTCAATTGTTTCCCTCCGGGAAAGAGGGAAGAGGAGCAGAACTATAAAGTATCATTAAAATGTAAATACTAGTAAGTAAAAGTATCTCTAAATTATACTTAAGTGCAGTACTGGAGTAAATGTTCTGTATATTCCTCATTTTCCTCATAAATGCTGTGTGGTCAGATGTGCTGAAAAGTGGAGGGAACATTTCGATCTGCATTATTATTATCAATAACATAATGCCTGTACATCATAAATGGGGATCTAATGGTAAATACAGGTAGTTCAGTCTTTAATAATGCATTGCTTTTAAATGAATAACCCGGTGATTTGATTTTATCTCGTAGCACAGCGTCACTGTTGATCCAGATGGGCCACGGCTTCATTCCGCGCGGCAGCAACATCTGGATCTGAGCTGCATTACCGTTAGCATTAGCTAACTAGCTAGCTAGCTGGCTGGCCGGCTTAACTCATCCCTTTTGCAAAATACCATCCTACAGAACGGTGGGATGCCTTTGCATCGGTTCAGCTACAATAGAACTAAAATGATGCCGCCATGCTCGGCCGCATCTGTTGCAGCGGCCGGCTCAGCATCCTTTTGTATCCCGGCTCAAACAGCTGGATGTTCTCCTCCTCTCTTTGTCACTGCCTCTGCCCAATAGGTAAGTGACCACATTTCAGGTTGAAATGTGTAACCTCAGCGTGTGTGGATACAAAACATGCGGTCAGTACCTTTTTGTAATTCTTTCCAAGCCAGACGCGGACATTATCAAACTGAGAAACGGTATCAGACGCTTCGAAATATTTTACATTTGGGCCGCCGTCTTTCTTCCGCACCGCCATCTTTGACTGCAGAAAACTGGTCTGTGTCGCCCGCCGCCCAGCGGACACAGCGCGGTACTGCAGCTGCCGGTGGGGGTAATAACAGCCATTGTCCAGCAGGGAGCGTGCTTATGTAGAGAATGACTTTAAAATTACTTCTCCAGGAGGCTAAAGATTTGCCCAATTGTTGGAATAAGTATCGAGTATTACTTTAGAGCAAGACCAACAACTCATCAATGTTAAAACACTTACACGTTTTTTTATTGAGGGTACTTGTTACTCACACAAATCCTCTTTTTAATAAAGTCATATTTCCATATATCTATTTATTATATCATTTATTATATCATTTGTTAAATTGTGGCAAAACTGTTTGTGACCTACCTTTTCACCAATACTAATTATCACATATATATAATATGATATATTTAATTTTAATTGTATTTATATAATTTGTCATTGTATCCTAATTGATAATATCATCATAATTGTTGCATTCGTGTTAACATGATGGTGGACCTTGTTTTAACTGCTGCTGGGTTGTATAATCTTTACATCAAAAGTAATCATAATTTACAGTATATGCAAAATACAAAAACGTAAAGGCATATGTAGGTGTAAGTATAGCAGTCAGATAGATGTACTCAAAAGTATTTAAAAATTGATAGTGCAAGTGGAAAAATATGAAAGTAGGCTACAATTGGAGCATATACAGCCACATGGTGGTAGCAGCGCTGAAGAAATGAGTAAATGTCTCAATTTCTAGCTGCTTCAACTCCAAAGTAAGTGGGATTATAAATAAAAAATTGTTTTTTCTGTTTTGTGTGTGTTTTACTTTGGTACCCCGTTCTTGAATTGTTCTTCCCAGGATTCTTCCATGTCCTGCCCAAGATTGACATTCAAATAGAAAAAACAATGTATCAAGAAAAAGAGAAAGAAATATCTGACGTTTAGCAAGCTGCATTATTTGTTGGGATTGAGCATTTGGCTGTGAGATGTCTTGTCCACAATCTAACTTGATGCCCTGTTTTTACTTGCAGAGAACAAGCGACAACATAGTGCAGTCAATACAATTTTTTCTCGATTAAAACTCACTCAGCATCTTCACAGGTTCTGATCCAGTGGCAGTGAGTCCACATACAGTATTCTGAATTACTTATTTTGATTCCGTACAACTTGAACTATGTGTTCTCTTTAAAAGTATAAACTTAATTTAATCATTTTCACTGAATTCAGCAAATTATGCAATATATTTCTTGCTAATTATTTCACATCTATTTTGTTTCATTCAGGAGTCATATTGTGACTGCAGTAGGACAGTGAGAAGTGAATGTCAGGGTTTGGGGAAATAGGACCCAAGTGCAGCAACAAAGGGAGGCAGGTATGGGTACAAACGAAAGGCGAGCTTTATTCCAAAAGCTGTTTTACAAAAATACGAAGTTAGGAAAAATCCAGGACATGAAAAACACTTGACTTGATACATGAAAGACGACAGTCCAGGGCATGAAAAACGCTTGACTTGAACACATGAAAGACGCTAATGAACTGACAGAACACAAGGGAAAGCAGGACTAAATACAAAGACACTAATCACAACACAAGCCACAGCTGGGGAGGGGAGGCAGAAACAGGAGGGCAACAGGTGACAACAATCAAGGAAGGAAGGAAAACCAAAAGACAGGAAGTAAAACTAAACATGACACAACAGAGGGAAAACATTTCAAAATAAAACAGGAAACAGACAGAAAACAAGGATCATGACAGAACCCCCCTCTCAAGGGGATTCCAGACGCCCCAAAACAAAGCCCCAAATTTCAGCAGGGTGGGTGGAGGCGGCCTGGAGGAGGGACGTATGACCAAGGCCAAAAGGGTGGGTGGAGGGGGTCCGGAGGCGGAATTCGGGCGGACGACCCAGGGGCAAGGCAGAGTCCCCGACTGGACAGGGACATGGATTGGCGGGACCCCCATCGGAACAGGTGACGCCAGGATCCCCAACGGAGCAGGTGCAGGTGTTGGCGGGACATGAGCTTGAGTCGACGGGACATGAACTAGAGTCGGCGGGACCCCTGACTGGACATAAGCTTGAGTCGGCGGGACCCCGGACGGGACAGGCGATGGCTTCGGCGGGACCCCCGGTAGTATTGGCATCGGCTGGACCACCAACGGGGCATACAGTCGGCGGGACATGAGCTTGAGTTAATGGGGCATGAACTTGAGTCGGCGGGACCCCTGACAGGACAGGGGTCAGCCGGGCCCCCGACTGGACAGGGACATGGTTCGGCCGGGCCCCCGACTGGAAAGGGACATGTATCGGTGGGACCACCAAGGGAACAGGTGTCGGAGGGACCAGCGACTTGACGGGATGAGGAGTTGGCGGGGCCCCCGGCAGAACAGATGACGGCGGGACCCCCAACGCAGCAGGAGCAGGTGTTGGTGGGACCCCCATCGGAACAGGTGACGGCGGGTCCCCCAACAGAACAAGAACAGATGTCGGTGGGACCCCTGACGGAACAGGTGTCAGTGGGACCCCCAACTGGACAGGCGACGCTGGGGTCGACTGGACAGGCGAGGCTGGAGTCGACTCGACAGGTGAGGATAGAGGTGATGCTGGAGTCAACTGGATAGGAGAAGCTTGGGTTGACTGGACAGGCGAGGGTGAGGTCGACTGGACATGCAAGGCTGGAGTCGAGGCTGGGGCCGAGGCCAGAGTCAAGGCCGGAGTCAACTGGACAGGCAAGGCTGGAGTCGAGGCCGGAGTCGACCGGACAGGCGAGACCGGAGCCAAGAGGAAAGGCGAGGCCGGTGTCGGCCGGGCCGCCGACAGCACAGCAGGGGGTGGAGTCGGCCGGGCCGCCAACAGGACAGCAGGGGCTTGAGTCGGCCGGGCCGCCGACAGGACAGCAGGGGCTTGAGTCGGCCGGGCCGCCGACAGGACAGCAGGGGCTTGAGTCGGCCGGGCCTCCGACAGGACAGCAGGGGCTTGAGTCGGCCGGGCCTCCGACAGGACAGCAGGGGCTTGAGTCGGCCGGGCCGCCGACAGGACAGCAGGGGCTTGAGTCGGCCGGGCCGCCGACAGGACAGCCGGGGCTTGAGTCGGCCGGGCCGCCGACAGGACAGCCGGGGCTTGAGTCGGCCGGGCCGCCGACAGGACAGCCGGGGCTTGAGTCGGCCGGGCCGCCGACAGGACAGCCGGGGCTTGAGTCGGCCGGGCCGCCGACAGGACAGCAGGGGCTTGAGTCGGCCGGGCCGCCGACAGGACAGCAGGGGCTTGAGTCGGCCGGGCCGCCGACAGGACAGCAGGGGCTTGAGTCGGCCGGGCCGCCGACAGGACAGCAGGGGCTTGAGTCGGCCGGGCCGCCGACAGGACAGCAGGGGCTTGAGTCGGCCGGGCCGCCGACAGGAAAGGCGGGGCTGGAGTCGGCCGGGCCGCCGACAGAACAGGAGTAGCTGGAGTGGGCCGGACTGCAGCTGGGAGCATAGCGGCCAGGGCTTGGCCTGGAAACATGGCTGCTAGGGCCGGAACTGCAGCCGGAAGCTTGGCTGCAGGGGGCTTGGCTGCAGGGGGCTTGGCTGCAGGGGCTTGGCTGCAGGGGCTTGGCTGCAGGGGGCTTGGCTGCAAGAGACTTGACTGCAAGAGACTTGACTGCAAGAGACTTGACTGCAAGAGACTTGGCTAGTGGAGGCTTAGCTGCAAGCCTGGCCTTGCGTCCCTTTTGAGCCTGTTGAACGCTCCGCGGGCCACCAAAGGCCAGGCGGGATCCCAAAAAGGGGTCCACCAGAGGAGCTTCATCGGGAACGGCCCGAGGGCTAGCATGCCTGGAGCTAGCAGGCCGGGAGTCAGGTATGTTCTCATAATCACCTATAAAGTCTTTTTCCCAATCTGGAAATGAGCCCCTTAACCAGGGTCTTGACGTCACTTCTTGGTGCGCCATGGCCAAGATACACTGCCTCTCCTCTTTACTTGAGGCATATCGAGACCAATTCTTTAGGCAAAGTAATCTGTTTTTCACCTCACGTAGCTCAGCTGCTGGGTCCATCTTTGGTCAGTTCGTTCTGTCAGGGTTTGGGGAAATAGGACCCAAGTGCAGCAACAAATGGAGGCAGGTATGGGTACAAACGAAAGGCGAGCTTTATTCCAAAAGCTGTTTTGCAAAAATACGAAGTTAGGAAAAATCCAGGACATGAAAAACACTTGACTTGATACATGAAAGACGCTAACGAACTGACAAAGAACACAAGGGAAAGCAGGACTAAATACAAAGACACTAATCACAACACAAGCCACAGCTGGGGAGGGGAGGCAGAAACACAGGGCAACAGGTGACAACAATGAAACAATCAAGGAAGGAAGGAAAACCAAAAGACAGGAAGTAAAACTAAACATGACACAACAGAGGATTTTCAACATTTCAAAATAAAACAGGAAACAGACAGAAAACAAGGATCATGACAGTGAAAACCTTATTAATTCCAATTAAACCTCTAGTTGTATACTGTATGTGTCATTTCATATATATTTCTGGCTAAATCAAACACATTTTCTTTCTTCATCTGGGTTACAAATACAGTGTGAGGAGAACACATTTTCATGGCATCACTTTTAGAAAGTTTAATGGCAAAAAAGGGTTGGGATGATTACCGAATGTGCATTTGACTTTTTAACTTATATTGTTCTAAAAGCTGAGGATTTGGGCCCCTATGAAGGGCTCACATATTCAATCTCAGGGGTCTTTGAATGATTAACACAATGAGAAAAAAAAACTAAAAATCGAAAGTCTACACAAAACATTGATGTGAATTTCACTCAAACTTGAGTGTTTTTCTTGGAACATTTTCTCTTCAGGCCACCAAGTTATTAAAATGTAACAATGATGGAACTGCACACAATTCATTGACATGTGCAACATTTACCAACTCTGCAGTCTTTCACTTTAATGGCCATTATCTCAATTATGTTAAGAAAAAAAGTATTGTCTGGCAGGCATCATTCAATTTGATATCTGCAAATAATCCTGATTGGATTAACAGGTACATACTTCCAGTTAACGCAACAGGCCAATAAGGTAAAAGACGGACCTAAAAAAAAAGGCATGCTCTGTCGCAGGCTTATTATATCATGTCCAAACAAACTAAAATCATACAATGCTATATATTATTAAATATGTATAAAAGTACCTAATGCCAGCAGTCCCTATAGTCTGTAGGGAAATATATACCATCAATTATATTAAAGAAATATCATAGGATGACACATATCATTCATACACCCTATAATGAGTTACTCCAGAAAATACTTTTGTTTAAAAGTCATAGCAACTGGAAATTCAGCAGACATGAGAGTACTGAAATAACTGCTTTCATGTCTCTGACCTTTTTACTGGCTCTGTTAGTCAGAGGCTCAAATTAACCCTCGTTAACAGAGAATAGGTGTGTGTGTGTGTGTGTGTGTGTGTGTGTGTGTGTGTGTGTCTTACATGACCCAGGCTAATTTGTTAAAGTCTCAAGACGACATAGAAGAGAGTAGTGCTCCTTGAACTAGTATTCCTCAGGCTGTCTGTGTGTTTGTATTTGCTCATGAGCGTGTGTGTTGTTCACCCATCTGTGCTGAAGGAGAGAGAGTGAAGCCTATTGATTATTTTAATCCTCCTATTTGTGAGTCTGTGATCCTCTCTGCTCAGCCTTCCACAGGGGGATTGCTAATGGGGCTGAACGCTTCCCTCCTCAGCCCTCTCTCCCTGTCCAATTAACTTAACGCTGGAATCTGCGAGGACGGAGCTCTGGGATTCGGAGGGTATAGTGCTGGAGGGGTGTGTGGAAACACTGCTGAGATACAACTCCACCAACACCCCCCAGTACAACATCTCCCAAACCTCTCGTTTGCACCACACGGCGAGAAGCTCCTCATCCAGAATAGTATTACATCTTACCTTTAATTAAAGCTTGTTTTAGTCTGGCGAGGTGAAAACTTGCTTCAGCTAGTGTTTCATTTTCACAGGGAGGCTTTGTAGAGGATAAAAGCATCAGTAGGTGAAGAAGCAAGTCGTATAATGCGAGAGGCACCCTCAAACAAGCTGCTGCAGCTGTAATTCTATCAGATCTTACATATCAATAAGTATTTGTCCAATTACTGTTAATGTTCAAATGTCTCTAAGCCTCAATTCAGAAAACCAAACCTTGAAGAAGAAGAAGAAGAAGACTTTTACAAAAACACTTTATTACAGGTTTAGCAAATGTACATTTACATCAAATTCAACACAAATCAATTTACCTAGAATAAATAAATCAAAAAGCTAAGCCTTAAAGACTTGTGTAAAGTGCAAAATCTCATTCACCACAGAACATACAATGTCTTTATAGCACCAACGTTGTTTAAAAGCTTCCAAGTCCCCGATGTTTTTATAAAAACGATGCTCTAGCCAGAGTCTGGCTCTGATATTGCACAGCCAGATCGCTTTTGCTTCTTGTCCCTTTCTGTTTTCCACTCTGTTCTTCCTACTTAGATAGATAGCCATTTTTGCTTCACCAGAGAGGTAGTTTAGGAGCTGCCACTTTTCTTTGCTTGTCTTTCTGTATGGAGCCCCCATGATAAACACGCTCTCGGTAAAAGCTATACTAAAAAGACTAACAACCAATGTTAAAAGAGAGAAGAAACCCGTGAGTCTCTGGCACTCTGTAAAAACATGGAAAACAGTCTCTCTAAAACCACAAAATGGACACTCGTTACTAACAGCAGGATTAATGACGGAGATAAAAGAATTGGAGGCGATAGCGCCGTGTAAAATTCTCCACTGGAGGTCGGCAGTACGTTTTTTTAAGGGAGGTTTGTACAGAATCCTCCACTGTGGGCCTGGTCCATTTCCGGCACCCAGTCTGGTGCTCCACACAGTGGAGGCCCTGTCCTTCAGTCCATTTTTGTTTATGGTTTTTACAATGTTCATGTATATAGTCTTTTTGTCCGCTTTATGCATGGTCATTTTCTCTGGGTTGGCAACCTTGAGCAGGGGGCCCGTCAGCTCTCCGAGCCCTGGGCTCAGGTATATCTCCGGGAAAGGGTCTGTTGGGTCTGGTTTGGCTCTGCCCTGTCTGTAGCTCCTTAACAGTCTCTGTTCCTCAGCGCAGAGGCTCCGGCTCCAGAGTTGCAGGATCCTCTGGGCCACCCGGACAGAGTGTAGACCCAGCAGAGAGCCCAAGGCCCGGGCATCACTCAGCTCCGGCCCCACTGCATCCACCACCTGCTGAAGGCTTAGGGTCCAAGATCTGCACAGCGCCACCGCCAGTCCTGGTGTCTCGCTGCAGCTAACGTCCAGCCTGGCTCCATGAATCAGAGGCTCTTTTAACAACCAGTGCAGAGAGTCAGTCTTTGGACACCTTTTATGGTTAAAAAGGGCCCAAGACTTAAAAACACATTGATAAAAAGGAGGTAACCCACTTAACTTTAAAATAGTTAAATCAGTTAAAAACAGAGCAGCATCCAGCCCCAGGTTACTCACGCGTCTTAGAATGCAGCTGCTCACATCTCTCCACACCAAATCGGCCGGGCTGGTAAGATACCTTTGCAGAAACTGCATTCTAAAAGTGGCTGTTCGGCTGGCCAGGTGGACAAGGCCCTGTCCCCCGTCCTCTCTAGATAAAAACAGCACCCCCTGTGGCACACAGTGTAGCCCATCCCAAAAGAAATCTACCAATCTCTTTTGTATTTGGGCCAGTAGGCCTGAGGGAGGGTCTACACAGGTAAGGCGGTGCCACAGTTGGGATGCCACAAGGTTGTTTAAAACCAAAACTCTACCTTTAAAAGACATCTGCGGGAGCAGCCACTTCCATTTGGACTTTTTTTCCTCAATCTTCTCTGTGACGTTCTCCCAGTTCTTCTGGACTATATTTGTGTTCCCTACGAACACACCCAGGTACTTTATGCCATCTCTTTTCCATGTCATGCCCTGGGGAAGAACTGGGAGACACTCACCGACAGCGAGGGCCTCACTCTTCTTCCAATTGACCCTCGCTGCCGATGCTTAACTAAAATCTGTCACAATATTGGTTAAAATGTCTGCATCCCTCTGGTCACTAATAAAAACAACGATGTCGTCC
Organism: Eleginops maclovinus; assembly: GCF_036324505.1. Lineage (NCBI taxonomy): Eukaryota > Metazoa > Chordata > Actinopteri > Perciformes > Eleginopidae > Eleginops > Eleginops maclovinus. The sequence continues at coordinate 14,368,199 of NC_086368.1, read as the reverse complement.
GCATACGCATTAAAACCAGGTAAAAACAGCCCTTGCAATTTAGAGCGTATTTTGCAGAGGAGGGGTTCTAGGGAGAGTGCATAGAGCATCCCAGACAGAGCACAGCCCTGCCGGACCCCTCTACACACTCTAAAAGGAGCACACAGCCCACCGTTGAACTTCAGCACACTCTCAATCTTGTTGTACAACACTTTGATCTTAGCTATGAAACCAGCGCTGAACCCAAACTTCTCCATTACTTTCCAGAGGAAGCTGTGCTCAACGCGGTCAAAAGCCTTTTCCTGATCTAGAGAAATCAGACCAGTATCAATGCCCAATGAGCTGGAGACCTCCAAAACATCTCGAATCAGATGAACATTGTCCACCATGGACCTGCCGGGCACACAGTAGGTCTGGTCCCGATGGATGACCTGCTTAATAGCTCTCCCCAACCTGGTGGCCAAAGCCTTGGACAGAAGCGTGTAATCCACACACAGCAAAGACACAGGGCGCCAGTTTTTGATGTCCTGCAAGTTCCCTTTTTTTGGCAGCAGCGTGATCACCGCTCGGCTGCAGGACATTGGCATAGAGCCAGAGGCCAGACTCTCATTAAAAACGTCTAACAGGTAATGTCAAGATGTCCCAATACGCTTTAAAAAACTCAACCGAGAGGCCATCGATACCAGGAGCCCGCTGTCCCTGCATGCCTTGCAGTGCGGCCTGCAACTCCTGCGTTGTCAACGGCCCTGCGAGCTGTGAGTTGGCCTCCGCAGAGACTTGAGGTAGTTCTGCACAAAACGCCTCTGACAGCGTTTCGTCCTCGTTATATTCACTCGTGTAGAGGGTGGAATAAAAGCTCACAGCTCGCCTCCTGATCTGGCTTGGCTCTGTTAATTCCTGCCCTGTGTCTGACAGACGGGTGGATTACCCGCCTCTGTCCATTCTTTTTCTCCAGGCCGAAGAAGAAACCAGTGGGAGCTTCCATCTCATTTATGTTTAGAAACCGGGACCTGACCAGTGCACCCTGAACTTTAACGTCCAGCAGGCTGGCTAGAGCCATCTTTTTCTCTTTGAGGATTTCAATATATCCTCGATCTCCTGTGGACTCGCTTATTGCTTCTAGTTCCACTATATCACTCTCCGGGTCTTTCATAGATCTGATGTTGTCCTGTGTGACATTGAGGGTGTGCTGTTGACAGAGCATTCTTATCTCAGTCTTACCATGGTCCCACCACTGCCTAAGACTGCTAAACTCTCCCTTCCTCTGTCTAAAAACACTCCAGAAATAAGTGAGGGCCTCTTTAAAATGTCTATCAAATGTTAAAACCGAATTAAAATGCCAATAAGCACTTCTCTGTAAAACATTTCTAATAAAAAACATTACATAGAAGCAAAGAGTGATCTGTAAAACCAGCAGGAGTATACTGCACATTTTAAAAGTATTAAAATGATGCTTAAAGCAATAAATGCGATCTAGTCTGGCTGATGAAATCCTATTCTCTCGGATGTGGGACCAGGTGAACGGCCTATCGTCTGTGTGCATCCTTCTCCATACATCCACCAGGCCATGGGAGTGGACCAGCTGCCTCAGAGCATGCTGGGATGCTGGATGCGGCTCTGCATGGTTGCGATCTAAAGATGCATTTTCCGTACAATTCCTCCGTGGCACAGCCGTTTAAAACATCATTAACTTTTTGTAAAAACAGCATCCTCTCCGCACCGTTTGTTGGAGCATACACATTCATAAAAACAGCCGTAAAAAGGTCAAACCTTGCTTTTATTAAAAGCAACCTCCCCTTGATAAACTGCTCGACCTCCAGTGAGACAGGATTAAAACACTTGGAGAGAAGGAAGCCCACCCCTCCACTGAGAGAGGTGCTGTGGCTTAAAATGACTTCCCCCTCCCACTCTTTTTTCCAGTCATTCTCGTTACCAACGTCGCTGTGCGTCTCCTGTAAAAAAAGCACGTCGACATGTTTTATACTTGCTGTTTGATAAATTAAAGCCCTCTTTCTTAGCTCTCTGGCTCCATTGACATTCAGGCTTCCCACTCTAAAAGTGTCCATTGTGAGTGAGGTAGTGCATACAATAATAAAAACAAATAAGTTAATTAAAACACACATAAGGGGTTTTAACATCATTGCTGCTTATTTGTTTTCGTACTCTATACACAAGTTTTTTTAGTCTCCAAACTTCTTGTTCTGTGAAGACAGACTCCTCTTTTCGACTAAGATGGAATTTGGCCGAAGAACAAAAAACGACCAAATCAGGGAAATACTCTTCTACAACTACCCCATGCTGGTTCTTTGTCTGGAGTAGATCGTTTTTAATCATTTCCGCTGTGTACACTTTTTCCTTTTGACTGTCACTGAACCCTATCACGTCACTGCCGTCCGACACACACTCATCCCCACTCTCATCTGTCTGCCATTGCTCTCTTCCTCTCTTTCCCTCGCTCCCTCCTTTGCTGCTCTTTCTAACAGTAGGTGCGTTGTTCCTTGTGCTTCTGCGTTTATGAGCGGTCTTTTTTTTGTTGCTATTGCTGTTGCCACCTCTTCATCCTCCATCTCAGCAATCTCCACCTGCTCACCCCATGTTTTCCACTCCTCTCCTGTGTTCACCATATGCGCTTCGTTTCCCATATTTTCCTCCTGTGTTTGGCAGACTTCACCCGTCTCTACCATTTTTTCGATTATCTCAGTTTTTTCTTGTTTTTTTCACCATTTTTTCCCTCTTTTTCTCTCCCCACCTGATTTTCTTCACCTCTACACAAAACCACAACCTCCCTTTCGTGAACATCTTTACCATCACCCACACCCTGTGCAACACCCCCGCATGCCCCGTCGGACACAGCAACAGCAAGCTGCTCCGGAGCAGCGGCGGCCGCCTCCGGAGGGGAGCCCCCCACCGCGGCCACATTAACGGCCACCGTCGCTGGAGACACCCCTCCCTCAGCAGCCGCCGCCGCCTCCGGAGGGGAGCCCCCCACCACCACAGCGGCCGCACCAGCGGACACCGCCGCTGGAGACACCCCACCTTCAGCAGCAGCAGCCGCCCGCTGCTCCACTACAACCGGCACGGCCGCAGCCGGCCCCGGCGCGGAGGCATAAGTGACATCCGGACCAGGCAGAGTCGAGTCCCCGCGCCCCGGACAGTCATTCACGGTGTGCCCCTCTTCCCCGCAACCAAAACACTTCATAACTGACGAGGTTGCAAAAATCAGGTAGTCATAATCATCTACTTTAACGTAAAAACGGAGGTTGAGCTCCGCGTTCCGATTGTTAAGTATTGTGAAAAAGGCCCTCTCACTTGGACTGTTCCGTTTCCCCCCCTTTAGTTTGGATTAGTCCATGTAATGGTTTGGCCCAATATCTAACGTCTCCGTAGTTGGTGACGAGAGCTGTGAGTTCCTGCTGCTGTATTTCCAGTTTACCTGTGTTAGTGTGCGTCCATTAAGATGTAAGTACTGTTAAGTTGATATGTGTTTTGTATTGACTGTGTTATAAGAATGTATGATGTATGTAGGAGAAGTTGAGAGTTTGCAGCTGCAAGAGCTAACTAGCCATGCGCTCATTTCTGCAAGTCATGCTAACCTCATTCTGCCAAATGGGCACTATTTAAATATCCCTGAGTTGGGATTTGACATGAAGAATCTTAATATTTACCCTGTTGGTTATGTGTGATATTAAGTTAAGAAATCTAGCTGTAATAATGAATAGTTCCATGAACATGTGCCTGCTACATTTTCTCATAGAAGCTACTGTGGCTACAGCCATTGCCTTATGTTGGAGTGCCATCTAGTGGCCAAGTTTGTATTGCAGAAGATTGCAAGTTGAGTTGATCTGTTAGCCATGCAATGTTAGTAATACTTATTATTGTATCCTTATTTCAGAAACCACACACACACACACACACAAGCAAATGCATGTAAAGAAAGTTTAATAAAGAAAGAAAGAAGATAACAACGTGATTTACTGTCACTCAATGGTGGATTGGCATCTGGAACATTAGTTTATAATAGACGACGGACAAAGTCATCCAGTCTATTTTTCATGGTCCTTCGAGCCGGATCTGATTCATCATTGATAAAGATGTATGCGATGTCAGAAGACCCGAACAGTTCGCGTGTCAGGAGGAAGACTACCCTCCCCGCGTACCTGGAAAGCTACGATCTCACAGCCCTCAGGAGAACATCCAGACCTCCACTTCATTCACTATACGGCCACAGGCATGAGGATGAAGAAGCAGAGGAGCATGAAGGAGCAGTGGGTGGTAGGCGTTCACCATCGCCCATCAGTCAGTGCAGCCTTCAAGACCTTCATACAAGGGATGAATGGAATCCCAAGGATGATGAGTCCACTGAGAAGGTTAAGAAGCCTAGCAAGGAAGGAAAGAGAGCCTTATTCAGTGAGTTAGAGCTGATACAGATGGAGAACGAAAATCTTCGCAAAGAAAATAAGAACAACGAGTTCAAGATGGAACAGCTGAGTCGCAAGAGTGCCTTTGAAACAGAGCAGCTACAGCGTCAAGTTTCACATCTGAGTAGTCTGATTCAGACATTACACACAGGCGATTCCCCTGCAAAAGACAGATCAGCCCCTACTCTCCAATCAGAGGTAAAGGAACAGACCAGAAGAGGAGCATCACCATCACCCCCCAGGATGGAGTCAAGCAGGGAATCACGCCTGAGAGAACCATCACCAGCACTGTCTAGGATGTCAGAGGCATGGAAGGAATCACATCAGAGGGAACGCTTTCCAGCTCGGCATAGGATGTCAAGGGCAAGTAGACAATCAGATACAAGAGAAACATCTGAAAGCGAAGATGAAGAGGCATACTGGAGGCGGCCTGCTAGAACTCCACAATCCCGTGGTTATAGCCAGAGGCCCTATAGGCACAGCCAGACACCAAAGTCTCGTCACTCTCCGTCTCGATCGCCAAGCCCTATCGGTGGACGGGAGCAGACTTACCGTGGGCCGAAGCCTACTATTCCAGATATGACACAGCCCAGTCCAAGAGAATTCAGTCGTCTTCGAATAGCTCTTGAAAATCTTCTGCCCAGGCACTCATCAGAAAGGTTCAGATACCAGATCTTAGTTGATCATCTGAAGAACGAAGAGGCACTCCTGATTGCTGATTCATATAGTAATTCAAGACATCCATATACAGACACAATGGGTGCACTCGACCTCCAATATGGGCAGCCCCACCAACTTGCCTTGCAGAGGATAGCAGAAGTTATGGATGGGCCCAATATAGCGAGCGCCGACATCAAAGCCTTCAGGATGTTTGCTCTCCGGGTGCGTTCTCTGGTGGGCATGCTGGAGCAGCTAGGAAGAAAAGGCAAAGTAGAGTTGAAGTGTGGCTCACATGTCTCCCGGCTGCTATCCAAACTCCCACATGATCTCCGCTCTCATTTCCGGCGACATACCCATCCACATGTGGTACCCATACCCACTCTCCTTGATCTGGCTGACTGGTTAGAGTTCGAACTCCAGGTACAAGAGGACAACTCTAGATTCAGTATCAAGAGCACGATAGAGAAGGAAAATAAGAGCAAAGATCAACAGAGGACCTTCAAGTCAAGAAAGGAGTCCTCCACCGTCCTCCTAAGCACAGGTGTGTCGCCTACACAGGTGAAGACAACACCGCCTTCTTCTGACACCAGTAAGAAATATTGCCCATACTGTGACAATGATAAGCATTCCTTTAACAACTGTGCAAATTTCAAGCTGCTTAGCACCACTCAGAAGCAGACCTGGATAAAGAGCAATAACGGCTGTTGGCGTTGCGGCAGGGCACATCGTGCATCTGAATGTGACCTGAAGATGCGATGCAAGACATGCAACAACCGACACCTCCTTGTTCTGCATGACCTCAATGAGCGGTCTAAAGAGAAATCAGGGAAGGAGGGCAAAGACTGGATCCAATCCAAGTCAGAGACACATAAGAGCAACACAGAGGAGGTTTTGTATATAGACAGGCCACTGGAAGGACGGAAAGTGCTACTTAAACTGATCAAAGTTGTGCTGCGGAACGGAAACAGGGCCATCGAGGCCTATGCCATCTTAGATGATGGTTCCGAACGAACCATCCTCCTCCATGCAGCTGCCCATCAGCTGGGTCTCGAAGGCCAACCTGAGGAGCTCCACCTGAGAACTGTCCGGCAAGAGCTACAGACTGTTCATGGTGCTGTTGTGTCCTTCACTATATCTACAGCAGCAGAGCCTCAGCAAACATTCCGGATCACCAGAGCCTTCACTGCTAAGCGTCTGGGTCTAGCCGAACATACTTACCCCGTGCAGAGCCTTCAGAAGAGATATCGGCACCTACGAGATCTGCCTCTAAAGCCCTTTCAAGGTGTGCGTCCACTGCTGCTGATAGGCTCCGACCACCCGCACCTAATCACCCCGGTTGAACCTGTGCGTCTGGGGCCACCAGGAAGTCCAGCAGCTGTGAGGACTCGACTGGGATGGACGCTCCAGGGTCCAGCCCATGGAATGAAGCACTACCTCAATGAGCAGCAGTGTTTGTTCACTGCCACCACATCCACTCGACCAGACATCTACAGCCATGTAGAGAGGTTGTGGCAGATGGACACACTGCCCTGGCATAACGAGAAGCTCAGCACGCGCTCTCGTCAGGATACAGAAGCCATCGCCATCCTTGAGAGCCAAACCACAAGGGTGGAAATAGCCGGAGTATGCCGCTATGCTACTCCTCTTCTTCGGATGAAGGACATGCCTCCACTTCGAGCCCCGAAGGAAGCCGTTCTTCCCCAGCTACGGAGCACAGAGAGAAGACTGGCCCGAGAGCCAGAGAAAGCAGCAGCATACATTGCTGAAGTCAAGAGATTGGTGGAAGCTGGTTACGTCCGTAAGCTACCACCGGAGGAGGAAGACAACCACACCCGCTGGTACATTCCACACCATATGGTGTTCCATAATGGCAAGAATCGGGTGGTCTTCAACTGTTCATTTGAGTATGGAGGTAAGAATCTCAACAAACTCTTGCTTCCTGGTCCAACACTGGGACCCTCTTTACTCGCAGTGCTGCTACGGTTCAGAGAACACGCTGTGGGTATCAGCAGTGATATTCGTGGCATGTTTCACCAGGTCAGACTTCAACCACAGGACCAACCCCTACTCCGTTTCCTGTGGAGGGACTTGAAGCGTGAAGAGCCACCAGACATCTATGAGTGGAGAGTGCTTCCCTTCGGCACAACGTGTTCACCCTGCTGTGCGGTATTTGCCCTCCAAAAACACATCGTGGACCACAGCAGGGAGGGAGATGCCATCAGGGACGCTGTGCTGCAGTCCTTCTACGTGGACAATTGTCTGAGGAGCATACCTGCTGAGGTGGATGGCAAGGCCTTGGTGGATCAGCTACAAGCTACTTTGATTAGTGGAGGCTTTGAACTGAGACAGTGGGCAAGTAATAAAACCTCTGTCATTGCTCATCTCCCACGAGAGATCAGGTCAGACAGTGCAGAAATGTGGATAGCCCAAGGCCAGCTGGATGCCCATGAGTCTGCCCTGGGACTGCACTGGCATTGCCCTTCAGATACACTGTCATACAAGTCTCGCCCCTTGGAGCACTCTACTATCACCATGCGCACCATTTATCAGGTGCTTGCGAGCCAGTATGACCCTTTGGGTTTTATCGTGCCATATACCACCAGGGCTAAGATGATAGTTCAGCGGCTGTGGGACAAAAGACGGGACTGGGACGATCCATCGTTGCCTGATGATCTGTTACGCACCTGGCAGGAGTGGGAGAGCGAGCTTCCAGTCCTACAGACCATCAAGTTGGCAAGATGCTACACCAGCCCTGGTATGGATTCCTCAGCCATTCAGAGGGAGATACACGTCTTCTGCGACGCTTCCGAAAGGGCCTATGGCTCTGTTGCTTACCTGAGGAGCGAGGCGTCCGGGGGTGATGTTGAAGTAGCCTTCCTCAGTGCCAGATCGCGTGTAGCCCCAAAGAAACAACAGTCCATCCCTCGTCTGGAGCTCTGTGCAGCGCTGTCCGGAGCGCAGCTGTCTAAGGTGCTGAAAGAAGAGCTGACACTCCCTATACATCGAGTGACCCTGTGGACGGATTCTACCACCGTCCTCGCTTGGCTGCAGTCAGACTCCTGTAGGTATAAGGTGTTTGTGGGAACACGCATTGCCGAAATTCAAGATCTGACCGACAGAGAGGCGTGGCGGTATGTAGACACAGCAAGCAATTCGGCTGATGACATCACCCGAGGGAAACTCCTTTCAGAACTCACCGCAGACAGCCGCTGGCTTCGAGGACCTGCCTTCTTATGGGAGAAACCAGACCAGTGGCCTCAAGCGCCCATGCAGCCAGCAATCATTGCAGACAGCGAGGAACAAAGGAAAACCATTTTCTGTGGTCTCACCTCTACGGCAGTCATTCCTCCAGTCCCTGATGCTGATCAGTACCAGACTTTTCATGATCTAGTCAAAGCCACTGCTTTGTCTTTACATGGGCAGGACAGCGCACAGCTTACAGCTGACAGTTACAGAGAGGCTAAGAATATTCTTCTTCAGCAAGTCCAACAAGACTGCTTTGAGGCAGACCGTCAGCAGCTCGTGGCGGGTAAGCCTCTGTCCAGTACCAGTCGCCTCCTCTCTCTCGCACCTGAATTTGATAGCACCTCACAGCTAATACGGGTCGGCGGACGCCTGCGTCAAGCTACTACACTGGAGGTTGGGGCAATACACCCAATTGTGCTGGATCCTAAGCACAGAATCACCCAGCTCCTCATCCAGGAGTACGATGACCAGCTTCATCACCCAGGCAGTGAGCGTGTGTTCGCAGAAATGAGGAGGAAATATTGGATTCTAAGAGGAAGAGAAGCCATTCGTCGGCATCAACACCGCTGTGTTCAATGCAGGAAGTGGCGCGGCCAGCCCGCCATCCCAAGAATGGCGGATCTACCTCCAGCTCGACTCCGCTTACATCAGCCTGCCTTTTACTCCACTGGAGTCGATTGCTTTGGCCCGTACAGCGTTAAGATTGGTAGGAGAACTGAGAAGAGATGGGGTATTATATTCAAGTGCATGACAACCTGAGCTGTACATTTGGATATTCTCTCTAGCATGGATTGTGATGCCTTCTTAATGGCTTTGAGGCGGTTCGTGGCACGTCGAGGCAAGCCCTTCGAACTACTCTCAGACCACGGAACCAATTTTAAAGCAGGTGAACGTGAACTTAGAGAGACCTTCAACTCACTCAGCTCAGACCTACAAGCCCAGCTTGCCACTCAGCAAATTCAGTTCACCTTTAATCCCCCAAGTGCTCCTCACTTTGGGGGTTGTTGGGAGAGGGAGATAAGGTCACTGAAGCAAGCCCTACAGGTGACTGTCGGCTCTCAATCCCTCTCTGAAGAGGTCTTGCGCACGCTGTTAATAGAAGTAGAGGGGATCTTGAATGCCAAGCCCCTGGGCTACACTTCATCTGACGTGGCTGACCCTGACCCAGTTACACCCAACACTTTGCTGATGGGGCGGCCTGACGCGTCCCTTCCTCAGGTGGTGTACCCTGAGTCAGAACTCCTCAGCCGACGGAGATGGCGTCATAGCCAGTTGCTTGCAGATCACTTCTGGAAGCACTTCATCAGGAGCTACCTGCCAGGTCTACAGGCTCGTCAGAAATGGCACTCAGACCCACCAAGCCTGAGTGTTGGGGACACCGTGATGGTGGTTGACCCTCAGCTACCTAGAGCGTTGTGGCCAGTGGGGAAGATCACCCGGACCATGCCTGGACTTGATGGTCGGATCAGAGTCATCGAGGTGAAGGTGGGAGATCGCTCCTACACACGTCCAGTGGCAAGAATCATCAGCCTACCCAGCATACCGGATTAGATCGTGTAGACTAAGTAGGTTAGATAGGCCCTTTAACAGGTACAGATTTCCTACAGAAATCTGGGGGCGGCTGTGAAAAAGGCCCTCTCACTTGGACTGTTCCGTTTCCCCCCCTTTAGTTTGGATTAGTCCATGTAATGGTTTGGCCCAATATCTAACGTCTCCGTAGTTGGTGACGAGAGCTGTGAGTTCCTGCTGCTGTATTTCCAGTTTACCTGTGTTAGTGTGCGTCCATTAAGATGTAAGTACTGTTAAGTTGATATGTGTTTTGTATTGACTGTGTTATAAGAATGTATGATGTATGTAGGAGAAGTTGAGAGTTTGCAGCTGCAAGAGCTAACTAGCCATGCGCTCATTTCTGCAAGTCATGCTAACCTCATTCTGCCAAATGGGCACTATTTAAATATCCCTGAGTTGGGATTTGACATGAAGAATCTTAATATTTACCCTGTTGGTTATGTGTGATATTAAGTTAAGAAATCTAGCTGTAATAATGAATAGTTCCATGAACATGTGCCTGCTACATTTTCTCATAGAAGCTACTGTGGCTACAGCCATTGCCTTATGTTGGAGTGCCATCTAGTGGCCAAGTTTGTATTGCAGAAGATTGCAAGTTGAGTTGATCTGTTAGCCATGCAATGTTAGTAATACTTATTATTGTATCCTTATTTCAGAAACCACACACACACACACAAGCAAATGCATGTAAAGAAAGTTTAATAAAGAAAGAAAGAAGATAACAACGTGATTTACTGTCACTCAATGGTGGATTGGCATCTGGAACATTAGTTTATAATAGACGACGGACAAAGTCATCCAGTCTATTTTTCAAGTATCATATAGACTTGTCTGCGATGAGACACCACGTGCTTCAGTAACTGAGACTTACACCCAGACAGCATCTTCTTCACCGGAGAAACAAGTTTCCCGTTTCTGGATAGCTCTCTACTGAGGAACTCATCAGTTATGAAGGGAGGGACGTTGGATAGAACCACTTTGGTTGCAGGGAGCGTCAGCGGCTGCACCCGCGCAAACATTTCACTCACCGTGATGCCTGTCTCGATAACGCGGTTCACTTTCTTTCTCCACCTGGTACAGAAAGATCACGACTGCACTGTTCATCCGCGCCAGGGACTTAATGCTGCTGTGTCCGACTTTCTCCCCCACAGCCAGCCCGATATCCTCCACCGTGCATGGGAAGCCGGCCGATATTTTAATGCCGTACTTCCGCGTGAGTTTGGCAAAGTCTCCATTTACCATGGCGTCAGACACCGGCCGGCGAGACACCGGCAGGAGAAGCCCGCAAAGCACCCCAAACCCACCACCAAAAGACCCAAAAGTTAAGCAAAGTAAACTATCACCGATAAACTATATGAAACACACATCCAGGAGAGGTGGCAGAGAAGGGAGCTGCCAGGTACCCAGCGCCATGGAGCAGTTTCAGGGTTCGGTGCGATGCTCAAGCACGGAGGAGAATTACTGACAATTAGAATTATCGACTTGTTATTAAAAAAGTTGTACATCACAAAGCAAAAACATTACTTCACATTAATTAGGGGGCACCTGAAGAACTTTATACACTCGTAAAGTAAAATTGTAAAATGTATTATTTCATTAGTGCAAAACATTTAGTTAACTATTTGAAAAAGGAAAGAAGCACCAGGGGTGTAATACAAATGTACCAATTATTAGAAAATTAAGAGGCCAATACTAGGTTGGCCCTAAATGTGTTCTCACTAAGTACATTTTAAAATAACATGGCTACAATTGGCAGTTACTTGGTGGGTGGAAGCATCAAAGAATGTCGTCTGTTTTTAAGGGTGGCAAAGGCGTCTATCACTCTATTGTGATTTAGGTGCTGAAGTGCGTCTTTTCAATTGACATGACTGCAAGACTGTGAAGTCTTTTCTGACCCATTGTTTGGCGTAGCTAGGAGTGCAGCCGGCGCAGTACACTAAAGGACCTTTCACACGAGCAGCTGCTTACAGGCACTGTTAAAGCAACTTGGATGGTTGCCTTCAGGGAGGGAAACATGTCTGAATCAAGGAGGTTGTGCACAGTCAACATATCTTTGGGTGAACATCCAGCCTCTGTTTTCTGGGCAAGAAAGTTTCTGGCCACCAGAACCTCCTCTGTTTTCAGGTCAATGCTGTAGTGTTTTGCAAGTTCATTCAAGTGTGATTCACTCAAGAAGTTCTCAGATTTCGGACTGCATGCCTGGATGCCTTTTAGTAGCCCTGCATCTACACTGCAAAATCTTTGCTCAAACAGGGAGCATTTCGTTCATTAATTACATGGGACTTTCTGTTGTTAGCTGGGGGGCTGGAGCTAACTTATTGTCACCAACAGCAGTGATCAATACTTACTCTCTTGAAAAAATGTCGTATATCCATTCTTGTTCACGTTCTTCTCCTAATGCTGCTCTAGTCGGTTCTGTGTGCTCCGCTCCCGGTACACATGCTGCGGGTACCCAGATGCAGAGACGTGAAAAGGTGGACTGGATTTCAGTGTTGTGGGCGTGCTCTATGAACAAGTGGAATGGATTGGATAACGACGCACTGACCCTGACTCTCTACCTTTCACTATAGGGAAACTAAGATTTATGATCATATTTAAGTTAATAATGACTGGTTGTATGATTATTTATGTGAACTCATATTCTGGCCACATTATATTGAATTTGTCGGCATTTACATTTTTTTTAAAGAAGAATAAGAATAATGTAAGAATTGTGTTTCGTTATTCTATGTAGCTATGACTGTCTATCAACACCTTTTTTGGTAGCACCTAAGGGTGGGCTCATTGGCTCAATATAACGCTGCACTTTTTTGCTGGTGCTAGTAGTGCAGGTATGGCAGCAGGCCTGGAGTATGTGATACTATGTACATCAGTGGTGGGCCGTCAGGGCCAGCAAGGCCTTCTCTGCTGGCCTAAACATCATCAGAATATAAATTACATTTTGATATATTTTTTCCACAAATACGTATTAAATTATTCCCCATAGTCTATTCTCTTCATTTTATAGCGTTCGTCTTGGCTGCGCTGCTTCCAGCCTCAGAACGAGATTTGGAGGGCTGGCCTTTATGTTAGAGCTTTTATCCAATCATATTTCAGCCATAATGTGTTGCTAGGGTCAAAGAAATCTGCCCTTAGGCCTTCAGAATCAACAGTGCGGGCGGCTGTAGCTTAAAGTGAACGCAAACAAAATTGTGGCGTTAACCAATCAGATTTCGAGGTGGCGACAACGGGCCAGCTAGCAGGCATATGCTAACGTTAGCACGTGCACATCTTCTGATTGGATACGCACTATTGAGAGGCAGAGCTAGGCAGTAGGCAGAGCCATACAGTCTATGGGCAAAGCTAGCAAACAGAACTAGAACTTGAGCGAGCTAATTTGTGTAGATTTCTACAAGCTATTTTTTTCAACCCACAATGGCTGAAGGAGGAGAAGAGATCAATTTGGTCGAAGATATAATAACAACGCCATTTTCAAAACGAACTTTTCAAGTAAAGCTACACATCTTGAAAAGGTGAACGACCAACTCCAACGCTAGCGAGCCTAGCACAGCAGGGAAACTACGAGCGTAGGTACCCCTGGCTCACAGCCTCCGAGAGGCACTGCAAATTGTAGGCCTACTGCCGGGAATGCCTGGTATTTGCAACTGATCGATTTGGTGTTTGGAGCCACACTAAATTTGCAAACTTGAGTTGTCTAACCAAGGCAGCAACGAGACACCAAAGCACGGCTGGGCACTTGGAAGCACTGGTGCTTTTGAAAACCTTTGGGGACACCCGAGTGGATCTACAGCTCAACGAACAAGTGCCCAGGGAAACGGAGCTCCACAACGAAAGGGTGAACAAAAATAGGGAATTATTGAAAGACTGATTGATTGTGTCCTGTTTTTGGGTAAACAGGAACTTTCATTTAGGGGACACGATGAAAGCGCCGAGTCCAGAAACAGAGGAAACTACGTGGAGCTTCTTTCTTTTCTTGCTGAGAACAACACAGATTTGCATTACCACCTGTACACAAACAACATGTTTACTGGGACGTCAGGCAAAATACAAAACGACCTGATTTATGCTATTGCTGAAGTGATGGGAGAAGAGATCAAAATGAAGATTAAAAAAGCACCCTTTGTCGCTGTTATGGTGGACGAGACGTCAGACGTGGGTAATGTAGCACAGCTGGCACTTGTCCTGCGTTATGTGACGGACACAGGTGTCAAGGAGCGGTTTGTCAGATAATCTGATTAATTAAGTTAACTGTAAATGCTGATGTATTGATTATAAATGCTTCGGAAATATTAATATAACTCTGTTGTACTTGACTATGTTAAGGTGATGCAACGCCCGGTTATACTGCGTTTCTGTCTAAATGTATAGTTTCTAGAGCCATGGCGTCATAATGATGGCATTAAGAGGTGGAATAATTCAGGTAGGACTGTGTAGGACATCACTGAAGGCCTAGGTGTGAAATGCACGGCCCGCCACTGATGTACAAAATATGTGTAAATTCATTCCCTAATTCTGGTGTTTCTCCAAACTCTGCCTCGCCCTCCCAAGGTGAGTCTTACAGTCCCATATTCCATGATTTAAAAAAAGCTTTTGCATTCAGTTGGAGGAGATCAACACAAAAAATATGTTTATTAGAAGTGTATAATTGATTTGCTTTTTTGTTTAAATCTAGTTACGCAAAATGTAAATTAAACATACAGAAAGAGCACAAATAAGAAATGAACATCTATATTGTTTTTCCAGGGCCCTGAAATCCTGTATCAAATTAGAATGTGTTAAAGATGTTTATGTTAACTATATATCAATCTAATCCATCATCATTTCAAGTGCTGTATGTCTTCCAGGATTGGAAAGCAAATACATTTGGTACTGTACTTGGGTGACATTCCCCCCCCCTTTTTTTTCTTTTTGTTTATTTGTAAATTTCGCTTTAAATTGATAACTTAAGCACCTTAATAACAATAGAAAAATAACGTCTGCAAAGTCAGATAATGTACCTTATTATTTATTCTAAACGAGGAAACAAAGATATGCCTATATGGTTTACTGTTTGGCTCTTGTTTAAAGTACTGGAAGATATTTGTGCTGTTTTATTATCGGAACTCGCAATATGATAAGTTGGATAAAAACGTAATTTGGTTGTAATAAATAGACACCCTAAGCATTGTGAAACCATCACATTGCCTGCTGAGTTCTGGATATTCATGTTAAGTACAAGGAGAGAATAAGAAAGCAGCTGATTTACTGTAGGGACAGAAAAATTATTTCAGAATTTTCTTTTTTTTTTTATTCTGTTTCAGCATTAGAGAAAGGGTAGAGGGTAGAGAAAATGTTGATTTCATACACAACAAATACACACAACTCAGCTTGCAAAGTACAGCAACATCAATGATCCACACTGTTCGTGAACAAAGGTAACAGCGCCAGAAAACACACACAGTAGAATGCAGCATGACACATATTATGCAAAGTCACTCGTGATAAATGTCTTTTGTACAATACACAACATTGGGATGGGTTTTCAGTCACAGTACAAGAATAATCAGAAAAGCTCACATCCAACTCTCATTGAGGTACAGTCATGCTATCGGGCTTCAAATCTGGATCTGTGTCACTCGTTGGGCCAAGACTTTATCCATGGCACTTAAACTACAATAAACGTGTTCATAGGAGTTTTATATTATACCCATTTAAGCATTATATTTTGGAAAAAAATAGAATTGCTATACATAATAATTTGGTTACATCTACCTATTTATAAATGTACTGGATGCCACCTTTGCACATCACAGTGACATGCATCTGTTGTTCCCATACTGTAGGTGTTTCCCACCAAACCAAACAAAGCTTGGTCCCCATTTGGGCTTGTATTTACAGCAGTTACATCCAGTTACATACATATATTCACAATCATGGTCCTCAGTTAGCTTCTGCATTTTTTAAAGTTGTTGGCAACATTTGCATGGACTGTTGCAGAAGTTTTCATTAGAGATCATCATCAGATTTGTGTTTGTCTGTTTGTTAGTTTGCACATCTCATGCATAAGAAGAAAAAATATAGTGTAAGGCACAGCAAACCTATAGGTATGGCATGTGGCAGTATAACATCAACAGTCACCTGCATTTGAAAAAACAAACCTTGTATGTGTGTATTACTAGTACAATTAAAGAAATAGCTTACACTTGTTTATTTGTTTTTTGCAGAGTTATAGGAGACACAAGTCTCACAAGACACTATCCCCACCATTAAAAATGTTTGTTTCCATGTTTTTGTTGTTGCATGAATTAAACTGACAACAGACGCAGGTTAAATTTGCAGGCTAGCTAATTATACCTTTCCGATGCTTTGTTAGTATTGAAGGTCATGCCACCGTTTTGACAGGGGCATCAGCACAGCACATTAGTATCAGTTTAAGTGTACTCACCATGTATATTAAGAATATTTTCTGCACTTTAACTGGCCACCTTGCAGCTCATATATTGTATGATTATGGTGGGGAACTCAGGCAGCTATCAAAGCTTCACAGCTTCAAGACTTCGTAGATAAAAACATTATTTTTACCTAGCAGAACCTATAGAAGTTTCTGGTCTAACTCTGTCTGCGTCAGTTAGTTGGTGGTGTTGTCTGAATTTGGTGAAATCAAACCACTTTTTTTCTACTATAACTCAGCCTTTCCAGTGAACGGGCAGAAATTGGATTGATGTCAGTCTTCTCATCAAACTCTCGGCAACAAAACAAACAAGCTTTTCTTTCCACAAGGTTAACCTATTTCAGCAAAGTTGTACAGCAAACTGGATGGCAGATGTGAGTGTGACTAACAGAAGAGGCTGCAGAGGAAGCCGCAGCTCATTAGCAGGATATCATGAGGCTCTGCTATGAGCTCTGGCTCAGGGAAAATCTCAAAGCTAAACCTCAGTATCGATATACTGTGTGTGTTAAGGGACTGTTACCGACAACCTGACACCTCCTCCCTTAACAGGAGCCAGAGACTGTGCAAGTCAAACTAACAGCTACGTGATGCTTTTACACCCCAACAAAAACTGAAGGGTAAACACACGCGTTCGGTCGCTCACAGGCATGAACACAGACATACCACACACTGGATTATGTTCATGGTGTCGGCTGTATTATCAGCTACGATCAATATATTCATGAGTTTTCTCGTTTGGAAATCCCTCTCACAGTGAAGGTGAGAAGCTGCAGTCGCACTTCGATTTACAGTCTACATTCAGAGATCATCTCAGTCGATTTCAGACCGATGGCTGAAATGGTCATCTTTTCTCAGCTCAACAACTGATAGGTAGAGTTCAGTTCATGTGAGCACCTCTCGTGTGCGTGTGTACAAGCTGATTGTGCATGTGAAACAGATGCGAGCCATTTGTTTTAGCCATGCTTACACATACTGTACATGGCACAGAATAGTGATCACACAAGTGTGTATCAGAAGTAAATTAACTGGTAATATATACAATACTATATTCATTTTAACACTCATTTTCTATTTGTTAATTGTGTTCATGGTATTACATGTTTTGTTCATTGAACAGCATTGAAATGACAAATTACATCATGGCGTCATGGTGGTGTTAAATGCGGTAAGGAGAGGAAACGTTTTGTTTGATAACAGAGAGAGAGAGAGAGTATTTAAATGTGAGTATACTGTCAGTCAGGGTAGATGAGGAAGCCAGAGAAGGTGCTGTATTTGTTGGTGTTCCCGCCGTGAACTTTTCCCCCATCCAACTGCACACACACCTCGTCCCCCACATCCAGGTGCAGGATGACACTGTTGGAGGCATAGTCGTAGTTCTGATCTGCATCTTGGGCGATTGCACTGGCCCTCACCTGAGACAAAGAGGAAAGACTGTGTTAACCAACTGCTAAAGAAGGGCAAATTAATAGAAATGTGAAAAAAGAGAAAGTATATAACCAATGTGACGTGGAGATCAGTTGGCATTTCAAACCGTTATTATGAAGATATGAGGCTGAGTGAAACTGTATATAACTAGGTCTGGGGGTGCTGTGGCTGACAGTCGACATCTTAACCGCATAAGTTGATATTAAATATCTTCAAGTCTGACTGTTCATATGAAAAGGAGTTAATGTTTCTCGCCCAATTTTAGTTTTAATATCTTGAAAACTTCTTTAAGCTTCTGTAGCTGAGCTACTTTTTGAAGGGTAATTTAAAATAGAGTTAGAGCCTCTGCATTAAAATGGGAGGCAGGTTACTTTGTAAAGGCAAGATAACTCCTTCTACCTGCTACTCTCTGCAAACACTATTAAGGCATTTCATATTATTGACATTCTTATTTAACTTTTTACATTTTCTTCAGAACTTCCATGTCAATAAAGCTCATTGAAATAAAATCATTTATTGCAATAAAATACATAAATACAGCAATGCTACACTTAGTAAATGTAGATTGTGCAGTTAGCTTCCATGTATATGTGTCATGGAAGTATTTTTGGCAATTTTCTTGAAAAAATATGAATGTTATGGATATTATATTTCATTAGGGAAATTTATTTAACAGTCTCTCATCCATATGTCCTTATGAGCCTCTGCTCCCATAATCTCTGCTGAATCTCAGCTCCTCTTGTAGCCCCAATACACTTATGATCACATAGGCGGCATGTTCACTACAGCTATCTAAATGTTAATCGCTTGTTTGAGGAGATAGTCATTGCAGAAATATGTATTAGCATGTAACATTAAGAAAGTATGTATCCATATACAGTAGCAGTGGTCTAACGCAGGGTTGTTAATAAGAATAATCCAAATTGAAACAGGACATGTTTAAGATCGAGTGTTTTATTTCACAGGCTGATGACTTTAATGGGTTTATCTTTTTTTTGTATCTTTATGACAGTATCCCATCACTGGACCAGTGTGTTCATGTTATCTAGATGTAACTGGTTTCATTTTATTTCCTGTTTCATTCTGTGATCTTGGTGTAAAGTCATCAGTACAGATGCCTTCCTGTCCACTGGTTAGATAGATGAGATGTGCACTGATCTCTGGCCTCAAACCTCTATCTGAGACCACAACCTTTCTTAGCCGCCATCAATTTTCTAGAGGATTGTTGCTCTCACACCTGATCCACCTGTTGCAGCGAAGAGGCTGATGGGGATTGCAGGAAGGGCATCAGGGAGGACATCAGTCCATTTGTGGAGCAATATCAGTAAACACAATGAAAGTGCAGACATACACACAGTGGGTGTGGGTACCTGGATATTTTTTGTCGCAGGTAATTTCAACAATTGTTAATGATAATAGGTTGGCATATTTTCACCTTGTCACTGATCAACTTAATCGTAAACAGTTCCCTATTTGTCATCCGGTCGATATGTTTTCATGTATGTGTGGCACTGATTAAATCCTATAAATTGACTATTATTTTAGCTCTACTCTTCACCAGCTCCTGAGAAAAATATCTGTCTTTTAGCTACTGAACGATTCTTTAGGTTTACCTGCAACTTTCTTACCCGCCAGCTACAGTTTTACATTTTGCTGGTGATAATGAACCAGAACAGAGAGCAGAAACTCACAAAAATGCTTCACAGCCAAATGTGAAACTGTTATGTAGTAAGTGGCTTCATTGACACTTTTAGATAATGTAAAGTTATCTGGCTACGTATTATATAAAATAATTTTTAAAAAGCAAGTAAGCGACTTACTGTATGTGTATTATATTTAGCAATTTGAATTGGTCACCTTTATCTTTGAGTTTTAAAATAACATGAGGAAACTGAAATAAAATGTAAAAACAAAAAACCAATGAATATATATATATATATATATATATATACATATATATATATATATATATATTAATCTAAACCTTAGCAAGGACAAAGACGTTAGAATGACAACACACCCTCAAAATGACCAATAAATCTAATCAACACCACACAGTTACAACAAGAGCCATTATCATATTCATAAACTGCCATTCATGCCATACAGCAGTTGCTGTTATTGAACACAAACACACTGAAGATGCATCATCTAGTGTGAAGAACACACAACCTGGAGCCTGACAGTTTCAAAAATTAATACCGTCTGATGAGCTATTCCTCACCCTTTTTATCTCCATCTGGACAGGTTAATGTGTGAGGATGTCTGATTAAAACATAGGAATGAACATGATGCTGGGGCTGTAATGGTAGGACCAGCCGTTAAAAAGGGAGTCGTTACATCTGAGGATTACCTCACATGTTTACAAAGCACTTAACGTAAATATGATACCGCAGAACTAATGATGGCTGCATATTCCAAGATCATAATGTTCCCATACATGTTGCTATTGAGAAGAAGTTTCATTATGACCTGAATGAAGAAACCCCTACAGTAGCCTTCACAGTCCTAATGTTTCACACTAAATATGTGCAAAGAGCTTTCTCTTTTTTAGCAAATAGGACAGCCTCATTCATCATTCAGGTGTTTCTGTTAAATTCTGAGATGTTTTCGCATCAAATAAGCAAATCTGCTGATAATAAATTGGACTATCATTTGGTAAGTAAGCAACTATTCAAGCAGATGATTAATTCTATAGTGGAAGTAAGTACACAAGCACATACCTATTAATGAATGCAAATATGATACACTCACTCCATCCTTGTCTCTTGCTCTGGTCCATCATCTCCACCAGTCATCAAGAGGACAAATTAAGAAAGTCTACAACAACACATTTCTACTCATCCTCCATAAAATGGTGAGTTTTATTCCCACCCATTTACTCAACTCAGAGTTGTATATTTCTCCATACAGGCGTTTCTACAATGTAAAGAAGGTGAACATTTTTATCCCCCAAGTCGGGAAATGAATCGGTGCATTTCCTTTGTTTTAATTCAACTCACATCACTTAATTGTTGTCTCTCCCTCTACACCTCACGTCCCTTCCATCACCCCTTTCCCATTTGCAACCCCAACGCTATCTCTTCATTCTGGACCCATCTATCCATCTTTTTGTGTCCTTACAATCCAATTAGATGCAGGTCACGTACACATTTTCTCGCCCCCGCCATGGCAGTGTTGGTGGGAGCCGCGACTAAGTGTGTCCCTGTCCGGTCTAAATCGGATTGATTAACGGCGTGCTGCTGTGGCAGGTCTCCTGAGGACCCCTACATCCCTCCCCACATCCCCCTCTGCAGCATCCCTCACCCCTCCCTACCCCAAAACACGTCAGGGTGGGCTATACACGGCTGCCGGCTACGGTAATTGGTAGTCGGATAGCCATGGCAGCTCCCAGCCTAATAGGTCCAACTCCTCAATAACTCCATACAATCACAATAAATGGGGGCACAGGATAGGCTACGTTGGTCAAATGGGCCCATGAAACACTAGCAAGGGGTCAGGATAAGATCCCACACACACACATATATATATACACACACACACACACACACGCACTCCATCTCGCTCTCCCTCTACATCAGCTCTCTTTGTTTTTTATGAATCTCAAGTGAACACCTGAATAAAACCACGCAGCGTATGAGACATGCTGTTATTTTACTTTTGGACTGTTTTGCTCTGGAGGGACTGAACAGCTCCCCTGAGTAGACCTAATAGGTTTTAGGAAAAATATAACAGCAAAGAGATTCTGACATCTAGTACGTCCAACATCTGTCTACATGGTTGAACGGCAGGATTCCCCTGACAGTGTAGACTCTAGAGTTAGAGGCTGACAGGCTGCTGTAACCTGCTATAAATACATACAATATACAGTTACAATTAAAAGCTTGTTTACCTCTTTGCATGTGCATACATTACATTAGTGCAATTAATCTTAATGAGTGTGTGATAAACTGCATGCATGACATTTTGAAAGACTGCAAAAAGAAAGTACAAGATCTCTTTTAAATGTCCATAAAAAAGAATATCATACAATTTGCAAACATTAAATACTTAAGATGGATAGATCCTGAAACTATATAAAAACAAAGAGTACGATAAGATGAGACTGCTGGGTTCTGCGTTCTCGTATCCCCCATGTTTAAGGATCATATAGGTTGCAGCAGTGATATTCACACCACCTCATTGAAATGGCCTTTTAAATGTGAACATCAGCTAATTATATTTGCCAGCCAAAAGGACACAATGTTATTTATGGCTTTTTATGGTTGACTTCATTATAAGACACGCAGGTTTACTTATCCTCGACTCCACTAGACAGTGGAGATGCTGACATTTAATGTGTTATGTTTATGATTAATTCATGGTTACATTCACCCTATTTATAATACCCCAATGGACACTGTAGCTATTTTATACATTTTAATGCACACATTTTTAACAGTGTGGCATTAAAGATATTATCACAGTCATCAAAATAGGTTGATAATGAAATAGTAGTCTTATGCATCAACGTTATCAAACCACAACATTCATATAATTCCCAGGGATAATTTTCCTCTGCATACATTAACTGTGTGACTGTACACTCTAGGTATCCAACAAATGTCTCTAACTGATCTTACTTTTACCGATTGCCTTAAAAAATACTTAAATGTAGCTAAGATTTTAAAGATTTTTTGTTTTAAATTCCCGCTTTGAGTGAAATACTTTCAACTGATCATTTAAACATTGTTTCATTAGAGTTCATTGTTAACTTAAGGATATAAAATAAATACTACCTCCAACACTGTGCAATATACTATAATTTCTCTGACCAAGCCCGAGCCTTTGACATAGCAGAGCTGCAGGTCTGGCTGTCAGAAACAATCACAGTGAAATCCTTTTTTTCTCAAAGTGTGTAGGAAGCACCGGGGCTTTGAGAGTGAAAACAAGGGGGAAAGGCAAATCAGGATTATTGTCAACAGCGGCAGAGATTGATAGCGACAAGGGAGTGAGTTTCTGTCTGTTGGCTCAATGCTGTTCTGACTTGATCTGCTGCTGCTGGGGAGAAGGGAGGCCCGCGGGACAATAGAGAAGATTACACTGCCTCCGCTTTTGATTAGGGGCCAACACTAAATGGGGAGCGAGCAGTGGAGAGGACTCAGAAAGGTGTAAGAGTGAGAGGAAATTGACAGCATAGAAATAATTCACAGACGATGCTAAATGCTCAATAAAATCTACATTTCAGCTGTGTTCCACTGATTTGTGTGACGTTTTTAAGGGCTGACATACTGTATTTCAAATTTATTTGACCAAAGATTTTCATCATTTTTATGTGTATCGACCCAATATCAAAGTGTGTGTTCATGATGTTTATGTCTGAGCTTTGTCTCAGTGAAAAATGATTGGAAGGAGGGCGAGGGTAAGACAGACAAAATGATACTTAGTTTAAAAGAAGAAGAGTATAAAAGCAGAAATTTGTACAAGAACATTTTCACAGGCGAGCAGCTGCATACTCCTTTAACAGTCTAAGCACATGATTCGGGTAAAGAAAGCCAAAGTTGAGAGGGGCTTTGAGTGATGGGGAGGGAGCCTGTTGGATAACAAACTGATCAAGCATGCCTGCTTCAGAGGAAGGGTGGGTATAAATGAGGTTGGGGAGGCTGGCTGTCCATGAAGTGTGTTATTTTTTCAGTTTTGTTTTGTTTTCTCGGTGGTGCCTTGATCCTCTGGTAATAAAACTGACAGGATTCATTCACTGTGATGTACAGACCTCTCAGAGCAGAGCGAGGCGATTGAGACAGGGTCTCTTAAACTTACCTGAGGGACCTCTAAGGGTAAACTGGGAGAGAGAAGAAGGGCAATTGAAATGGCCCTTTTTGTAAAAGCTGCTGTGTTCTCTCTGCCTCCCCCCTTGTGCAGCCTGAGATATCCTGCTTCTATTATGCAGGTCAGCATGTAACCCTTCTCCTGCACTGCAGACTCACACACTAATTGGCATACTAAATGTTAATATTTTGCCATGACACTCAAGACCCAAGGTGTCAAGATGTTGATTAAAAAGTCTCTAATTGGCTCTAGACTGAAACCTTTGAGGGTAGAGGAGATGCTTTAATTGGATATAAATGGATTCTGTAGATGGCCTACCTGCAGAGCATCAGCTAGATCAAAATCTTCAGCCCCTGAGTTAAATGATAGTATTCCTTTATGACATATTGTTTACTGCCTTTTTATTAGCTATCTGTTTGTTTTACAAAGTGCACAGGGACACAAACAGCAACACTCGATCATTATAAAAGAGCTGTTTTCAGGTCAGTCGCTTATCTCTCTGTAATTCTAATATAAATGCACTTAAACATTTTTACAATACAATATACATTTTCTACCTTCATGTTACCTTGTCATTATCAAACACTGAAACACTGCTGTTTGTAAAAGCAACAAAATACTGCTGCTTGATAATGAGGGGAAATAATGATATAATGAGGAGGCAAAAGGAAAGCACAACAAAGTCTCGACAAAACACGGTAACAACCAGCCGAGTCGTTTTAGTCGGTGGAATATAATGGCTGAGGCCATTATAAGGGAAACATATAGTCAAATAATGGCTGTGTGCATGAGCATGTGCATAAATGTGAGTCTGAAAAAGACAGGAAGACAAAACAAGGGCAAGCTGCAGGGTATATGAGAGGACGCTTTCTGTTTGCTCTACAAGAAACGCTGTCTGAAAGGAAGGACTTTTATCCTTTATCACAGAATGTTCCCCATTATAATGGGATGCCATTGTGCCTGACACATATGCAATGCACCACAAAAATTGTTCTTATTATTAATTAATCTACCAACACTCACGATTGTTGAAGGAAAAAACCACCGCTATAAAAAAATTAAATAAATTAGTGCCACATGAGGCCCATGTTAACACCTTTCCTGCCAGATTATAATCAGGAGCCTTCACTTCTCAGAGGAGCTGCATCACACCTACATACCGGAGGCGAGCTGTTCCTTGCCTCTAATTGAGTCCAAGCTTGTCATCACCACAACTTGTATATTTAATTATGTAATTAGCTCTCATATCTTATTAGCTTATTTTGTAATGTACACACATGTACCTTCATTACCAGTTTGTACTTTTCTGCTTGTTGAAAGTGTTAGACATCTTCTTCCCACAGGCTGCTCAATGGTAACCTCACTGACACTCACCCTGAAATCTTCTGGAAACAGGACATGTGCTGCCATATTCAGCATAAGTTTTAAACTAGCTTCTGTTTTCTAGCTTCTATCCTTTTTACAAAATGTTAACTTTAATGTGCACTCCACATTTCAAAAGAATGGGCCCTGAATGTGGAAACAACATGGATGCTACAAATTGTATTTCAAAACTGTGTTACCAATATTAGCATGACAACGAGGAACAAGGAACAGATCATGTAAGCCATGAGAAGCGTACACATTTTTTTGCTGGCTTGTCATGTTTTTGTCATGACTTGAGGGGTAAAGTCTTTGGGATTATTCAGGACGATTTATGAAGTGTGGGAACACTTAAAATGTAGGTGGCACTTCTGCCCTATGATTCAGATCTGCTCCATTATGTGGTTCTGTTTTGGCCCATTCTAACCTTTCACCAAGTTTCATGATGATCCGCCCAGTGACAGACAAACATATATAAAATATAAAATGAAAAAAAACAAAACAGCATATGCACCTACTAGGAAACTACATATCTATAATTCCCCCCGTTCCCCTTTAATACATATTATTTTAAACTTTATTTCCCCACTTTTAATTATTCTTTCCCTCCAACCTTTACACCTTACATGGTTAGGATTGAGCCCCATGTCAGAGCATTTTAATAAGGCACAGCTTTGTCCCCCCCGTAGGTCAGATCCAGCCTAATGCCACTGCCACATAATGAGGTCACCATGTCAATATCATATGAGATGCTACTATACTACACTAATGTCATAAAAACTATAGTGTGTGTGTGTGTGTGTGTGTGTGTGTGTGTGTGTGTGTGTGTGTGTGTGTGTGTGTGTGTGTGTGTGTGTGTGTGTGTGTGTGTGTGTGTGTGTGTGTGTGTGTGTGTGTGTGTGTGTGTGTGTGAGGGTGGCATAGCAGACCTACAAACTGACCAGACTAGTTTCTATCATATATTGGCCCAGCCATAAATATTCACACTCTCTCTCCATGCTCATCACTGTAAAGGGCAAAGTACATATTGGTGGTGAATTATATATCCATTGAAAAGGTCATCTACCTCAACACCAATCTTTTGATGAGTTATGGGACAAGATGAGTGAAGAGGATTCCTTGCATTGAGTGATTCATTTTGTCTTCATCAGATACACCTTTCGTTTTGTTATCACTAACGGCTGGGATCACGATTCTGATTTGTTTCATTATGCTAGTTATCCCGTCTCATAAACTCCTCAATTCACCAGAGGACAAAGGATGCTCTCGTGTTGCTTTTTCTGCCCTCCCCCCTCTTTGTCTACTCTCCTGTGAATATTCATCCATCTGTCTGTGACTTTGTCTCTGTCTGTCTGCAGGGACAAGTCAGCTCACTTGTCTGTGTCCTGCCTGGCCCCACAGTGATCTCTTCTCAGGATGTGTCTTATTATCAGCTCCCTTTGGCAAGACATTGATCAACACCACACATATCAGTCTGACAATTGTCACACACATACATACACACACCTCCGTAAATGCTGCAAAACACATTGTCAAAAGGCATCGCTAATTTTAAAGGAACATTTTAAAACACTGGTAAATATATAAGTTTGTATGGTAAATAAGTGGAGCAAATATTATGTTAGCTAAGCCTAACAGTTTGGCCCAAGTCTTCCCCATACCCGGCAAGATATAAGCCAGGGAGTAGGGATGTGTTTCCTATTGGCAAGAGTCTGATTCATTTGTAAAATTATACAAGGGTTATGATTCAATTTATTGCACTATATTGTGATAGCTTTTATCTTTATCTTTATTTTATAAAAACGACAGCCCTGTGTGCATAGAATCTGAGAAATACTTTTTTTATGCAATCAGTGGGATGTGTATGTATCACAGTCCTTGTATAACATCAAACACCAAAGCACTGCTTTTTGTGTAATCTGAGCAACATTTGTCTGTATCATTTCTTTAAAATGGGGATTGCTTGCTGGATTCTTTAGCTAAATGAATTAAAGTTTATTTGTGTAACATGCAGAAAATCCCTGTTTTAACACCTGTGGCTGTCAGCATTCATCATTCTGTTGCTCTACTCAAACTCACGCGTTGTTGTGGTTTAGGCTGGCTGCTGTTGGCTAATATTGAGTTGCTTGCTTACACAGATTTCTGTTGTGCTAATGTTACCAACAGACTTTCTTGAGTGTACAACGTAAGCTAAGTCATTTAGAGTCGCTGGGTTGATCCTACTGATAATAGTTTCTTTGCAAATAAGCCTTACGAAGCAACCAATGCCTATTATTTGTTTTTTTCTTCATTGTGCTTTTGTTTTCCATAACTAATATGGACATATGACAATGCTGTTGATGGTAAATGATAAAAATAGTAATTATAATTATGATGGCTATTGTCTTGATCATCTTAATTATCATAGTTTGCATAAAAACTGGATGAGAATTACACTGTGTTGTTATCTGAACATGCACTTTTGGGAATTTATTTCTTACCTTATTATTGTTCCTTTCACCCGGGAAACTGGGTGTATGTATGTACATATGTATGTGTATGTATAGACTTTTCTTTATTTGTGTGCATATTTAATTATTGATTTATATTTTCTTTTTTTTTTAATCCTGCAACTGAGTAATGGGAGGGCTACTCTTTGTATAAGCTATGCTTTCTGCCCTCCCGCTTCTACTAACTTTGTTTGCTTGACAGAATCAAAAATTGTCTGCATTAATATTGTAATAGTAGAATAAGAAAATAATAATCAAAAAAACCATGCAGCATAGTTACAGCTAGCAGGCTGTAGTTGGATCTTCTTATCTAACTTTTGGCATAAAGTGAAAAAGTGTGTTTCCCACACCAAATAAACTAGTCCTTTAATGCATTTTCTCTCTCCAAATCTTCATGAACAAAATAATCATTCAGAAATATTCATAGTAGTAAAGTTTTCACAAGTTTCTAAAATGACAAACTTTTTCAGCGTTATCCTCAAGGTGTTTCTTTTTGACCTAGCAGGTTTTACTCCGCTCTGAGAGCAATTTTTCATTCACAGAAAAAACATGAGGTGCAATGAAACTGAGAGGGCAAGATCAGCACTGAATTGGGTTAAATAATTTAGTTGATGGAAAAGATAATTAATTGGGGAAGGAGTCAATAGCCAGTGTGGACATTAAAAGTGTGCGTCTGTGCGTGCGCGCGCGTGTGTGTGTGTGTAAAAGGAGGGGCTCAGGTGGAGGGGAGAAGATCTCATCTAAAAGCTATGAAAGATTTAACAGCGAGAGAAGACAGGAATGACAATGTCTGTGAAGGCATGCAACAAACCAAGTCCCCCAATTATATCTGCCATTTGACTGTCTGTCCTCTTTACTCTGCACTTTATGCACATCCTATACAATGAAAGAGGTTATAACTGTTTTTATGGACTTGATCCGCCACAAAAAGATCTGTGATGTGTGCATTTATAAAGTCTATAAAACCAAGGCAGTAAAGATCATCTTGGATGGGATTACACCAGCTAGCCCAGCGGTGTAAAAGTTTGGGGTGCCAATGGCTCTTTTCCTCCCTTACTATCCACCTACCCTTACTTCCGGCATTCTTTCTCAGACCACTCCTATCGGCAATCGACTGGCAGCTTGCACAACTGCTACGTTATTGGAGTGATAAATCTTTCCATAGACAAACAGATGACAAAGGTCCCTTTACCCCCTCCACTGTCTGGGCTGTTTAGATTTTACATTTTATACTGAGCATCATGTTGCTTGGATCTTAGTTGTGAACTATTGTAAATGAATTTGTTGAATGTGGTGAATGTGAGACCACAGGTCAACAAACAAGTGATTGGCTTTTCTGCAGATTCATTAATTGATATTATTTTTTATCCTACCAATGTAAAGCATTGTGAACATGCTCCTAGTGCGGAGGGCTCATGGAAGACGGGCAAAATGTCCTTTCAATCTTGTAATGTTAAGAAAAGAAACACCAAAATATTTCACTGCACTCATTTTGACCACATTTGACTGAAATGTGTTGACAGTTAAACCAGGTTGGTCCTGGGGATCTGCAGTAAAATCTGCAGATATTGGGTAACACTGGGTATTCTGCATATTATGTGCAGCACATACTGCATTTAGGGACGTTTCACTGAAAACTGCTGAGCTGTCCCCTGTTGAATGCTTACTGGGCCTCTCACTGAATCTTAATGTTTTAAGATTTAGAGCATATCAATGAAGAGCAGCCCAGCAGGATGAAGGTCTGCTCACAAGCAAATTGCTGTCTGATCATGTACCGTGTAAATTATGTGCAGAGAAAACCCTGTTAGCCATCAAACACTCAGCCTACTTTGACTTGTACCAATGCAGTGCATTCCTCTGTGGTAATCCCCAGGACGTCACTCTTCTGTTCTGCAGCACACATGTCAGATTCAGGGCTCCTCCACAAAGTCAGGGCTTAGTACTTCAAGCTTGTCACGGATCTCCAGATGGAAGCATTCAAGGCTTATTTGCAGGCATTTGTACTTGTTTATTTATTAGTGCTAAAGTCACAGTTCCTCAGAGGACAGTAGCCAGCTGTTGCATTTTGGCTTTGCTCCACCGAGACCTGGAGGATTGTTATCCTCTTGATCGCTTGGCTGTCACTCTCTCTTTGTCTCTCTCCCTTTGTGTGCAAGTTATACAATTAATTACTGTTTTCTTGTTCAGTGTAAAGCTGCTCTTAGTCCCACCTCTGTATTCTACTTTCATCCTGCACTCATTTATGCTTTGTCCTGATCAAAGACTGAGAGGGTTGATAATTCTTCTTCATATAAGAGATTGGAAACAGCTTTAGTGATTTCCTTTTGGTTTATTTTCTAAGAAACAAGCCTTGTGATACTTGTGTTGGTTATTTGGTTTGTTTTGTGCAAACTCTGCTTTAGACATTACTTCTTCAACTCTTTAATGTGATGCTCTTAAAACTCTATTGTTTAAGAAAAAACCACAAAATATTTTTGGATGCCCATGGTAATGCAGCAGCAGTCTTTTCAACAAATGCCCTTAAGCGATGTGTTTACTTTATGTTTAAGCCCTGAAAGGTCTGTAGGATATATCTTGCCAGTTAGAAGAAAACGAGGGAAGTTGTGCAACAGGGTTTCAAAGTCTGCAGACAGAGGAGACCCTGTAGACAGACAGGTTCACATTGGACTTTGACATGAGACTGCTGCGTGCTTATTCTAATATATTCATAGTTAAAGTAGGTTTGTTGTTGCCTATGTACTGTGCCTTAGACATTTTTTATTATAACCATGCCAAACATGGTACCCTGACATTAACAAATAGCTATTTTAACCCAAAGTAGTATCTTTCTCCAGCTTTTAACTTAACTTGAAGTTGCTTTTGTGTCTAACTATAACCAAATCTTATAAGTAGAATTACTATTTTCCTAAAAAATGATGTGAAAACTCATACAAAAATTATTCCTTTTTTATCATCACTGTAAGAATATCCATTTGGACATCAACTTTTATAAATCGTAGTGATTAACTACTTATAGTTCGGCCTAACATTACCAAACTTTATTGGTATCATATTAGAAAAATAGTTTTATACTTGCATTCTTTGAGTTTCAACCATTTGGAAGCATCAGCTCAGAAAACATTTATCCATGCCAGATAAAAGTGCTGTGTTATTGTGTCCAATGCTGCTAGCTGCACGGAGTGACACTGAATCAAACTCTGTAATATGACTGCAAAAGATTTTCCCTATTTTGGTTGATTAATATCTGCAGAATGAATGTTTGTTTGAAAATGTGGAGCTTTCAGATCACAGTATCACTTCATAGACACAAACACAGACCCGCTCACCTGCCCGTTCTTCTTCAAGTCAGCCCACATGCTCGTCCCGTCACCTCCTCTCATCAGGACATGATAGGTGAAGTAGTAGATGCCAGGCAAGGGGCAGGTGAACTTGCCGGTGCTCGGCTCGTAGTAGTTCCCTACGTTGGTGACCACGTCATCAAACTTCAGTATTTCACTCCCTTCATGTTGTTTTCTGAGGCCTGCGTAAAAGGCAATTTTGGGACTGTAGAAGGATTGCCCGTAGCCTCCGGGTCCAGGCCCCGGTGGACCAGGTGGGCCGGGCTTGCCAGGCTCTCCAGGGGGCCCTTTAGGACCTGGAGGACCAGGAAGTCCAGGGGTTCCTCTGAACCCCTGTTTGCCCCTGCGGTTTGAGAAGTCTGGGGGCTGAGGGGAGACGGCTGTCAGCTCTCCCTGTGGGGGGGTGAAAGTGTCACACACCATCTTGCAGCTCCCAAGCATCTCGTAATGCGTGCCCCCTCCTCCGGACCCTCCCCCCTTGGTGGTGTGAACCAATAGGGGAATGGCCACCAGCAGGACAAGGACCATGGCCACACCGACTCCAGCCCCAATCACACGTTTCTTGCGGCTGAGCCGGGAGGCGGCCAGCGTGAGAAAGTCCTCCTCCCCCTTCGCTGGAATGGTTGTGCCGGCCAGACTGAAAGCTAAAGAAACTAGGCCTACTGGATCGATAAAGTGGAGAAGGACTTGTGTGGGGCAAAGAAAGAAAATGGGGGGGGTGATTCTAGGAGCAGGACAGGCAAGTCTCAGACAGGAGAGAATCAGAAGTCAGGGCCAAAGGACAAATAGGTTTTTCCATTTCTTGGTTTTCAGTAAATTGTATCCTTTTTTAATTTTTTATGTTTTCCTTTGTTCACAATGTCAGAGGACTAAAGATAGTACATAATTTTGCAAGTCAAAAAATATTTTAATATTTTAACAAAAACTGAGCATTACCGGTGGATTTTAGGCAAGTGCTTTTCTTTTTCCAGCTCTGTGGACGTGGTGGCTCCAGTGAAAGCTTCAGTTTCTCAGGCGGCGAGCTGTCAGGTGGGGTCTACAGTATTCCCACTGGAGTTCATCTCACCCTCCACATATAGGGATGGGCGCTTTACTTGTCTGTCCAGGAATGAGAAGAGAATAAAAGAGGAAACCGCAAAATCTCTGCTACTTTTCTCCCCTATTGTGTTTTTTTTTATTGGCCTTCACCCCTCTTCTCTCTCTCTATAAATTGTTGTTGTAGGGACCTTCCATTCAAAGTGCAGATTTCCTACAGGTCATAAAGAGACAAATTGTGAGGAAAGGGCAGGCCAAAATGCATTGAATGTGGAATCTTGTTTTAAAGGCAACTTGGATGACGCCGAGAACATTTTCACTGAATCTAGAAGGAAAAGAACAAGCATACACAAACATATAATTATAAAATAACCAACAAAACCAGATACATTTGCTCTAATATATTAACTTTTATCTTAACAAATATATGAATAAATGCATCAAACTAATTAATTCATTTTTAATCAACATATTATTATATATTATATTATTCAATATACCACACTATTTTTATTCAATCATACAGCAGGTTTCATTACTGATCAAAAAATAAATACATAATTTAATTATAAAACAAACTGAGATTATATTGTAGCTTCGTGTTGATATTATTACAGGCCTGCATTTAATATGCTCTACAAACTCGTTTAACAGCAAAAATATACTACTAATACTTATGTACTTATCCTATTTTGTTCAAATTATCACTACATTTTAAACACTCGTGGAGGTGTTATCATAGCAAAAGGAAATAAGGATTTCAGCAGCAAACTTTTAAGAAACACATATCGTCTTACCTAGTTTTTTCCTCTTCTTTCCTTCCCGGTTCTTGGTGTTTTTAATGCCGCGGGTTTAGATGGGAACGCCGCAGCAAAACTGCTCCAGAACCGGAATGAAAATCCCTCCAACACTGAGCGCTTTCACCGTCGCATCGGGAGAAGTTGCGATGCCGTACAAACTCACAAATCTCAATAAAACACTAACAATTTAACTTGATCCAGGACTCGAGCATGGTCGCCGGTCGGCACCGTCCAAAAATGCTGACAGCAGCTCCAAGCAGACAAGGAGAGAATACCAAATGAAAAAGAAAGAGATACGATAAAATAATTAAAAGTGTTGTCGCACTCCTTCAAAAAAAATCACACATTCTCACGAGTTACTTTGAGATACTTTCGCCCTGCGGAAATCCCGCTGCAGAGCGACTTTATTTGCAGAGCAACAGTTCACTCACTTGTTGTATTTTCCGTCCTGCTTCTCTCTCCTCAGCATCTGCCTACTACTGCTCCCCCCGCCATCCCTCCGTAACACACACACACACACACACACACACACACACACACACACACACACACACACACACACACACACACACACACACACACACACACACACCCTCCCATCCTGCGTGTGACCTTTTCATAAATTAAAATGACTACATCTGTTTAATAGTTTAATCAAAGTTTGTCGCTTTCTCTTAAAATATTGAAGATTTATTTGTAGACATAAAACAAAAAACTGACATGATGATCATATTTTTAATATAAATGTTTGTGTGTTTGACATAATAACACCTGCAAACTGCAATAGTGATCAATTAATGTTTATTATTGTGTACCATCTCACTAGTTTATTTCTAGCAGAAATGTATTATGGTCTTGCTTGGCCATTAAAGGTTTTCAAGCATACATGAGTAAGATGTACTGTAGCTACTTGTGGTGCTTTTAGGCTGAATGGCAGGTGTGAGGAGACATGTAGTAAAACGATGTGGGCTGCAGATGTGATACTGACGCGCATCACGCAGGATGTTGAAGTAAAAAGGATAAGGTGAAAGGACGAGAGGGGTGTTCTCAGGGTTGTTGTCAATGTCTGTGTTTCTGTAGCTTTCAGACCTCGTTAGAGATGAAAGATGTATTGCTGCTGACAGGCCCCTCCCCTCCGTATCCTCCTGGTCTTTTTCTCATCTTTTCCCTCTCTCAGACTTTACGTTTATAGCATTTACAAACTAGTTATAATTTAGTTATTTCTGAGTGCTTATGCCTGTTATATAGCAGAGCTTTCGTTCAAGGTTGGGGTTAGGACTTTATTAGTAACACACACCGAACTTCCGAAACATATGTGGCTTGAAATGCATTATTTGCTTAAATTTGATAAAGAACTATATATCAGGCGGTATATACACAAGACACAGGCAGCAAAGTGTTTAGGCAGCCCCCGGTCCTCTAAGGCACAAGTGTAGTTGTATGAACTGTCAGTTCTACTTCTCATTTATTCATCTCCAAACTTCAGGAGAGTGTAGCAGATATTGAATATGGATCAATAGATCACTCCTCAGAATGCATACTGTCAGCCGACTGAGCCCTCAGGCAGAAGCCAAGCCTCTGGTCACATTTGCATTTGGAGATAGAAAATAACTACTGCTTGTCAGAAAGTGGAAAACTGTGCATTCTCTGCATTCTTACAAAATTGGCAAATCAGGTAAAGAGGTTGAAGTCTGCAATTGTGAGTATATGCTTTTAACAGTGTATAGGCTACTTTCTGCTTTTATCCACTGCATTCCTGGCTGTGCTTCTTTATGCGCCCTTTATGGCATGTGCGTGAGATGCTATATGCAGACATATGTAATTTACATTTGAGCTCTGACACACTGGTGACACACTCAGAAGCTCCTTGGATTTAAATTATTATTGCCAAGAAGGGAGGACAATTTAGAGAGAATGAGGTTTTTAGAGCCCTATGAAATATTAACTAAGCCAATGAATATATCAGCTGTGAAGCGATAATGTCTGTCTCTGATTCTGTTTCCTCTTGATATATGATATCATGTTCTTGTCTGTAATATATCATCCTCTCCTGTGTTTACTTAAAACTCAGGTTCACAGAAAGAAACTGTTGGATTTTTTTCTTGTGATTTACACAATTTCATTTTACAAAATATTTGCGGGTTACATCTTCTTCCTTGTCCTTGACACTGATTTCTCTTTTATGACCTTCATGTGTCTGAGCTGTGAAGATTTGATTGATATATAAGGGCTTTACAGCAACAACAGATCTGAAAACCAGAGGGCTACAGGGTTAACTCTGATGGGATATGGCTGCTGTTGTTAACACAACGGTCTGCTGACTCAATCCTATATGTATAAGCAAGAATAAGAGAAAAACAGTTGAGTATACGATAGCTGCTTATACCAGAGAAGGTTTTTTCCCAGGTTATTAAAAGTCGGTATATCTGAGTAATGAATTGTCATTAAATTCACAAGAGCAGCTTTAAAGTCAAATCAAGTACATTTTATTTTATTGGTTTTAAGCCTTAAATCTTGCCTTAAAGGGTAACTTTGGTATCTTTCGTGCAGAACCTATCATTCGTGTGTTTGTGTTTAAATGACTCAGTCTGTTTTTGACGACATTTTGGAAACATAAATCAAATTTTAAAAAAGATTCACGTTTTGCCTGATGGGTCTGCTTATGATGATGCCTAACCTAATCTCATTTCTAAATCACCATGACATTATAAATCTTTAAGATAGCACTAAACTGTTAACACAACAAACTCTCACATTTTCCACCGTTGTCTTCCAAGTCAAGTCGTATGACACAATAATAAATAAACTGGATCAAGGGAACGGTTTTGCAGACTCCTTTCTGTAATGTTGTCAGACACTTCAGATAATAATCTGAGCCTGTCAGTGGCAAGAACAAGCACTTTAAACCCTTTGGATGCAAATTCATGGTGTGGAATTGCCCATTAGGGTTAAATAGTAGCTTGTTTGCAGCTGCAGCACTCAAGCTAAATCTACAAAAATGAATCACATTATCAAGTTTGACCCAACATCCTCCAATATTTCCAGCACGGAAGTTTACCATGAAATGCAAAGAAAGTGAAGAAATTGACACAAGCTACATATATTGCACTGACTGGATGTTAGTAAACAGTAACCGCACACCTTATCGATGGCAAATGGTCACTGTACTTCTTTGCTTTAGGTTTTTTGATTTTGAAAAAGATTGACAGAATGTAATTGGAAGATAGAAATGTGTGTATACATATATTTAGGAAGCACTGATATGTACTTTGGTGGCATGGTAACAGGTGGATGCATTGTTGTGATCATTAAACAATTCACCACAATTATGCATTATGGTAAACATAGTACAAGGGTGAAATTGTCTTCAGTAACATAACAGAATTCATGGAGCTGATGGGAGTCGCATGACTTGCTGAATCTTTTCAACGCGGCAGTTTGACCTCAGGTCTCTCCAGGCCAATAGACTACTCTTTTAGTGGATTTATGGTCATTAAAAACAGATTCTACGTGTTGGAATGAGTCACTGCAGCTGATACACTCTGGTTTTCCCGACAGCAACATGACAATATATATAAGACTGGACAGAGGTGATTCACCAGCAGGACAGTGACTCTCTCTGTTTAGAGCAATCAGCAAAACCAATCAGGACATGAGCGAAGAGTCAGCATGTGATCCGAGGGGTTACCATGGTATTAACCAGCTAACTCAAGGTGGAGGTGCTATATACACGGCAAGACACAAATAAAAGTCAAGCAAGTGGCTGTGGAAAGGGCTTAACCTGACCTGCAATCTCACAGGTCAGAGAGCGAGCGCGGAGGAGAGAGTGAGAGCTGGACAGGGACGCAGAACGGAGAGGCGGCGAGTGTAATGGAAATGTAGGGGTCATAGCATCACATTGTATACAGTAACATGGGATGGTTTAGTGTGTGTGTGAGACAACGTCTTCTCAGTGTAAAATTAATTTTCAATTTTGCTGCATGGGTTGGCGAGACTGCCCTCTCAAGAAGTTGCTTCTTCAATTGCAACCTATGTTTACGTTTACCTGAAAAGGACCTCTTGTGGATGTGGAAGTAATTACTCCTGTGCTCCATCAGGAAAGTAAAGTGACAGTGTTATAGCTCCTCTTACGATGAAGACCCACTGCAGCTTGTCTATCAGAAATTCACTCCTAACAATTTGTGATTTTGTTTCATCAAATTTTTCTTAATTGTTATCTTGTCAAGGGAATAACAAACATTTATCCACAGCATATGGAGAAGTTGTTTAAATCTTATACTTTAAGATATAACCATTTGAATCTCATTCTCACTGATAGGGGGGGTAAAAGACATTTTAATAAAAACGTATTAAGGTAAAATATATATATTGCTGCTACTTGAGTGGAGTCTTTGATACTATGCCCATACAATACTTATATCAAGTGTGTGATATTGTCCACTTCATGTTTCCTTGTAGGTTAAATCATGCGCAGAAGACACACTGATTTACTTTGCTCTATAACCGATTTGCTAGAGTCCCCTAGACTCTCTTGATGCTAAGCGCTAGGTAATATCTGGGTGCAATTGAAATTCCTTAAATTAAGTGAAGAAAATACATTAATCAAATTAGTCATCGTATTTGCAACAAGTAGGAAAGAATGAAAGACATTTAGAATTCATTACAGATGAAAACTTTAGTGGACTCAGACCTGATATTTAACAGTCCCACGA
This sequence comes from Eleginops maclovinus, assembly GCF_036324505.1. Lineage (NCBI taxonomy): Eukaryota > Metazoa > Chordata > Actinopteri > Perciformes > Eleginopidae > Eleginops > Eleginops maclovinus. The sequence continues at coordinate 14,330,928 of NC_086368.1, read as the reverse complement.
ATGCAATAACTATATCAGCAGTTTATCATGTCACACAAATAGCAAACATTTAATGTTAAAAGACAGTCATCCTTCCCTTTTTTTCCCAGCAGGGTGGACTATTATATTCGTATCTTGTCTGGTGTTTCAAAAAAGGCTGTTAGGCAGTTTCAGATTAGTTTTAATTGTTTAATTTCCCCAATTATATATATTATTACTGCTCCTAAAAGTGCCAGTGCAGAGTTCGGTTTAAGGTTCAGAAGTATGATTGGTTTTGGTCAGGGTTAAATGATCAGGATAGTTTAGGCCCCAGGAATGCTACTGTAGACATTTCTCAGAGTAGAGGGAAAAAAGTGTGTGTGTGTGTGTGTGTGTGTGTGTGTGTGTGTGTGTGTGTGTGTGTGTGTGTGTGTGTGTGTGTGTGTGTGTGTGTGTGCAGGAACCCCCTCCTCTTGTACATGTACCTCTGTCTGTGTGCAGATCTGATTATGGTCCTTGATTGCGAGTGACAGTGTGCAGATTGAGTTGCATAGCCTCTCTAATTCTCTCTATTAATGAGTTGCGCTCCACACTGCTGCCCTGGACCCCATCTATTAATCACAATTTGTCATCTGTCTTGTGCTCTCCACAGCTACCCTCCCCTCTCCCATTATCTCCCACTCCCCATCCCTCCAAACCACACTATCGCTCCTCTACCTATCCCTTACCTCCCAGCTGCTGATTCCATCTCATCCCTTTATCTCCTCCTGAATGACTTTTCCACACATTTTCCATACAAAAGTGTCTCTAAATTCGCTGTCTTTCTCTGTGTTGTTCTTTGCTCTGCACCTGTTTCCTTTGCTGCCATTTTTACTTGCATCTCCATCTTCAGCTCTAGCACTCCTTTTCTCCCCTTTCGTGCACTTGTGTCTTTCTCTCCTTCCACGGCATGGCCGAGCATACTGAGTGGGTTTTTCACCCTGAAAATCCACATTTTAATTCTGCCAGCACTCCAAGGTTAAGTAAGCCCTCTCACATCGGTAAATAATGATTTATTACATCAATTCATATCCGTATTGGTACTTTGTAATTATGTATGTTGCCATAGCTGTTTGACAAATTTAAAACATACTGAACAGCTCATTGAAAGCTTCTTCAAACTCCACAGTTATGAACATTATTTTATAATCATAACATTTTCACAGCTTTGTGCTCGGCAGTGTGTAGTTAGAGTTACATATAGGAAAGTTGCATGAAATCCAGCATGGACAGAAGGAGAGACACAATAAGAGTACTGTGTACAGTTCATTACGCATGGATCAAAAGTAGCACCCAAATCCCTGCTCAGCAAATATGTCAGAAATCCTCCACCTCACACTGAACATTAATTAAAGCTCTTGTCTGTCCCAACAACCTGCTGCTATCGCCAAGAAATCTGTGCTCTGAATCTCTGCGACACGGGAAACACAGAGCGAGACCGCACCAGGAGAACGAGACACGCACACGAGTCTGGAGCAGATGTGATGCAATATTGTAAATGTCATGAATTATAAGTGATAATGGTACGCTTTTGAATAAACAGAAGCCTGATTTCTGCTGTCTGCTTTCAACTTAAATAACACAGTTATTTGGTTATAGTAATAATTGTTTATATAAAAGATGGATGGTACATACAATTTTCATCTTGACATTACGTCTTTCTGTTTAATTGTCCTTATTTTTATCTTTGAAATACTAATCATCAATATCTTATCATTTATAATTACCACAAGGCAGGCAAATAATTACAATAGTGTTTGCAAGAAAATTAAATACTTATTTGTTAAACTAGAAATGTTATTAAGAAAAAGTGCGACACCCAACACTGTTGATTAGACAGATCAAATTAGACAGAGGTGTGATGATATGTGTGTGCAATGTGTTAGCAGGTTTGACTGTTTAAAGACAAGAGCAGAGAAAGATATGAGCTTTAAATCGGTTTCGTGCACATTAAGTCAAAGGCTTTGGTAAATGCAAATATCAAATGCCTTACAGACAGTAGGTCTGTAAGAAGACAAGAAACTAAATGTACAACCTGCATTAAGCTGTCATTTGCATATTTGTTTTTGGAAAGCTTTTGTTTTTGCACCCCTAACAGATGCTTAAGCAGACACACAAAAAAAAGAAGACAAAATGACACAAGGACTCATAGACATAAATGATTATGTCAGCTACGTTAGCCTTGTGAGCATTAGCATTAGCTCAAACCACCAATGTGCCTGAGCGCAGCCTCACAGAGCTGCTATCATGATGGAAGACGTACTATGGATACTGTCTGGAGGATCAGGCCTGAACATTGTCTAGAGTTTCCTTTCGCATACACAACAGCGGATTGTCCTCGGCAGGAATTGTTCTCGCTCCCATTTGTCTGACGATTTACCAACAAAAATGACAGAAAGTGTTTATCTCTTGGGTTAGACATTTTCTTTCAAATGAGAACTTGGACGTTTGAATGCATGTTAGACAGTGACCAGCTCTATTTATGTAGTGGATTATTCCGCCATAAGACCAATTTCGTTTTATGGGAACTGGCAGGGTCAAAAGTGAAACTAATGTGTAGTCTGAAAGATTTGGACATTTGCATTCGAACATATTCCACTGCTGCTCTGGGTAATAACAATATCATTTTAGGGTTGCAATCGTGTACAAAACATTGATTCACTATATCATTTTTAGATTGGTGAACTGTACACCCAGCCTAGCACAGCATTACACCCAGCTACAGCACATCGATGTAGATACTGTATCTAAGAGGTGATATGGTGTATTTCAATCTGATATTCATTTGTGAGGGCCTATCAGGACATGCAGTCTCCTGCCACCAGAGATAGGGGCTTTGAAAAACACTCAGTAGTTCATTTAAACCAGCCCAATTGCACAGAAACCTACCCACACACCCTCACGTTCCCACATTTAAAAAAAAGGGTTGTGAATAATTTAATGGTGGTGATCCTGTCGCTGCTCAGAGGTCACAGCCTCTCTAAACGATGACAGGAGATGCATCTGGTGACTGTCTGGTATCTCGAAGCACGTCTTCTTCCCTGGAACTGAGTGACAAACCTGGGCCAGTCGGGGATCCATGTCTTCGTATGTATTGTAGCTGTCTCACAGCTTTTACTTTCACAGTTTACAAATACTTCTTGCCATGGACCGTGAATCGTATATAAATAAAATCAGTCCAGAGGAGTTGAGTTCAGCACGGAGCAGGATGCAGTAAAAAAAGAAAAGAAAAAGAAATGGAGCACAGCAACCCGTGACGAAGGACAGAAAGACAGCCGGGGTGGAAGGGAGAGCGAGGGATCATCCAGTAGGGATGACAGGGGCAACAGAGAGAAGAGAGAAAAAGAGGGAGAGATAGTGAAGCGAGACATCGATGACCTTCTTTTAGCTCTTAAACCATGCTGTTCATGCCATCGCATCACTCAGAGACAAGAACACCTCCTATACCCTGCTGCTGCGACATGAACATGACAGGGGCTGTCTGATATACTGGACAATGATCTCTAATGCACACACACACACACACACACACACACTCACACACACACACACACACACACACACACACACACACACACACACACACACACACACACACACACACACACACACACACACACACACACACACACACACACAATTTTCCTTTTGAAGCTTTGTGTGATTACATCTACAGTAAAATATCTGATTTCATCCATCATGACTTGCCTCATTATAACAGGTTCATGTATGCTGTAACCCATGACGGCAATGGGCCTATACATACAGTAGATACTGCCGGGGACATGCTTCAATCCACAATATTTATTTGGGTGTTGTATCAAACATTTCAGGCACAAAACAACTGAGCTTCTAATTGAGCTTATTTTTTGGTTATTTTTTCATTAAGTTCTCCAGTGACCCCTTATCTTTTTAGTAAACCTTAATTGGTTTTCACATGTTTTTATATGGGCCATCAACAGGTCAATATAAGGCCTATTTGCCTGGGACCTGTTAGCTTTAGCATGTCTTTTAGCAGGTTTCTTTTGTAGATATCATGAGCATATTTAGGAATCCTTAAAAAACAATCAGCTGTAGTTACCCAGGGAAAAAGTTTTAAACCAAATCACGTAGTATAGACTTGCAGACACATTATGTACGATGTTTGTATTTTGATTTTGTATAGATAAGAATCAGGACTTTATTCTGAGTCATCCATCTTTCAACATTGGGCTTGAATGACTATCTAACTGTGAAAAGCTATCTAATTCATAATCTGTCCCTCTCACACCGATCTATCCATCTGTGTCCGTAACCTATAGCCTCTGCCTGTCTTCGCTGCTGGGTAAACAAGTGCTCCAAACACAATTACAGTAACAAATCTCCCTCCCAACACTATTTCTATTTTCCTCCCACGCAGTCTCACCCGTACTCCCTCTTTTCAAGCTTTATCTCTAGCTCTCGCTCTCTTTGCCTTTCTCTCTTCACAAAACGCAGGTACAGGAACCTCATTTGTTTTTATCTTGTGGTTAACAATGTTTCATTTGTCCTGTGCCTTGGTTGGTTGGTAAACTAAAACTCTCCATCTTTCTCTGTAAGAAAAACGTGTGCAGGAAATGATAATAGCTTGAGTTTATTCAGATGTCCTTGCAAAGAAGAATTACTCTTTCTGAGCCCTCTCAGTTTAATTGTGCTATTTTATGTCAGAGCTTTGGAAATAAATGGCTCCTTAGAGTTTCCAGCGTATTGATCTTTTCAGATGATCAGTGGATAATAGTAACTATTCATCAGACGTGTTCATCAACTGTCTAATGGCGCATTTTACTGTAGATAATGCTTTGCTCGGGCTTGTTTAATGGACTGGGTGATAACCTCATTGAAAAAACTGGACAAACAGATGTCACTTCTTCATCTTTTGATGCTCACAAAGCCTATGAGAGAGAAAAAGCCACGTAAAGATGCTACAGTCTTTGGAAATCAGGAAAAGGAAAAAAATCTAAAATAGATTCCTCCCAATGAAAAAAAGAGGCTCCTGTACTATACCCCTCTTTAGCATCTTGCTCTGTTTTCTCAGCGTCAGTATGTATTACAGAATTTTCAGACGCTGTCATCCCTCATTTGTCCACTAATCACTTTCCATGATTTGTCTGCTCCTGCCTAACACCTGATTAGTAACCTGCTTGTACTACTGACCCCTATTAGTCATTAGCCAAGCATATATGCATGAAGGTTGTTCCTCTCTGTTTGCTGTTAGCTGGAAACCTGTTTTTCTCTGAACTTATATTTGCCTTCATACCAGTCCTTACGAGAGTAGTTGGGTGTATTTTGGGGAGAAATGTACTGAGGTTTGCCTTGGCATTACTTTACAAGAAGAATATACCCTTAATCGTCCCACAGAGGGGAAATGTACATTCTGCATTTGACCCATCCTAGTATTAGGAGCAGTGGGATACCATTATGCACGGTGCCCAGGGAGCAGTGTAGGGAAGGGTGCATTGCTCAGGGACACCACTTGGTCTTTCTGGGATGTGAACCTGTGACCTTCTGGTTCCAAAGCCAAGTCTCTATGGACTTCGCCACCACCGCCACAAAAGACCTGTTATTTCAGCCAGTTGGGGGCAGTAATAAGATTTTTTGAACCCAACATTCACTTATCTTCTCTTTACATACCTTATTTTTGGTTTTGGTTTTAACGATCTTTTTTTGGTTAAAGCCCTGGGTACTGCAGACTAAAATGGTTCTTGGAAAGCTGTTAGTGAAGGAATTTGCCTTGGTGTACGGCTGCATGACATAAACTTTAAAGAACATACTATGAATATAGAAGAGAGCAAAAATGACAGCACAAATATGAGTCAGTCAACTGACGTTACAGCTTGTTTGTGTACTGCACCTGTATTGTATGGTAAAAGGCTGAATGTAAAATGATCTGACGCTTTATTCTGCATCATTGTACCCACCATGTTCTCTTTTTGAATGTGTTGTTTTACTAGTTGTACAATGCCTTCAAACATTTCAGTAAAGACTTTATTTTTCTGTGGGCGGAATAGCAGTTTATCTTAGGAGGAAACAGGGGCTGAATTATGTCTTGAAAAAGCAAAGACAAGACGGCCATGGATTTTAAGGATGTATCGAAGCTGCTTAACTTGTGACTTATTATTTGTTTCATTCACAGCCAAGACAGTAAATCTCAGCTTACCAAACGTACTCCCTCTCTCTTTTCCTGTTCGTGTATCTTTTCTCATGAGCCAGTGTTCCAACTGTTCTCTCGTGTCCCTCTTTGTCTTCTTCTATTATTGTTGAATAATGGCTGTGCATCACAATTGCTGTAATTCAGGAAATTGCCATAGTCATTATCTCTTTAACCCCTCTCTCTTCATTTGTCAGATGTTGCTGTCTATTGCAAAACATTAATTGTTTCCTCTTAATCAACAGGCTGGCTAGATTTTCACAGGCTGAATTTCAGCTCTCTCGCTTTACTAACAGTCTGAGTCAAAGCGGCGCCGCAAGGATATCGTAGGTCCTGAATAATTCATGCATGCTCTGGCATCGTCCATGTGTTTTAAATACTGACTATAGACCAGGAAACTATAAATCATTCATCAGAGGCGTTTAAAGTCTGCTGTTGTTCTGCAGCTGGCTTTGCCACTTTTGTGCCAGGCTTTACCAAGTTTAGTCTATTCATCAGACTTATTGGTGTAAATGCTGAGTCAGTCATGAGTAAAAAAAAATTAAAAAACCCGCCCCTTCTAAAAATAAGCCTTCTCAATAAGAAACTAAAACAAGCTCGATTTTTCTAAATTAAAGCCCACATCAAGTTAAAACTAAAATAGATATGGGCCTTGTATTTCACAATAAAAGCAACACAACATTTCGTAAAAGTGAAATGAAACGTTTGTGCCTGTGAGAGTGGCCCATGAATGTCACAAACATAATGTCATAGCTCCTACATTTTATGATTATGTGTACAATAAATATCAGTGTGAAACTCTACGTCGCAAATTGTAAAATCGATTTTACAATATGACTTTAAGTTTTCAAGCAAAGAGATTTTTTTTCATATGGGCAGATACTATTCCACATAATGCTTCATGTACTCCTGAAAGAGTGCTACTATGACAACCTACACCTGCCCACTGTTTCATCCACCGAAGGAAACAGTGGCATATATACCTCAACAATACAGCTGTTGCTACAAAAAAAAAGGAAAACTGGTAATATAAGCATTGGGATGTGCAACAAGTTTGAGGCACCAAGTAAACATTCCGTGATCTGATTTTTTAAGTTAGCCCTTATCGTTTCAGAGTAAGGGGTCAGTGACCACTCCATGTCGGACCACCTGCTCCCTTCCTAAGTCTCCCTCCTTTTTTGGTACTTTATTCATCTATATGTCTTGCTATACTGTAGTGTGAGGCATTGTGCAGCTGTCTAAGATAGAAAAGATGAACCTGTTTCAGATACAAGGAGTTTTTCCCATTCTGAATCCCCCCCAAAAGCATTTTTGTATAAGCGTTGAGAGTGTATGTATTGTTTGATATAAAATACACTTTGGAAGATGTTTTGAGTGTACTGCTAAATGTTAAATGTGTGTATGTGTGTATATGTGTGAATGTGTGTGTAATTGCCGTGACGTGACAAGATGTTGAGAACTCAGTGGTGCATGTCGTCACAGCGCTTGAACGCTCCACGGATGGCCCACAGAGAGGAGGATTGAAAGAGAGACAGAAGGGGGTAGAAGGATGAGAGGAACAGAGAATGAGAGAAATATGAATAAACAATGTTTACTGTGTTTAAACAACAGAAAACTTCACTGAGATAACAGAGAGAGCAGCTGGGATATGTATGTGTGATTTTTAGTATCTAAGAGGATGTGTGCATGTGTTTTTGTCTTTATGCGTGTGTGTGTGTTTGTGGACTTATTTCATTTAAATTGTATTGCACCCAGTTAAAACATCATTCACTGGTTAATTACCATACAAAATTGTTTAATGGATATATGTACAGCAGTGTAAAAGTGTGTGTGGGTGTTTCTGTGTGTTTTTGTAACATGTGTGCAGATATCTTTATCCAGATTCAGATGGATTCACTGGTCTGTGAATGGGGAGAAAGCTTTTCCACTCTTTATTTCTTCTGTCTCCCTCAGTTTCTGAATAATATTCCATAATTTATACAAACCAGCAATGGCGATATTGTGACGAGATGACTAGAGACAATGAGTAGAGACAAGAGAGAAAGGAGGTCTCTACAACATCCTCATTATTTATTTTTATGAGCAGCTTATAGAAGACTGTTCACATGACCCAAAATAAAGACAGAGATAAAATACACAGTTTAAAAATAGTAAAAAACAAAATAAAATAAAAGCTGGGTTTCATACAACCCTGACTTGAACATCTGGATAAACAATGTGTGTAACAAGTAAGCAGCTACCTCTGAAAAGTGCATACCAACAAGGAAGTGCCAAAACAGTTCCTAAAACAGTCACTTAAGGCTAACTTAAAAGGGAGTCAATCCTAACTTTGCATTGTCTTTGCTAACCAGGAGACAAGAAGAAGACAAATGTATAGAAATCTATGAAAAAATAACCCTCCATCCCACATGATTTATTACCTCAGAAAAAAAATCCTGAGAGGTTTATGATCTTAATTGTTAGTTTTAAGTCGACTTAAATGTTGCTATATGTGCATTTTGCAAACAGTCTGGATTTTGTGTGTGTTTTCATCATACATCTTTAACCCTTACACAATGTGTTTTTTTCTGAACAGGGCCAGTGGTGAAAGAATGTTAACAGCCAGTGTCTTAAACAATGTCAAAATTGTACTTAGTAGTAGTACTTAGTACTGTAATATTTGCATTTAAATACTCTTAAAATATGTCCACCATCTTACATTTGAAGATTCGTTTGTCACAAATAACTGTTCATTTTATTCCCTCTGACTGTTGTAATGTGATGTTTCTTTTCTTGTCTTATCCTTTTTTGCTCACATGACACTCCCTTTAGCTCATTCTAAACAGGATTCATCTTTGAGAAAGAAAGAGAGGAGGGAAGGAGATGAGGCCTCTGAGGACCGTGTTGATTTCTGTCAAGTGAGCTGCATTTTAATTCCATCTGCCAAGGCCAGCAGACTGCAGATGGACATGCACACACAAACACACACTCATATTTGTATATGGCCTTTCCTGTGGTCCCTGGGTTTGATTTGTCAGTCTTACACTCTTAATACACTAACAAGCACTCCACTTACTCCATCACCTAAGCTGTTTACCTGTAACCTGTCCAGGTTTCCGACTTCATTCACCACAACGTCCTTTTTGCGAAAGCATACAGTAGGAAGGTTGGTTCTATGGACAGTACATCATTGACAGGGCATGGGACTGATAGAGCAGGTATGTGTATGTGTGTGTGTGTGTGTGTGTGTGTGTGTGTGTGTGTGTGTGTGTGTGTGTGTGTGTGTGTGTGTGTGTGTGTGTGTGTGTGTGTGTGTGTGTGTGTGTGTGTGTGTGTGTGTGTGTGTGTGTGTGGTTGAGGGGGAGTGACAGGCAGTGACAGTGGGTACACAGCGTAACCTTTAGAGTGGAGTCACAGGAGCATGACGGCCAGACTCCAAGGAAAAATAGAGAGAGACAGCGAGAGGTGTGCGGGGTTGTCGAGAGGAGAAGGAGAAAGTCGACAGGTAGGGGAGATAGAAACTTCAATGTATTTGTGTCTTCTGCCTTGTGTCTGTTTGCTTGGCCCCATCCCACTGCAAAACTGCTCGAAAAGTTCAACAATTTAGAAAACATGTGACACACATCTCACGTCTTAAAACAAATAAAAAAGTAAAACATATCAGTGTACATGTTGTGTTTACACGTTTTAGCAATACATCTCACATCTGTCGTACATTAAAGCTCCCCATTGAGATCAGGACTGTAGAAAGTCTACACATTGTTGATTGTAAACAGGGTTATACTTTTATTTTGTGCCTCTTCTGTGACATGCTTTTATGTTCATTAAGTGTTTTATTATTCTCATACTGCCTGTGCTACAGCACTTCTTATCACCCTCTGTCTGAAACCAGAGCCCAGTCTGCTCTGATCGGTTAGCAGACTGGTTTGGTTGGTAGGCTCTGTCCAATGTGTTGGAGAGATAGTCAATAGAAGCGTGAGTATTACAAACTGATTTCACTATGTTACAGAAGTAATAAAAGGAGTCCAATGGAGAAGGTTAAGGCAGGGGGCGAGTGTGTGGGAGAGAAACTCCCTCTCGAGGGAACTTTGGGATATTAGCCTTTGGAGAACATTTACATGCACAAAAACCTACATAACACACTAAAGAAAAGGGAAAACCGCCAAAAGTATAATAAGATAGTTTTTAAGGGCCCATTTGAAACTGATGAAGCAGTCCTCACAATGGTTTAACTCATTTGAAGCATAAACACCTGCAGGTTTCTTGTTTTTCTTATCTTTATGGTTTATTGCACTTATGGTGTATTACTTCAAATAAAGTTCCAGCTTAATGAAAAAGCAAACATAAAAAGATATATTTAGATTTAATCTAATGTTATAAGAAAACTCACATGCCCATCTCTATGTTGATAGACTTATTGGAAAGGTGAAGTAGCATGTCTCTTACTGCTATAAGCTAACCGCCTCTTCATTTTTGAAACTGATTGCATGAAGACAACAGGTACATTTTTCCGATATGGTATAAAAGGCAAAGATTTTGTCTACCATGTATCAGAGATATCTTCCCTCTTAAAGGTTGTGTGAATTAACTCATCCTTTTCCACCATGACTTAATTACACAGAGAGTCTTAATCATTCCTCTTGTCTGGTGGCACTGATGCTAATTGGTGTCTTGTACACAACCCGCACACATGTTCATTTTTAGCACACCCTCTACATATGTAATGACATGGTGCCTATTTACACTTTACACAAGCTCATGGGCACGCACTGACACAGCTGAGTGTCTGCCTGCAACATTTATCTCATTAGGTACTCTGTCCCGTCAATCGAGGCTTGGTGAATAATTTATAGATATTAGAGAAAACACAGTTGGGAGAGGATGTGTGCGTCAAGCAAAAGTCCCTGGTGTGAGTTTTTAAGGTTTCACAAGTCAAAGGCGTCTTTCTGCCAATACTGTCAATACCCCTGTTAAGATCTCCTGCTCATTCACGCTGAAAGGTCAGACACGCATAGTGTATACACAATTATTCATACACACATACACACACATGGAAAAAAGACACATTCAACCAATATATGCACAAATGTACACATACATTTGTAAACAAACCCTGTTTTGTATACATTTCATGAAATTAATACTTATACATTTTTCCCACAGCTTTTTAGAAAATCATAATCGCTACTTTGCCACTTAGGAATAGGAATATGCCAACCATAGGTGTTTTTAAGTGCAGATCAAATCTTTATCAGACGATTTTGCAATGCAGAACCTACATAATATTCTGTGTTTTATTTGATTTGATTTATCTCGCAACACTTTTCCAGACAGCCGCTCAGTTTCTTTCCCTATCTCATGTTAACTTTGTTGGAGTGCTTGTGAAATTATGAAATAACTCGAGTTATGTCTTGCATTTGAAACAGAACATTTTACATCCAATCATAATTTTGCCTTAAGTGATATCCCCACAGTTGTCGTCTTGACCAATCTCATCTAATACCTTTTGTCTGAGACCGAGACAAGATCCAGTAAAATGTCGATGTTGAGACTAGACAGAGATCTTGAAAAATGTTTTGTTGAAGCCTGCACATATTTGAAACTATTAACAAGTCCGGTTCGTACATCACTTTCAATAACTTTAACCATATTAAAAAAACGTTTTAACTTCTATTTGTTATATTGTTTGTGTTTTATTATTTTAGTGAAGTAGGTAGTTAAGGTGTGTCCACCTGTAATATATCATGTTTTTTTTCTATACAAATAATTGTGGAACAACATCTGCCACAAATACAGGTATGTGTATGCACATGTTCAAACACATTCATATACACAGATATGTGCACCTACTATGCACGCACACACACACATTCTCTCTCACACTCGCACACACGCACACACACACACACACACAACGCTTGGACCTAGGCCTATGACTATGACAAGCCCTGCTGTCTGCCTCGCTCCTCTCCCAGGCTTTGGGAGAGGATAGGGAGGAATGCTAAAGAAACTAGGAGAAGCCAAGCATACAGTTCCACTGTCGGGGTGGAGGGAGGCGGAGGCTTGAAGTGAGGGAGGAGGGTGAGTGGATGTTGCTCACCACACCACACAGCTCTCTTTCTCTTCCTCACCTAGCATCCTCTCAGTCTGCAGAGACCCCGTCTGTGTCAGCCAAGCAGTGGAGCATCCCTTCCGTCTATTTTACCTATTTTTGTTGTTCCTCATGCTGTCTCTCTCTCCCTCGTCCATCTTTTCCTCATTCTTTCTGTTTTATTGTATTCCTTTTTAGCATGTTTTTTTGTGTTAAGGTGGTGCAGAAGGGAGGCCTTCAGGGTTAGGTACAACTTGCAGTGTACAGTAAATGGAGATAGAAATAGAAGCAAATGGAAAGAGAAGTGTCCTATTGAGAACAAGTGGTTAGGGATGTGCAAGATACCAGGAGATTACAGGAGTGTGTGTTGTTGCCACATCCTTAAAAACACATCAAACCATTACGGATTTGATTGTTATTGTTTATGTAAGTCATTATCAGAGTATATATAGAAAGAAAAAAGATGTGTGTGTGTGTGTGTGTGTGTGTGTGTGTGTGTGTGTGTGTGTGTGTGTGTGTGTGTGTGTGTGTGTGTGTGTGTGTGTGTGTGTGTGTGTGTGTGTGTGTGTGTGTGTGTGTGTGAAAGAGAGTGTGTTTCCTGTTAAACTTCTCCACAGCAGGTGTCAGCTGAAGAAGGGGGCTTGGAGGCGGAGACATGGAGGAAGAAGGCAATTACTGTTGTGGAGCGTTTTTGTTTTGTTTGTGGAAGCAGCATTGTTTGGCCTGCTGCTAATGAGGCCCAGTGAGCTTGATAATAATGAATTGGGAAAAAGGTGATGCGGGGACTGTGTGTGTGTGTGTGTGTGTGTGTGTGTGTGTGTGTGTGTGTGTGTGTGTGTGTGTGTGTGGGGTGGGGGTGTGTGTGTGTGTGTGTGTGTGTGTGTGTGTTTGTGTGTGTGTGTGTGTCTGTGTGTGTGTGTGTCTGTGTGTCTGTGTCTGTGTGTCTGTGTATCTGTGACCGTGTTTTGGTGTGTTTGTGTGTTTGTTGAAATGGTTGTTGGTCACCAGAGAGTGCTGACATTCTCTCTGAGGTCCCCAGGCTGCTGAATGTGGTATCACAGCACTGTTTGATATTGATCTGGCCACACACACACACACACACACACACACACACACACACACACACACACACACACACACACACACACACACACACACACACACACACACACACACACACACACACACACACACACACACACTTCCCCTTAGGACTTTTCCAACTCAACCTTGTAACTTTTTAATTTGATTTGTGACTGTGTTAATCTGCCTAGTTTTGTTGATTAGATGCAAAACTCCAATAAAATATGTATTTCTAAATGTTCATTTCTATTTGTATATTGCTTGTGACTGCAACCTCCAGCAGTGTTTTAAAGCAATGGAAAAAAGCTCAAGCTCCAATTATCTTTAATAATTTATTATTATTAAGTGTGATTAGATTGTAGAGGAAGTATCTAATGGGAACGGATACAGTTGTGTCACTAACAAGAGGCAATGGATGGAACTGCCACCTCGATCTTATCAGCAGCTCTTTAACAACCTCTGTGCGACGTCATAGATACTAATTCAATATAGCTAATTCAATATATATACGGTTGCTTCCTTTTATTCATTTTTTAGCCTTCCTATCAGTGTAACTTAAAGATGAACATTTTGGTGGTTGGTTGGTCGGTCTGTCTTTTGATCAGAAATATGCTGTGGGTGGCATTCTTATCACAGACAGCTGCTTTTCCCACTCATTAGCAAATGTTAGCTTGTAAACATATTAAACTAGAAAGATAAGCATGATAAACATGATCCCTGCTGCACCTTAGCATGTTGTTGTTGTAAGAGATCAATGGCTAAAAAACAATTGGAAAGAGTTCAGATCAATTCGCTTTTTTCATATTTTGTTACTTTGCAACCGTATGCTTTGTTCGTTTGAATTCATTTTCCCCATCAATCTACACTCAATATTTCATATTGACGAAGCAAAAAACGGATTTTGGATTGTTTTTCATACTCATATGCAACTCATCAAGTTAATATTAAACATAACTGCCCATCATGTACTAATCTTTCAAATCAACAATGAAATTGATTATTTTTTAAAATACTTTCCAATTGATTTAATGTTGTTCTTTTCCCCTTATGGCCTCATTGTTTGGGCTACTGTGAAGAGCAGAGGGATTCAGGCTGGATCTGAGATGAGAGCTGACCACCCTGATGGTATTGCTTCACTCCCACCTGGCTGTATAACAGTCACCTCTGCCTGCGGGTGGCTTTGGGTGTGTGTAAGTGTCCGTGTTTTGCCTGAAAGGGTGTGTCTATGTATAGGGGGAGCGAGAGAGAAAGAGAAGAGACTTATTACTACCCTCCCTTTGGTGTCCAAACGTACTGTAGCCCCTCAGATTCCTCTAGACTAACACCTCCCTGAGGAGAGAGGATCAGACAGTCTGCAAGAGGAATGAATCCTTGCGCTTGGGTGTGTGTGTCCAGCAGCCATGTTGGAGGGTTTGGTTGGACCAAAAACCACTGAAAGCTTGGCTTCCTCTCCTCTATAACATTTCCTCACCTCTCTTTGCACTGCAGCTCCTCTTTGTCACTCTCCGTCTTCATTGTAAATACAGCCTGATCCGTCCATTTCTCCATTGAGTCTTTTAGTGTACCGTCCGACTGTTAATAGCCCCTCAACAGCAGCAAGCTTTTCTCTGACTGTCTGTCTGCTTTTTTCTCACCCTACCCTTAAGAGGTGAATACTTTCAGCATCCAGCTTTTGTCTATGTAGCTGTCTGTTTTTGACACTTTCTCCCGCTGCTTTATAAACCCTCTCTCCTCTCTTGTCTCTCTTCCTCTCGCCTCCGCAGAGACGGTGACCAAAATATACAGTCTTATTTTTAAAAAGCACACTTGTATGCCTCCCTCCAGCCATTTAGTTTTCTCTCGTCTCATGTCTCCTTTCATTTCTCTCCCTTTCTTTTCCTCGTTTGTATCTGGCTGGCAAGAGCAGGGACGTGACCTGCATTCTTCCCCTGATTTATTACTTAATGTATTTGTCTATTCCTATCATCTCTTCCCCCTTTCCATTTTCTATCCATCACATTAATGGACAGAGAGATCTTTTATTTGTTTTAAGAACCTTTCTCACCACAATTAGCACATAGAGCCTACAAAGGTCTTTTTAAAGGCTTTAAAACCCACTGACATTGGCCTTGGTCTGTAGCCTTTCCTTTCTGGTGTGTAACATTTAAAGTCATGAACATGGCAGAGGCAGGCTTTATTAAACAGCAACGGTTACTTTCCTTTTAATATCTGCTGCATATTAATATGTTCTCAAAACTGGGTTGGTGATTGTTGTGACAGTGGTTTTAATTAGTTTTATTTTGTTTCTGTAGTTTTGTTCTTTTCATTTTTTGTGAGTTTTATGAAAATCTAAAGGTAAAATTATTGTTTTTTTATGGGCTCTGGTGTCTTTTGACAGAGCATATAAAAAAAAATCTGTTAACAAATTACAATTATGTCCAAACCCCTGTAAATTTTATTAAATATACAGTATATTTACATCAAACAATATTGTTGATGCGGAATGAATGCCGATTGTTTCCTTTCCAACTAAAGATAAAAGACAGATGTTAGTTGATCTTTGTCCAATGGAAAATGGGCTTTAGAGACATTTTTAGTGTTTTAGGCCATACTATTGAATCAAGTGCATGTGTCATGTGTCAACATCCCTTCATATGTACGACAGTAACTGTCTGCTGTCACAGAGAAACAAGTTGGTTTCTTGTCAGACATTATTCTCTATCTCTCTCTGTCTCTGAGTTTCTCTATTTCTCTCACCCCCTGACTAGCCTGTCCCTCTGGGGTGGGGCGAAGGAGAGTGGACCATGGCAGACTTTGTCTATTTCGATCCCCCTCTCCCTCCGTTGCTCTCATGCGACACAGACGGCCCCCTGGTACCATGATTGACCCTCTCAGTCAGCTCCCATCAGCTGGACTGACAGTTGTCAATCAATTGTCTCGGCTGCATTGTGACAGGTTGAAGCAATGATAGACAGACGCAATGTTTGTGTGATTAAACTCATCAATAATATGCCTCTTTAATATCAGAGCCGTTTTATGTTGATTACACTTATATTTGGGCTCATTAATGGGGCTTGTATTCAGTCTCTTTTAAATGTTCAAGGTTGTTGATGAATATCCTTTTGACTAAACAGTCATTCATGTCAGTCAGGTGAGGTTCAGCTCAGGAGCTCTCCTCACTCAAACATGCCTCCTGTGTTGTGTTATCATTTAACACAAACATCTCCAGATGCTTGTTTGGTTTGTACCCATTGGCAAAATAGCAATGCAGCTCAACTCTCTTTGTTGTCTCATATCCATTGTTTTTATATTTGACTGCCAGGTGGAAGGCACACCATAATGTACAACTGTGTGGACGCATTAATAGCTGAACTGTGTCTTGACAGGAAGGAAATAAAAAATGTTTTCTCTAGTAGATCATCACATCCGAAAAAAATGAGATTAAATTCAAATTTCATTGAAACAGGTCTACACATGAACATTATGTCACTCACAAATAACACCAGGGTAAAAATGCACTTGACCTTGAAGGTAAAGAGCAGAAGGAGGTTCCAAAATGACAATATAAAAATAGACTTTACTGCAAAGTGAAAGCACTGCACTGAAAATGATAGATTAGGTAAAAGTGCATTAGTTTGCTATTTAAGTTATTGTACTTGATTACATTCCTCCCCTAACTCTACATTGCCGATTACAAATCTTCCAAAATATCAAACTGTATATATTCTTTATTTGAATATGTGTTTAGGAGCTCTAAGCAGTAGCTAACTATATAGCACAATACAGAAAACTGAACTTGTCTTCTGGCAATGCCGCTGTTTATCATCCACCTAGTAAAAGACTGTAAAGAAATGGTAGGTTAAGCTATTGTCTTTCCTTCATTCCTCAAATCAAACTTGTAGCTTTAGGGAAGCTGTTGAGGTTAAAGATGCAAACAACAAAACCCCCCCAAAAAACAATAACCCCCTAATATCAAAATGTAATAAATGTATCCCTAGATTTAAAAAAAAGATTGTTGAAATGTTCTTAATAGCGGTATTTAGTGTTGATCTGTTTCCTTAAAAACAAGCAAAAGAAATCTCGGTAAATCAACCATTCAGCTGGCTTACAATTCATCATTATGTGTGATGAAAATGTAATTATCTGAAGGCAGTACAATTAAGACTGTGATTTATATGACTGTAAATTAACATATCAATAAGCCTTATAGGAAATGTCTAATTAATTAGTCATCCGTTAATTGGCCCTGAATGCCATTAGCTCGCTGTGTGTTTACCATGCGTTCATTAATAACATTACTGTGCGACCCGGATCTGCATGGCCAAGCTAAGATTAGTTCAGTTATTGTTGCCATTTCAGCTATGTGTGTGTGTGTGTGTGTGTGTGTGTGTGTGTGTGTGTGTGTGTGTGTGTGTGTGTGTGTGTGTGTGTGTGTGTGTGTGTGTGTGTGTGTGTGTGTACAGTTTGTGTGTGTAAGAGAATGATATGACACCCATGGCAATGCGTGATGCACAGGCTGGTTCTGCTTTGATCAATGGTGCCTGGCATGGGGGGGGGGCAGCTCGAGGTGAGTTGGGGGGTAAGGGGGGTGTGAACCTCCCACTGGTGCTGATGAAGACGAATGAGCTAACAAGACATGACGGAATTGCTTTTGCAAATAGGGGGGCTGAATGGTGTATCGTGATATCGCGTTGAGGGCGGCTAAACGGGCAGGTTGATTTATTGTTCCAGCAGCAGATAGCCACCATTTTACCGCCCCTCCCTACTTATTCACAGAGACCCTTCGGTCTTTAATTACAGCCCCCAGCCTCTTCCATTTTCTCATCCATGTCCTTATTAGAAGAGTCATACCACACATCATACATCCACAAAGAGGACAACAGTTTATATGAGACAAAGCCTGAATGCGGGAGGATTGGTGCCCAAAATGTCACGGCCATGTTGATTTTGCATTCCGTGACCACCTTACACGCAGGAAAACAGGGATGAAATACAGACATCGGTGGAGAGTAATGAAGCCGGGGAACTGAAGGTCAAAGGAAGAACTACAAAAAAGATAAAAGAGGGAATGGATTAAATCGAGGAGGGGAGGAAAATGGGCCGATTAAGATATGTACATAATGGGAAAGAGGTATAGGGGGGATGACAAATGGAGAAACCCTCTGAGAGTGGAGGAGGGGTAAAGATATGTTAAATGGTGGGGGAGGCCTGTGAGTAAGGTGGAGCACGGTGGGCCAACTTGATGAATTCATAAAAAGGCTTTTGGAATTAGGAGAAGGAATACAATACAATTAGCAAATTCAAAAGTGAAATAAGACAAACGGAAAGTTGGAAAGTGAGGAATAGCCAGGCCAGCATCACTTATTGCTTCGCTGGCCAATTACAGATAAGTCTGTTCGTTGTAAAATGAATATGAATAATCTAATTATATAACCAATAAGTGGACAAATAGCTGTGCAAGTCTACATTAGTGATTCTCTGCAGCGAAAAGGGGAAGAGGAGAGGGGTAAGGCGAGGGGCCAGGGAGGGGGCCACCTCACCCAACACAATTTATCACTGCGTTGCCATTCGCTCTCTGAAATATCAGCCTATTAAAACATTCATTGAGATGATTAAACAGCAATAAAATCTAACAAAATTTGCACTGACACTTTCAGTGCATGATTTATTAGGCCAGACTTTGCATGTGCTTCTCAGGCCGAAAAACACAGAGGCGGGAAAGATCAGATGCTGCTGCCACCTGTTGGCTGTGAGCTGAAGGAAGTTAAAGAATCTGCACTGAAGCACAGCATAGTACTGACATTACATTTCATTATGATGACTCTTACATGTTCAAACTCATAAATTGAAGATATTCACATAAAAACACTAAAGACTCATATTTTAGAAAACTGGAACCATTGATTTTACTTTGGTTGAAAAAAGTCAAACGACAAAAGAATCTACACTGGATTTTAGTTAATGGAGCGTCCCTGTATAATCTTTACTAATAACTGTTACAAAGACCACAATACTCGGTTGTAACTATTTATGCAGCTACGTGACAGAACCAAGATATAATATGTATAGTAAGATAGTAGATATATGTATAGTAAAACAAAATTGTGATATCACACAATGTTGGTCTAATGATGAACATGCAGCTTCATATTTCTAAATGCTGGATTAGTTTCTTTATTCAAATAATTAAATTGCATGTCCTCATTTGGAAACTATTTTGCTATCATAGAGAACTGCGTTGCCGTAATACAAGTCATTATGTTTTACATAACTGGAGGCTTTGAGGGGTCAGATTGTAACGATATGCTGTCAACATTTCACTGCATTATCTGAGGTGGAAGTGTTTTTGTGTTGAACCGGTGTTGTATTGATCCATATTGTTTATTACAGGCTGTGCGAGTGTTAATACTGTCTGGGAAGACAGGAGGGAGGATTACCTGGAAATGGTGCTATTGATCGGGGTTTGCCTCAAGAGAGGGATGCACATCGCTTAACCCACCTGGGGCGCAGAGTATTGGAAAGATTCTGCACAAACAACCACCCCCGGAGACGTGCGTTTATGACAAACTCACTTTTTTTCCACAGTGATGTGTCTGCTTTAGAAGTCATGTTGCTGGCAGGAAAGTATGACGTTAGTTAACGTCGAGTCATGACCTTCTCATATAACAACATATAACTATGGCAAATATTCTCATTTCTATTTATCATGATATTTGTTTTCATTGCTTTTGTACTGTTTTTGTGAGGACCAATTTAAATGTAAAAACTGTTCATGCTGTGTGAATCTCAGAAAAAAATGTATCAAGGCCTGTAAATCTTAAAGATGGACATAAATAGACCTGGCTCATTGAAATTGCTTGAATATTATTAAATTATTATTAAATATGGCCATTTTTCCCTGTTTACATGTCTCCCGCTTTTGCGTCAATATTTCACGTTCCGCCTGTCTTGAGAAAGTGTTACCGTCATGTGCATCACTAATTGAGGGTCAAAGGACGCATGTTAAACAGCAGGAAGCAAGCGAAGTTCTCCATCTACACTGTGTTGGGTCCTTGAAATTGAGGCCATTGGGCCTGTAAAGTCATTTAAAAATGTCTTTGATTTTAATGTTTAAGAAGGTGTTAACTCTGTGTGTGTGTGTGTGTGTGTGTGTGTGTGTGTGTGTGTGTGTGTGTGTGTGTGTGTGTGTGTGTGTGTGTGTGTGTGTGTGTGTGTGTGTGTGTGTGTGTGTGTGTGTGTGTGTGTGTGTGTGTGTGCTTTCACATTGTCAGGCTGCCTCTGCTTCACTATTTTAATCTCAACCTGCTCTGCTATGAGAGTCACTCAAGTGTCACAGAGGCATTGCTGAATAGCTCTCTGTCCACTGAGTGGCTGTCAATCAGCAGTGATTTAAATAACACTGACCCGTTACCTCATATCACAGCTACATGACCAATAAAACCTTGAAACCTTGAACATGTAAGCCGTCACGTAAAGTTTACATGAAGAGTAATGGAGGGCACCAAATAAAAAATAAAATATGTTTACCTTAAAAAAAAGGGCGACATGGATTAACAAACTTTCCCAGGAATTGTTTACATTAAATATTGTGATGTGAGATGAATGCACACATTGAGCTTGTTCTATATTTAGATATTTATCAACATTTATATTGAGGAAAAGATTCAACCATTAAGAAACTAATAACATTTAGTTGCTTTATAATAGAGGGGAGTTGATATAGCTTCTTTTTTTTTTTTTAAGCTTCATTCAAAGAATATATAAAATTGACAAAATAAATACAATTAAAAACCCATAACTATTTATTTTACAAAATAGTCACATGACAAAAAAAACTCTCAATCATCTCATCTTCCATTTGTTCACTTGTCACACATAAACCAAAAAAATAATGCATGTCCTTCATAAAATATTTATTCCTTGCTCATTTTACACTGTTTGGCCAACTTGAGCTCAGGGCCTGTTGTTTGATTCGTCAGCTTTATCCTTTTATGGCCTAAAATAAGACCAAAAATGGCAAAAAATATAATTTAACTAGTGTATTCAATATGCAAAAATGTATGAAGTTTAACCACTTTTTCATTTCTTCCCAACACTGGTAAAAATACTGGGTATATATGTAATCAAGGATGAGGTGTAAAGGTGCGTTGATTGCTATAATGTGCCAGTAAGACCAAAAAAGACTTCTTGTGTTACTGTGTCAACAAGGTCCTTTTTATGTCTCTCTGCTGGCCTGGCTGCTGCTCTGGTTCAGAAAGAAATGTCAAGGTTTGAACACAGCATGCATAGCTGTGTGTTTTTGACTGGTCATTTCAGTCCGTGCACTTAACTGTATGAATAATTGTAGTTACCTGATTATTGAATATGGGAAAATCTTAAGATGTCTTTTTGAGGGGGAAAGAAGTTTATATATTCGGGTCAAAAGGTCATTAATACAGAAGCATTACATGTTTTGACATGTTCATTAGTTAGATGATAGTGCAGTTTTACAGTAATGGCGGAACAGGGGGAGGGGTTTCTGTGTGCTTTATAGATAGCAGCACTGTGTCTGCATCCAGATATCTATTTAAAGACAACTCCAGTGAGCTGCCTGCAATATTTACCCCCATTCTCACTGTGGTCACATTGATTGTTTTGTTTGTCTAGTACTGCGCTGTATCTAATTACTCAGTTTGATATATCCAGACAAACTGGATATAGTGTGTCTGCCAGTGGAAGAGGAGTACATTTAAAAATAACTAACAGTTGTATCATCATGGTGGTTGGATTTTCCTCGAAACAGAAATAATTTACGATGAGAAGTTTCAAACCAAGCACAAATGGTTGTGTGAATTATAGGCTATGATTTATCGGCTTTTTGAATGGGAGCTATCCATTTATAATACCCAGCAGTCTTGTTTATGCACAACCATATACATCTCTAGCACAAAATAAAACCAGCAATCTTTAAAGAACTGTTGTGTCTGTTATGACTTGTTAAATTCAGAGAAGGCTATATGTTTCTTTGTTTTACATAAAATTATGTGCAAAATATATGTATGTGCTTTTTTCCCCAGAACACACTCCTCAGTAACCAGCCTATCAGCTTCAGCTCATATGAAGGCATGATAAGGCCAGTGGGAGTAAACTAACCTGCCATGTTCAGATAGAGGATGTTACAAAGTGATCACGAATGCTTTAAATGAGACAACGCGTTGAGGAATAATGCTTGAGCGTGCTGTCTTTATTAGAGAAGGTTTATCATGTCAGTACATTTTTGCCTTGCACTCTGGAGTGCCTGATGGAGATGGTTTCTATAAGTCGTGCACAGTACGGACAAGCCTGGATCACAATTTGGGTAAAGTGTTATGGTTCTCCATCCTCAGGTTGAAATGACCTCTCAACATCTGAATGGGAAAGCAAGTCGACTTCAAACTCTGATCAACCTTGGGTCACTGGTAAGCTTGACTGCATTTTCAGAGATCACCTTCCCATAATGTAATTATATATGGTGACAAAAAGCACATGTTTATTGGTGTTGTACCTGCAGGTGCTGTGAGCAGAAAGGTAAATGCTAAGCATGCCTTGCTTTGCTTCCCATGCATTTCACTTCTCTAGCTAAACTTTGACGTATACAAGTACAAAACAAGCTAATACGAGACATGCCAAATGGGAACACTTACAGTACCAATGTTTTGCAGCTTTTAGATAAAACTTGGCCCAGCTAAAGAGTAGTTATATTCTAATTACATATTATTATACCTCAATCAATACTTTGAAATAAAGGCCTGCTGATGAACCAAACTAATAGTTCTGATCATATGTAAGTATAGTTTAGCCTTCTCTCTTTTAAGGAGTTATTATTTAACATAAGACTGCTGTAGTCTGCAAAAGTTGTTTAACCAGGAAGTCGCATTTTCCAGCAAGACAACTCACCAAATGTAAAAAATACAATATTAAATAGGGATACATTTACAAACAGAAAAATTAATGCCCCGCAATGTTCAGAGTTTGTTGCAAAACTGATGTTCACTCATGGTGCCCATGCGTCTTGAATGGGAACAATTGTGAAAGAATGATGTACAAAGATGAAACAATGTATTATTTAGTGTACTTTATATAATTGAAATCTATTTTCCAGATATTATGCTTTTTTAATTTATTAAAAAGAAGATAAGTGTGAGGAAAGATTATCATTACCACTGTGGTTCAATGTTTGAAAACAATCAAATTAGGAAATTTGTGAAGGGGGTGACGGATAAGAGGGGCTGAAAACTTTTAATAGCCTATGTGTGTGTGTGTGTGTGTGTGTGTGTGTGTGTGTGTGTGTGTGTGTGTGTGTGTGTGTGTGTGTGTGTGTGTGTGTGTGTGTGTGTGTGTGTGTGTGTGTGTGTCTAAATGTGTAACTATGTGTGTCTCAATGTCTGCCAAGCGGATAATTAAGGTGGGCACTCTTGCAACTGGTATTACTTTCCATAGCGACAGTCTGAGTTAGAGGTGAGAGGCTCCTTGTACTCACACAGATTTACACTGAAGGCCTCTTTCCCTCAGTGGGTTTCAGGTCCAGGACTATGGCACCAACCATCGACCCCAGCAAGATGGGAGAAGGTCGGGCGATTGCCGTGCTTACCTCAGGAGGTGATGCCCAGGGTAAGTGAAGGCTGTCCAGGGTGGCATGTTAGTGTGGAGTGCTAAGAGCATGTGTGCTGTGTGTTTGCCTCAGCAGGTGGGAAGTCCCTAGTATCTCAACAGCAGGGTTTTGAGACAAATAGAGAAACATTGTTCCCATAAAGTGATCAAGAAACCCTGAAATATAGAAAAGTCATTTGTTGTTTTTGGTAATACCTGTAGCCTAAAAATATCTGTATAATGTGGGTTTAAGTGTTCTTAAGACCTTAAGGTGCAGCCCTTTTATAGAAATAAAAGTTTGACCTAAAGTCTAGATGATTTTAAGTATCATATTCAATCATAATTGCGTTCACTTTCATATCAAATTTGACAACCAACGTGTATTTTTACTAGTGATTACATTACTTTAATGATATTCCTATTGCCGCAGAGTTACCTTGACCTTCTATCTCATTGAGCTAACTCATGAAAAAGGGCAGCATGAATTTCTTCAACTGGAGCGTCGAGGAACCCTGAGTCAGACAGCCTCTCCCCTGACCTTTAACTTGATGAGGAACATTTCCACTGTGACCTTTGGGTAGTGGGTTAGTGACCCCACACAACCCCAGAGTTTGAGGGTGTGAGACAGTGAGCAGTCCATTTGTCTGTTTTTCTGTCTATGATCTTGATAAGACTTTATGGTATTGGTAGAGTTTAATAACCCTTTTTTCCTCTCCAATATCGTCATTACAACTTTACGTTTTTAGTCATCCTGATCAGGTCAAAGTTTTGTAATCTCTTTCTTCTTCCTCTCTCTCTTCAACACTGTATCTGTTATGAAGGCTAATTTTAGAGCTATGACCTTTCTGTCATGTGTTTATAAAGTAGGGAGGTGAAGTGAGACGGGCTTCCTTCACTTTTCTTTCTCTCCTCTACTCCTCTAAACTGTAAATGGAGATTCTTTTGCTACCAGGGAAGTTAATCTACCCACATCTTGTCCTTTAAGCAACCCCCTGCGTGTCAAGGCTGCCGGCCTACTTATCTTTCTGGGATTGCATAACCACTATCACTGATAATTTAACCAACAATGCAAAACATTTAAAATGTTACTATACTTCTGTTTTATAATGGTACGTTTTACCACCATTTCCCCTTGATACCCTTCAATCATACTTTTCACCTGTATGAACCTAATGTGCTTTAATCACAATGTGTTCAAACACTATGCCTACAGGTATGAATGCAGCAGTGAGGGCCACAGTTCGAGTGGGAATTTACACTGGAGCCAAGGTGTATTTTGTCCATGAGGTAAAAACCTGTAAAACTGTGTTGTTATTCTTTTATTTAAAGAATCAATGTCCAAACAAATACGAAAACATTGTTAAAAATGCCTTTCATCATGTTCACAGCTGCAGGTGCTAGCTTTCATGTGCTGTCTGTTCACCAATTTAAAACCACAAAATGTAACCAACATATTCTTACAACTGAATATATGATACTGAAGATAAAGCAAATGTCTGCCAATTTTTGCATGAGAAATGGCAATAAATATTGAGTGAGATTTGCTTTTAATACTCTACCTTCTTACAGCATCATACCATGGCCTATCACACAAAAACAATCTTACCAATAAATAAGCAGCAAATCCCATTAAGGTTGACAAACACTGTTGGACTGAAACAGATGTACATGATAGAGTAGAAATATCTCTGTGTCATTAAGACTGAAGCTTCTTCGCAGCAATGACCCCTGTTACCAAACTTGATATTTTGTTTTGTTGACAGGGTTACCAAGGTCTGGTGGATGGAGGAGACAATATACGCCCGGCTACTTGGGAGAGTGTTTCGATGATGCTTCAGCTGGTGAGACATGCATGAGGATGCAAAAGCAGATTCATCTGCAAGTTCCTTATCCCACTTCTGTTTTTAACTTGTGATAAGTAAGTGGGTTTGATGACCTTTAACCTTTACGATGTCGCTCTGTAGGTCAAATGTTCCTTTAAATGCCACATGTCATTAAATACCTGAGAACTTAATAGACGTGATACATGAATCCTAGGTTTCGGATAACGCTAGACCTTTTTCTCTTGCAGGGTGGGACTGTAATTGGAAGTGCCCGCTGTCAGGATTTCCGTACCAAGGAGGGACGCACCAAGGCCGCCTGTAACTTGGTCAAGCTGGGCATTACAAACCTGTGTGTGATCGGAGGGGATGGCAGTCTGACGGGTGCCAACCAGTTCAGAACAGAGTGGAGGGAGCTGCTGGCAATCCTGCTCAAAGCTGGTTAGAGCCTTTTACCACACAATTCACTGTTCTCAGCAACACAACCCCATATCAAAGGTCTAGTTTCACGTAACTGCCTTACTGATGTTAGCATACAAGTTTATGTTGTTTTGGACATGTTAGTTATTTCAATAAATGGTATCTGAGAGTGTTGTCACCTGTGGTCCTAGGTAAGATCACAGCAGCTGAGGCCAAGGCCTCCTCCCATCTTAACATTGTTGGCATGGTGGGCTCTATTGACAACGACTTCTGTGGCACCGACATGACCATTGGCACCGACTCTGCCCTTCATCGCATCATAGAGATAGTGGATGCCATCACAACCACAGCACAGAGGTATGCACGTAATCAGGGTGGGACATTAATTGTTTTTCTCACCTGCCACTGCCGCAGTTCACTGAACATTTCTACCTTTCACTGCCACTCTTTGAATCTATTTACACTTTAGCAATCTAAACCCTCTGTCAGTGGTACCAGACAGTAGCCATTTAGAATATATCATATACAGTATCCTTAAGTCTGAATTACTTAGGGGCTCACTTCCTACCCTGCATGTAACCATTCATATATTTATTTGATGGAAAGACTTGCCATGCAATTTTAAAAGTCTTGATTTTAGATGTGTTCTTGTGCATTGCAGTCACCAGAGAACCTTCATCCTGGAGGTAATGGGCAGGCACTGTGGGTGAGTACAGTCTCTGAGGTGAGCAGGAGTGGTTGTTATGTTGTTGATAACAATTGATACAGTAGCTTAACTGCTGGTTACACTCTTCCTTTTTGACAAAAGTCAAATTTATAATATGGAACATGATCTTTGGATACTTAGTTTTCAGTTTAACACAAAACATTTGAACACTAGTGTATGACTCTTCACCTACAGGTACCTGGCTTTGGTGACAGCCCTGGCCTGTGGCGCTGACTGGGTGTTCATCCCGGAAATGCCCCCAGATGATGGATGGGAGGAGCATCTGTGCAGAAGACTGACAGATGTAAACATTTTTATTCAATGATGAGCTATAATAATAGTTTGTTTGTGATGTTGAAGACTCTCTTTATCCTTTTCAGCAAAGAGGCCGTGGCTCCCGTTTGAATATTATCATTGTTGCAGAGGGAGCGATGGACCGCAGTGGTGAAGCCATTACATGTGAGGACGTCAAAAAGGTCAGGCATGACTCCATAATACCAGCACACATACATAGTAGCTCTTCATATGAGAAACACAATGATAATCTGTCTGTACAGCTGGTATCAAGCAAACTGGGCTTTGACACACGCACCACCATCTTAGGCCATGTGCAGAGAGGAGGAACGCCTTCGGCCTTTGACAGAATCCTGGTAATATGTCACCTGCAACCCTTTTACATATTCAACAATTCATCTTTTTTTCTTGTAAACAATGTGAATAAACACAAACGACATGCTCCTCTAATTGTCTGCTTTTGATGATTCAGGCCAGCAGGATGGGTGTGGAGTCTGTGATGGCTCTGCTGGAGGCAACACCAGAAACTCCTGCATGTGTGGTCAGTTTGTCTGGAAACATGGCTGTCAGGCTGCCTCTTATGGAGTGTGTTCAAGTGGTGAGTCGTAACTGGCCCATTCGCAAAACAAATGATTATTTTACAGTTTATACTGAACTAAGAAGTGACTTGCATGAGCAAGAAGTTTTGGCTTTTTTTCAGCTAATTCAATTCTATGTCCTTTCATCAGACTAAAGATGTCACCACAGCCATGGCTGAAGGGAGGTTTGACGATGCGGTGAAGCTCAGGGGAAAGTGAGGCTTGCTCTCTTGCATGATCTATTTAAAATGATTATGTATTGTGTTGAGATGTAAATGCAAATACATTTCTGTGTAATAGGAGCTTTGAGAACAATTGGAACACCTACAAAATGCTGGCTCATGTGCACATCCCGGAAAAAAAGGTGAGAAAATGAACCATCTTTTTGTGCATTTACTGTCTCACTGTGGGAATTGTATTCTGACAAATGTCTCTGTGAACCCGTGCCAGAGTAATATCAACATTGCCATATTGAACGTGGGAGCTCCGTGTGCTGGGATGAATGCTGCCGTTCGTTCAACAGTCAGGGCCGGACTCCTGCAGGGCCACCGGATGCTGGCTGTCCATGACAGCTTCGATGGCCTGGCACATGGATTGGTAAATTACACTCACATAAAACAACTTTTTTTTTTCTTTCAGATCATGATAGAACATGCATTCTTTCCCTGTACAGATTGAGCCTATTGATTGGTCTGGAGTTGCAGGATGGACTGGAAAAGGGGGCTCCAACCTGGGCACAAAAAGGTGAGATATTGCAACAAGCCACTGTTGATTGGTTCAGTGCATGTTTCTGTCTTATTAAATAAATGTGTAACTTACCATCAAGCATCCTGTGTTTCCCCCCCCCCCTTTTATAAAGGGCACTGCCACAAGATTTCATGGATGAGATCAGTCTGAGCATCGCTAAGTTCAACATTCATGCTCTAGTCATTATTGGCGGCTTTGAGGTAAGCAGTGGAAAAAAAGAGTCACCACCCCATTGCTTAACCACAGCATATCAATTATATTTGACTGATTTCCTCCTTCCTTTCTGTCTTCAGGCTTTTGTTGGGGGTCTGCAGATTGTGCAGGCTAGAGAGAAGTTTGAGGAACTATGTATTCCTATTGTCGTAGTTCCCGCAACTGTCTCCAACAATGTTCCTGGATCTGACTTCAGTATTGGCACTGACACTGCACTTAATACTATAACCATGGTAAAACTCTAAGAGAGCACAAAACAAACACAGACCAATCAAAAAACTATATCTAAACCGCCTCACTTTTTCAGACATGTGACAGGATCAAACAATCTGCTGCGGGCACCAAGAGAAGAGTGTTCATTGTTGAGACTATGGGAGGACACTGCGGCTACCTGGCAACAATGGCTGGCTTGGCATCCGGAGCTGATTTTGCTTACATTTACGAGGAGAATTTCAACATTCATGATCTAGAGGTCTGTCCTTGTAAATGTGTCAAAGAGAGGATGCTTAGGGATCACATACATTAGAGTTCTGATGGTTGATTTTTGCGTAGATGAATGTGGAACATCTGGTGGAGAAGATGAAGACCACAGTGAAGAGAGGACTGATCCTGAGGTGTGTTACCCAACTCCAGTTATTAGCCAAGCAAATGAGTGTAATTAGTGGTTATCGCTATCAGTGTCTTGTGTCAGATATTCAAAACTGCATCTAATATGGTGAGAAGGGGAAGGGGAAATTTTAAAACAACATATAACAGATAATGCCCAACTAATCGTATCATAACATTTGAACTTCATCTGTGGCTTAATTTTTCACACAATATTTAACATCTGTTTCAGAAATGAGAGATGCAATGCTAATTACACCACAGACTTTATCTTCAACCTGTATTCAGAGGAGGGAAAGGGTGTGTTTGACTGCAGGAAGAATGTACTTGGGCACATGCAGCAGGTGAGCCAATAGATGCAGGTGTTCTGTTATTGTTGGCAGACTCATTTTATTTACCACCAGCTTTTATTTCACAGACATAAGGAAAACTTTTGTTTGTTTTAAGGGTGGAACTCCAAGCCCCTTCGACAGGAATTTTGCCACCAAAATGGGGATCAAGGCAGTGCTATGGTTGACTGACAAGCTAAAGGAATGTTATAGACATGGTAAGGACATGTTTTGTACAGTTGTGGTGTGATTAATTATGTGCTCTCTGTTTATTAAGCATACTTTATTTGTATCCTAAAATCTCCAGGTCGTATCTTTGCCAACTCTTCGGATTCAGCCTGTGTGCTTGGCATGAAGAAGAGGTCTTTGGTCTTCCAGCCGCTGTCAGACCTTAAAGATCTCACTGACTTTGAGTAAGACTATTGTTACTTTATCTGTTCTGCATTATTTTATATTTACTGACGTTGCACAGTTGTATTAAGTGAACCAAAAACCTGAGTGAAAGTAAAATAAAGTCATCATTAAAAATAACTTTGAAAACCGAGTTACAAAGTCCTTTACAAAGACATAAAGTGCAAGAGAAGTTAACAGATCAAATCAAATTGTGTTGATAGGTTAAAGCAACAAGTGATGTGTAATTTACCAATGAATAAACAAGAAGTATGACCAACTAAGAGAAAGCAATTCTGGTAAGAATAGGAAGCTTAAGCCCCCTCGTGGTGACTTAATTGTTGAGTCGTTCTGACACCTAGTGGTCAGCAATCATGTAATTCACATTAAATAGAAATATCTTGTGTATTATTTGACTTCATATAGGCTTCAAGAGGATTCTTTTCATTTTCGCTTTGCACTAACAAATGTTCTCCTCCACAGACACCGTATTCCAAAGATACAGTGGTGGCTTAAACTGAGGCCAATCCTGAAAATCCTGGCCAAGTACAACACCAATCTGGACACGACTGAAAAGGCTGAGATAGAACATGTCATCAAGAAGACAGCTGTAGTTCCTTAGTTGCCTACGTTTGTCTATGGGTCTTCTATTAAAAGCACCTTGTGAACTCTGACTCTATAAAAAAGTACAATATAAATAAAGATCACAAGTATATCCAAACACAGCAAGTCTCACAGGTGATTGTTTTGTACAGAAACAAATAACGCTGTATTTGTGTAGTCTGATTTATAGCTTTCCTTTTTTTCTTTGCAAGTGTTTTATTCTGTATTTTGCATCTCAACTGTCCTTTCGGTCCCTCTATTTCATTCAAATCTCAATTAAGTCACATCTAATTCTATATTTCCAAATTCCATTTCTTGTCATATATTATAATCCAATTGTTTGCTTACCTTTTAATCCAAAGACATATTAAATATGACTTATTAAAACTATTACGTTTAAAAGAAAGGATTAGATTACCTTAAATATGGTATGTTATAAGTCATGATGGTTTGCACTTACACAACTTTGTACACTTATCCCTTTGGCCCTCTAAAGATCAATCTGTCAGAAGACAGTAAGAAAATATTTGTGATCCTACAGCTCCTCACACTTGATGATGGGAAGTTTGAACGGTTGCATTGGGCCAAGAGAGGGAACTGTGGACATGTGCCTTCTAGTGGTTATGTTTCAAACTAAAACATCTTTACTGATCACTCCACTTACAAATTAAAGAAAAAGGGATTATACACATGTACTGGAAACAGAATCATACTTTATATGGGTATACTGACCATAAAAAGCCTTTGCACCAGGAAGCTTTTCATTATATATTGTTGTATACTAGAGTAGCATGATTTTTACTTTTTTATCAACAAAAAGGCTCTTTATAAAATCTAAATGTCGCTACCAGGACATCATGTCATAAATCAGCACATAAATCTCTTTCCCAACCTACCTTTTTTACCCTTGCCTTATAGGTATAGCTTATTTTTATTCATCCAAAACATATTAGGCCTATATGAGCATATTTCTTATAGCTTATTTAGTATAGGCCTACACTAAAGGTTCCTCCTTCCTTCAAATGAGCGAGGCTTATCTTCATGGATCTGACTTTCACCATTCAATGGTCGAAATTCAGCTGAATTTATGTTTTCTTAGGATTTCATGTGCTCTGCCGAGATGCCGCAAGCGGTTAATTACACAACTACAACACCCACAATTCAGAGCATTTCCGTGTAAAAGCGGATATGCTCTCGGATTGGCTAGCAGACACCTTTCAAAACCAGTGCGCGGGGGTGTAGTTTCCATGATAGTTGAGGATTTGAATCTTGAAACGTATCTTAGTTCAGCAACAACATACCTCTGGGTGGTTGTGTTATTATGGATAACACGTCTCATTTTTGTCCGCTGTAAAGGAAGTTGTTGTTTAAAAAGTCTCCTCCATGAGGTAAGTCTCAGTCTAACGGTACTGGCTTCCAAAATAACGTTAGTAGAACATGTTGTTATTAACGTTGATGCTAACGTTAGCTAAGCTAAGCTAATCGCATTATTGATGTTCAAAATCAACAAAGCTATATTTATTCTAAATTTACTTGTTTTCTGCAGCTGCTGTCATGAAGTGCTTGAAAGTAGAGGAATATATCAAGCGGACTGCTTCTGTGAAAGAGACGGATCTCTTACGTCAAGAACTAAAGGTTAGCAAACAACCAGACCGACCACTCATACTCCTAGCGACGAAACAAGTATTTGTTTTTACCAACGTGTTTTAAGCACATGCATTAAAACAACATGTCCGCCTGTGTAACAACGTTCAATTGGAACAATATTCTTTGATGTGTCTAAAATACCTATGCGATGTGTGTAAAATACAAAACTCTTTTGACGGAGACTCTAAACCTGTTGTTGTTCATCTATTTTTTCTGCAGAATTATGTGAAGAGTCAATCCGGCGTTCAGGGTCGCACAGTGTGTGACAGGATCATCCGAGCCTGTAACCATCAACTCGGAGTTGGATCTCCAAATTCTGATCATGTCAGCCAGTTGGTCCAGCTGGTGGAGCTTTCTCTCCAGGTCTATGATGTTTCTGCAACACTTGTTGCCCAGAGCAGTCCACTGTACATGGAGAAGATCATTTTCCATATTGTCAAAAAGCTAAGCTCTCTTGAAGCTCACAATCGATGTAGCCATATAGCTGGGTTGCTTTACAGCAGGCTTTCCCCAGCTCAACAGGTATGTTCTTGCATGTGTTGTATATTAAAGCATTTGACAGATCAATAATTGCTAACTATTTGTTTTACTATTTTCTAACATTTTATGGGCCAAACGATTGAAAAGAAAAACCAGTCAGCAGAGTAATTTGTAATGGAAGTTGTTGTTGGTTTCAGCCCTATTCCACATCTGCACTTCATGATTTTCTTTTTAGCATCAGAACTAACATAGTTGTTGTTTTATGCTCCATAGGCTGAAGACTACTTTGTTCTTGTGCGAAGCTGCTTCTCTGTGCTTTGGAATGGATTATCTGCGACCAAAGACAAAAAAATCCTGAAACCTCGTGACAAACTTCACTGCCAGATGCAAGCTCTGAGCTTCCTCCTGTTGTTGGACACAGACAGTGCAACCCCATCCATCCCCAAAGCCCCCATATACACAGAAGATGCCCTCACGGAATTTGAGAGTAGCTGTGAAACGCTTACCAAGGACGATGCTTCTTTTCTCCTTCAGAAAATGCAGACACTTTTCTGCAGATGTTGGACTGGCAGCGATGGTCCTGGGTCCAAGATGTGCTCTGTGGCATCAAGTCTATATACGTTTTCAGAAATGGTGCTGATTACAGTGAAGATGCTTTGTAAGGGTGCCCACTATGATCTGGCCTCCACCTTTTTGAGTGAAACTGAGAGCAAGGTAAAAGAATTAGCTGACGGAAGGTGTACAGCTGTGGTGCTCGGCAAATGGGCGGTAAAGGTTCATTCCGCAATGAAAGCTGGCGGGGAGAGCGGCCAGGCTCTGACAGAGTGTGCCAGGGCCTTGAGGTCTCTGGCAGCTGACCTCGGGGACAGAGAAGCTCACGCAGTCCTGGAAGGATGTGGACTAGTGTTGTGGGCTGTGGAAAGTGACCAAAACAAGGGATTGAGCGGGCCTGTGCTCCTGGCTTTCTTTTCTTTTCTTGAGGAACACCAAGAACAAATAGTAAAGGTGCTAAATAAGGTAAGTGTAATTACTGAGCTTGAAAATAATCACTTCTGTGCTGTGCTTAATTGCTTAAAAAAGCAGTGTATTGTCAAACAGATGACCTTTAGCCTTTTGATTTCAGAGTTCAACATGCCAGGCTGAGCGCAGCAGACTGCAGCAGGCCCTCTGCATCAATATTTACCAAGGCTTTGGATTTGCTTATGAGAGCATGGTCGCCTTACAGGTGAGGTGGCTTCTTTTGCATCCTTTCTTTCTTTATCTTTTTGTATTTTATGATGATGAGCCACACGGCAGAATTATTCCTGCTGTTGAGATGGCACTCCGCTACAAGTTAACTGATGGTGATTTGTTTTCCTCAGCTGGAGGACAGTGACACCTTGGACAGAGTGCTGCTGTACTGCCAAGCCACAGCTGGACAGATGATGACTGAGCTACGCAAACTGTCAAGTGAAAGCCTTCTTGTCAAATCAGGTGATTACAAATCTCAAGAACTAATGTTGGATTGCATAATGCATGATGATTTGATAGTCAAAGCTGTTGTTTTTCCTCCTAGCCAATTGTTGCAGCTCTGCTTACTTAAATTGCAAAATATTTTATTGTTATATTGTGTGACATTTAGTTGAGTTTATGATTACCATGTGTCTTGCAGTGGTTGCTGTGAGCAACTTAGCTTGTGGATTTTACAACCGGCGTCTCTATGACCAGGCCTTCTCTCTGGTTGAGATCCTCTGTCTGGATCTAAGCAAGAATGGCCCCGCCTCGCTCTGTGTCGATAGGGTAAGCTTTTGAATTGTGTTCTGTTTGATCATTCACATGGTTTTAAGAATTACCGACTATATAAATTACATCATGCTTGGTTGTCACTATACAGATTACCTACAATAATGTATCAGTATGAAGTAGTTCTACAATTGGTTCAAGTCTCGTAGGATTGACATTTTAGGATCCTCAGGAGTATCCTTTTATACAATGCCGAATTATATTTAAAAATGACCATTTAACATTTCTGTCACCGAGAGGTATTAGGGTTGAGTGTGTGGATCCTAACAGGTGTGCTGTATGTTCTGTTTGAGCTTGCTCCAGAAGTTTGTGCACGTCAGCATCATCGTATGGACTAATTTGATTTAACTCCCATTTGTGTTATGTAAAACTGTTTTCATTTTCAAGACAAACATCATATTTATAATGGCTTTTAACTCCTCAGTTGAGCCGACCGTTCATGCTGGCTGTGCAGACGTCTCGGCGGGCCGGACATCTGGAGCGAGCGCTGGACTGGGTGATCCTGTGGATGAAGGCTCTGGGGGACAGCATCACTTCTCACATGGCTGAACCTGTCTCTCTGTGGGTGAAAACAAAGACTGACGCCGCTCGTAACTCTGAAGAGGACATCCGTCTCAGGTACACGCAAATCATAATGCAAAGACTCTTTTTGTTGTTTGTGACAACATTTAAGCTCTCAGAGAATGTAAATCATCGCATATTATTGTAAAGGTAACATGTCCCATCCTTAAACAGGACATTACATGATGGTTTTGGACCCAACGTACCTGACGAGCGAGTAATGCTCTGCCTATTGGAGGAGGAGCTGCGTGCCTATAAGGAGGTGGCAGGAGACACGAGTCAGGAGCGCTACAACACACTCTGCGATCTGTTGGACATCTGCCATGAGGACAGCTCACACACTCATCTGCGTGCTGTCTACCTCTGTGAAATGGCCCAAGTTGTGTGTTACCAGGATTTCAGTGAACAGACTGACTGGTAGGAGCTCTTATTTAGATTTCTTTCCGAATGAGTAATGCTCGTTGGTGAATACAAATCCACGCGTGTTCAAGCCCGGGCAAGCTATTTATAATGTTTGTCTGAAACAAGTTGGACTAACACGTGTATCAGCTCTCTGTTCAAATGCTCATTATGTTCATTTGTAACACAGCACGGCAGTTGATTTCACCCATGAAGCTCTACGGCTACTTGAAGAAGAACCAGAGACTCCAGAAAATGCAGACAGACTGAAAGATGACAAGGCCCATGCTTTACTCTGGCTCTATATCTGCACTCTCGAGAAAAATCTTCAGGAGGTGAGCACGTCAAGATATCATGGCCATCCATTTTTATACTGGTATTTACCTCTCTGTGTTTAAGTCTTGGTTTGATACACCGACTAAGCGCCTTGTGATTTAATTACTGATGTTTGTGTGTTTTTGGTCAGGGCATTGACCGGGACAAAAAGCTGCGAGAGTTACGAGAGCAGTCGCGATGCTCAGCCAATCCCATAGGAACTAATGATTTAGATTATGAAGACAAGCAGAAAACACAGGACAGCTCACTGGTCTATGAAGGCCTGCTTTTCAACCTGGCTGCAGAGAACAGTAAGAAAATAAATATATATTTTATATCTGACCAATAAAATATGATGACTATCCACTAAGTACAATAAAAAAAATAAGATGCTTGTTTATCAGTAGTTGAAATATTTTACGTTTCATTTTCTTTTAAGAGCTGTGCAAACCTTTGGAAAGAGCCCTGGATGAGTGGTCTGCTCTTCTGCAGAGCAAAGTCCTACCTTCTGTCAGAAACCCCAAACAGACCTGTGGCTCCATCGCTGTGACTGCGGCTCTCTTCAAACTCATGGCAAAGGTGACAACAGAAAATGTGGCAGGGTCTTTTGTTGGTTGTGTTTTAGTTTATTCTTTTCAATACAACCTCATAGGAATGATGAAGCATTATATGAATTATGGATGTACGTTAAACATTTGTCTCCGTTTGTTGAGAAAATGTCCAACTTAAATTGACATAATACACCTAAGGTACATTTATAAAATCATTTTAAACAAATTTGGTAAAGAACTTTCAATTTTGTTTTCTTTCTACATTAATGGTTTATTCTATAAAATGTCAGAAAATAGTCAAATGTCCTAGCAGTTACTCAAATTCCAAAATGTTTTCTTAATTGTCTGTTATGTCAGGCCAAAACCAGATAATATTCATTTTAATATGATAAAAAATCAGCACAAAGTAAGTGTCTCCAGATTTGAGATGCTAATTGCAGCATGTTCTGCAACTTATTTCATAGATTTATTTCAAAAATGTGTATCTGGTAGTGGATTAATCCATTATCAGAATACGTGATTATTTGACTGTACAAAGACATGTGTAAAAAAAAAGGTATTTAATTGCATTTTCTCAGGTCAGATTGTTACAAGTGTTGCTCACATATTCTATATTAACGAACCTCATTGTTCTCTCATATAGCCTCTGAAGGCTCTGGAAGCCTACCAACTTGCGATTGGACTTTCGCGTGAGCTCGCTGACGCCCCTGGATGTGCCAGCTCCCTCTGTCAGTCAGCCAGCATCCTTCTGGATATGGGATCCCCTGAACTGGCTTTGGTAATGCAGCTTTGTAATTATTCACACTGTGGCAAACATACTTTATTTTATGTGCTACATCTCACTTCGTTTATTGTACTATTTTTAAGGCCCTACTAGAGCAGGCAGAGAAGTTTCTTGCCTCTGTTCCCTCTGCTGATGGACAATCTTCTCCCTCTATGATGGCCATTCTGCTGAAAGCTCAGTACTGCTACAGCACAGGACAGGTAGGACCGTATTTATTTTTATCATTTCATTCTTATTGCTTTTTTAGATGGTTAAGGTCAATCTATCAAATTGCCCCTCTCTTGTTTGGGCATGTATCAGGTGGATCGTGGAGTAGCATATCTGTGTGAGGTGTTGAAAGAAATGAACATGCAGAGGCAGTCAAAGAGCTGGTACATGCTGCGGGCTCGCACGCTTCAGACCTGCAGCGCCTATCTGAGTTTGGACTCCGCTGCACTGCCGCAAGCGCAGAGAAGCCTTATCACTGAGCACGGTAAGCTAAAGCGTTTCCTTTACTTCGTGCAACTAAATGGTTTAAAGTTTGCATTGTGAGTATGTGAAGGAGAGGATTGCAGCGTTCATTAAGTAAGGACTTATGATTGTCTCAGGAATAAGAAGCCTGGACACGGCCCTGTATGAGAGCCTGAAGCTTCTGTGCAGCCTGCTGGTCACTTTAGTGGGGAAGGGCCTCTACGGGACGAACAGCAGCTGCTCAGACACACGCTTCATCGACCAAGGTACGTTTGTCCCACACATGGACTGCTAAAACCTCAATCATGTGTCTTCTGCAATGTTGGTTGTATAAAGCCCTTTTCTAAGTCTAGTCTTCTGTGCAATTTGTTTAATTCATAGTGGGTATTTAGTTGCATATCGTTTGTATTATTCAAACATGTAGTGTCTGTTTTTTATTCCAGAAAGCCAAGAGATGCACAAGATTTTCAATGTACCTGTACCGTCCTGTAGGTCTGCTAAAATGACCTTTCTTTCTATCTGATTCTCTCGCCCTGCAGGAGATAACTTGGTGTTGAAGTGGCAGCTGCTCTCTGAGCTGTTGAACTGCTCTATGAAGATGGTGGCTGTGAGGAGCAGCTGTGGAGCCATCAATGACGCCAGACTCCAGTGTCTAGAAGCTTTAAAACTGGCCATCAAGCTGCAAGCACTCAGCCAGTACGTACATGTGTATAATAGTCATTTAACTCCAAATGGTAAAGCAGGATCCAAAGGAGAGATGGTGCCCTGATATCATTAGTTTATACCGGCAATTCTTAAATATTTTGTTCTGTACTGCCCAATGCTAAACTCAACATCGTCTTTGGGCTGATAAGCTGATATAGTGTTGAAGCATATTCAATGGACCTGAACATTTGCCAGTGCTCAGTTGAGCCTGTTAAATACAATTTATACAGGATTGTTCTGTTGCGCTTTATTGATTTAATATTCCTAAATGTTCTACTTTAGCCAATACCCCCTCCTGTACTGTCTGTTGCAATTCAATAGAACAGCCCTGTAATACATCATAGTTAAACAAGCTTATTATAGATTTGTTTTTCATAGAGGTGGTGATTAAACTCTACTGAGGCGTACTTTGAGGTGGGGTGGCTGAACTGCTTTACGTTAAAGGCCCTTTTCATATATTGCAGGGCTCTTTTGAGCTGGATTGTTTATGTTATAATAACTTGGATTTATTTATGTGTACCTTTTTTTTAAACCAGGAGGTTAACCATATGGATTAGTTCCATTAGTGCGTGCATAATGATTTATTGTACTTATAATAGTCCTAGGACACAGCACAATGAATATAAAACAACCAAAAATGAGGTAACAACACTAGCTGTTGCTTTTGTGATGGAATGAACTCCTTTTTTTATGTCATACTTTAAGGTGTGCGGAGCTACTGGTGATCAAAGCCGAGTTGGAGCTGATGCAGGGGGAGAAAGATGAAAGTGGAATTGATTTAGACAAAGTCCGAAATCTGCTGGACCTATGTACAGGTCTGTTGCAAACCAAGCACCATGATTTTGGTAGAATTTTAACGTGATTGATGTAACTCATAAATTCTCAAAACAAGTTAAAATGAAATGTTTTGTGTTCTATGTCAGCAGCGCTCGATCCATTTTAGTTAACTACTAAATTGACTTCTTTTTATTTCCTTTCCTTCAGATTTTTCTGATCAGGTGCAGAAGGCAGAAGTGAAAATCAAACCAAGGAAAGGTCGCCCTGTGAAAAAGTCCCATTTGCCCCTTCCTGCTTTGGAGGATGATCTTAATGGCATCCTGAGCACCAGGTGGAACAGCAGAGAGCCTATAGTGAGGGATCTGACCAGCTCGCCGCCTCTCAAAGTCCAGCCTCGCCGCTGGCTCTCCTCCCTGGCGCACGAGTCGGACTGCCCCTGCCCCTGCTGCTCTGAGCCCTGTCTGGGCCGTGCCACCGCTCGCTGGGCCGCCACACAGGCCGACCTCATACTCCAGCTTGATCCCAATGACGCCAAAGTCAGTTTTAAACTTCAATCGGCAACATTAACTCGCTGCAAGAGTGTCACTGCCAAACTTGGGGCAAAATTAGCTAAACTCTTTCCTCCCCGTGGACCTTCAAAAACCTCCTCTAAACCCTCCCTGATGCAGGACGTGGTGGGCCGTGTTTACCTTCACATGGCCCTGTCTGCACTGGAACCAAGGCATAACAAGGTCTGTGGTATATGGAAAGTCCTCGAAGCTGGTTTGGCGTTTGTTGACTCCACCCCTTCACCTGTGCTAAGACCTGTGAGAGCAGGCCTCATGGCAACCCAAGCTATTGTGATCTTGGTTACCTTGGCTGAGAAAAAGGGCTGCACCCCAGAGGAGCTCTTCTCAAATGCGTGGACTTGGAACACACCGAAAGAGGATCTAAAACCAGAAGAGAAAGCGGTGCCTCCTTCATCCTTGCTTAAGAAGCCCAAAGAGTCCATTAAAAACATTCCTGACACAACAAAGAAGGTCAAGATTGTCAAGCCCAGGATTCAGGGGACTGGCTCCTCCACCAAAGGAAAGCAGCTGTTTCCCATGACGCCAGTCTTAGTGAAGCCCAATCTTGGGTCTTTTGACTTTAACACAGTGGTACCTACTTTGTCCTGTACTCCTATTCCAACGGTCAAACGCCCTACCCTGCCGAGGACTGCCTGTAAGCTCCAGTTCCATGTGTATGAGGAGTTGTCACCAGAACAGAAAAAAGACCTACCTGTGCCCGCTGCCCCCAGACGCACAAAGAAATCCCGTTTCAAGGTTAGCATCAAATCGAAGTAGACGTTTTATTGTTTCATAAAATATCGGTTTTTGTGTTATTATGTTGGGGAAATGTTAACCTTCTTTGCAATATTTCAATACAGCTGGATTTTAGCGATGAGAGCGACACAGAAGCCAACACCCAGCCCGAGCCCAAAGAAAAGACAGATGTCCCTAAAAAGCGAGCCACCACAAGAAGAGCTGCACATAACAGCAAAACAGCCCCCGATCCCCCCCCTGCAGAGAAGCTCCCAGCCAAGAGGCAGACCAGGGGCAGGAAGACCGTCACATTGCCTCAGTCGTTTTCTTCTGAGGATGACGACACTGTGATCTGTCAGACTGCCACAGCAAGGAGAGGGAGAAGCAGAAGGGAGCTGTCCAAGGCAGAGGCCGAGACAATGGAGGAGCCAGACAAGATGAGGACCATTGAGGAGGATACAAATGATGCCCTGGACATCAGCATCGAGCAGCTCAGGGCGTCAGACACTGAGACTGAGGACAATCCTAGTAAAGATATTGGTGAGTATTCTGTGCAAATTGACAATTTTTTATCAATGAGGAAATATAAAACTTTCTTAAACTTGCCTGACAGATTCCACGTTAGGTTTAGTGTATAACATCCTTTACGTTAGATTACACTATACAGAGACATGAATGTGATGCGGACCGTAACTCTAATCTGCTTCTTAACTCCACAAAGATTTTGAGGTTTTGCGGAGGGATAAGTGTTTTGCTGTGGAGAGAGACACCCTGTCTGAACTGAAGAGCAGAGGTCACCTGAGAGAAGGTTCACAAACCCACCTCTCTCATTCAGACACCAGGCCAGGTGAGAGGAAATCCTGTCACTAAAATCTTTTCGTTTGTTTTCGTTTGCATACTTTATTCAAGCATTTTGCCATAGAAATGCACTACAAAAGGTATAGTTAGGGGTGTGATATCTGAAATGTACTTGTAGTTTCCTGCAATATAAATGTTTTTTGTTGTTTTTATGTAGTTGCATTATTCAAAATGTTCCCAAAAGTTTGTCCTCAAACTCAGATCAGTCATTTTAATCAAGGTAACGGTCCGTCTTGTTTCTTTGCCTGTAATGCTGACCCACTTTGTATTTCCTATAGGGACATCAGCATTGTGGTTGGTTAGCCAGAAGCTGAGATAAAGAAGTCAACACCCGTAAACTGCTATGGCTTGTCAACTTTCTTAATCGAATTGCGTGTGTAATTTTTCTTTTCTTTTTTTCTCTCAGACAATCTATCTCTGGAGGATGTTGAGTCCTTACTCCTCTCAGCCTGGCTGGCCCTCCAGCACTTTCCCTCCCCCTCCATCTACACCACCCTCTGTGCTATTCTGGCGTTGACCAAGGGACAGCAGGACCCCATAACTACAGCGATGCTGCATGCCCAATCTTTGGGCATCACAAGTCGTCATCACACAATCAGGCATTTAGCTAGTAGTCTCAAGTAAGCATACATCTTGTGTGTATAATGTGAGATTTGTCTCTTACCAACTTTTAGTTTTATTATCCATATAGTCCCAAATGTATTATTTTACACATTGTTTAATTCACATTCCTTTGATGTGTTTTAAACAGAAAGCTGAAAAAGGCGTCTAATGAGCTCGCAGACAAGATGGATGCTCTGAGTCTATGTGAGCCCGGCCCAAATGACTCCAAGAACTCTACCGAACAGAGGCTGACGCAGTTGGAGAACATCTTCTCCTTCCCAACTGCTGACTCATCTTCTTTCCCCAAGAGCCACTGCCAAGAGTTCAACCAACAAATTGAGCACCTTCCCCCAGGTACAGAATGACTTCCTCTCTGGATCTCAGTAGCAAAAAGGGAATATCTTCATGTTTTTGTCTTGTTAATGACTTCATTCAATTCAGATTACTGGATGCTCTCTATTCCTAATAAGACAAGCAAACTCCTTTTCTTTGTGCATCCCTCTTTCCCTCTACAGGGGTGACAGTGTGTGTGATGTCTGTGCTTGGAGTAAAACCTGGAGAGGTGGGGGACAGCATCATATTGTCACGCCTTGAAAAGGGAGCTGCTCCTGTCACTGTTCACATCTCCACCTCGAAACAACAGGTGAGGACTGCAAATGGTGGTTCAAGGTAGCTACAATCTGAAACCAGACCATTGTAATGTCATTTCTTAGGGCCTAAGCAACACGGGAACAACAAGTGAATCCTCGCCATGCTCACACGTCTATTTTTTAGACTAGCTGAGAGGAAAACATTTACTTTTGTAGCTTAATTGAATGCACATATGATAATGATACCCCACATTCTCCCAGATTGTTGAACACAGCAACTGCTTTCTTTGTATCAATTAACAAATAACACACTAAATTCAACCTCGGCTAAAAAAAGTCCTGTGCAATGAAATAATCTTGTCACCATAGTATACGTTTTTACAGTTTGAATTCTTCTGTAATTGACCTGTTGTTAACATCTAAGATTATAACTTTCTCTCTGTCTTTATCTCTGTGTTCTGCAGCACCCTATCAGTTGGCTGGTGCAGGAGATCGATAGCATTCAGGTGGAGCAGAAAGCTGTGAGCTGCGTGTCTGAGAAAGCCAAGTGGTGGGAGGGCCGCTGGATGCTTGACTCTCGAGTTGAGGTAAGCAGGGAAGAGCGAGGGTGCTGCTTGGGAGCCGGAGGGGTTAACAACGCCTGCTCTATTCACATAGATTTACTTAAGTTATACACTTCCACTGACCAGACACGGACTCAACAGGCTTTTGTCAAATCTAGCTCCTATTTTATTCTTTCAGAGACTGTTGAAGGAGATGGAGGGATTGCTGGGATGCTGGAGGAGCCTTCTTCTACCCCTTTCATCGGATCCTGAGCTCTCCAAACAGGCCCAGAAACTTTGCAAGTCCTTATCTGCAAAAGGAGTGACAGTTTGTGAGGAAATGCTAAAGGTGTGTGTTACAGATCCATGGACTTTCAGCAGCAGCATCTGACCATCCATTCTGTCTGCTTGTAAAGGAACCGCACAAGGGCAGACACTTACACCCTTGATTCTTGTGTTTCAGGCTTTGCTGTCTGCCTCTCCTCTGCTCTCCCAACAAGACCTTAAGAGATTTGCTCTCGGAGTTTCTCCACAGTGGGACACAGAGTGTGAGCAGCTTCTTCATACAGCTGTGACCCGGGTCGCTGACAGAGACGAGCCCCGCGGCCATGTGGTTCTCATCCTGGACAAGGTTGGTTTCATCAGCTCTTTTGAATACTGCATTATCCTTTAGCCTGGTTTGCATTTGGAAGAAAACATTTAATCAAAATGAATGATCTACTATAGTGTTGCCTGCACATTATCCTGGATTAAGTGGATCATCAGAATAAATCTGTTGATCAGTTTTCCTTTCAAACGGCTTTTAGCCAGGTCTTGCTGTTCCTATATTATAATTGTATTCCTAACTAATCATTTAATTTGGTCCATGTACTTAGTCATTTTAGGACTTCGACTTGTTTTCATCAATACTGATTTTCCATCGTATATCACTAAGTATGACCACTAATTAATTGAATTGAATTGTATGCGGTCATACAGTCTTTAGATGAACCTTGTTGTAACCTACAGAAATATTGAAAGTGCTTTTTGGATGTTTTTTTTCTCCCAAATGTAAAGGCTTATATTTCTGTCCTCTTACGTTTCCAGTACCTTCAGAAGCTGCCATGGGAGAGCATCTCCATGTTGAGGTCTCGCTCTGTCAGCCGGATGCCTTCTCTGCACTCACTGATTGGACTAAGCATTCAGAAAGAGGTAAGATTCAAGCTCCACTACTGTGCCAATATGGCTTGTGAAGGTGCAGATGTATTCAACTTCCTCACAGTTAACTTCAGTTGTGTTCATATTGCCACAAATGCATGAATTGAAGGAGAAATCTGGTGGAATGACATGGCAAATGGCATTGATTTGTTGTTATTTACATCTTCTCCTTCAGAATGATTCTGACTCCATCCTGAAGCAAGGTGTGGATACAAGGCAGGTGTTTTATGTGCTGAACCCTGATGCCAATTTGGAAAACTCTCAAGAACGCTTCAAGGAATGGTTTAGCAGGTGAGACCAACACTCGTGGGTGAAACGATCAATTT
This sequence comes from Eleginops maclovinus, assembly GCF_036324505.1. Classification (NCBI taxonomy): domain Eukaryota; kingdom Metazoa; phylum Chordata; class Actinopteri; order Perciformes; family Eleginopidae; genus Eleginops; species Eleginops maclovinus. Next base: position 14,286,469 of record NC_086368.1, on the reverse strand, counting down.
GTCTTTCTGTCTACAGTCCGTTCTCTTCCCACTTACTACTTTACAATTCTCGTTATAGTAAACCGGATTGGGACGGTGTGTGTGGAGTTGCTCCTGACTCAGGTCAGCTGGAAGAAGTGGTTGCGACCAAGGATCTATACATGTGAGTTTGTGATCTTAAATACACTGAAGGGCTGGCTGAGGAAAACACAATTTCAGTTCACAGCACTGCAAGATGGATAAAAGTTCCACTGAAATCATTCAGAAGATTGAACATGTGTTGGTTACTCCAATTGTTGAGCAGAAAATGTACTGATTCCAGATTCTGAATTTGGAATATGTAAGTGAGCTTTCTTTAAGAGTTAACTCTTCTTAGGTTGTATCTTATCTAGGTTTTCAGACATTTGTTGACCAAATGATTTATCATACGAGTTGGCAGATTATTCTAATACAATGAAAAGTAGCAGGCCTCTAGCAAATCATTGTCTGTTCAAAGCCTACAGACAAAAGATAAAACATTTATATTACAAGAATGCAGAAGAGGATAGTATTAACCTAACCATATTTAAGTGTGTTTTTGTAGAAATGTCCCACCAGGTTTTGATCCTGCTTTACTTGCATCAATGTCCATCTTACCCTGTGATTCTTTAGTTTCGTGGGTCACGGTGCAGGTGCACGATTCCTGGACAGCCAGACAGTCCTGAAGCGTCAGATGAGAGCAGCGGCTCTGCTCTTTGGCTGCAGTAGTGCTGCTCTGGCAGTGCGTGGAGATCAGGAAGGACAAGGCATCATCCTCAACTACCTGATAGCAGGCTGGTGAGATACCTTTCTTCAGTTGCAGCTGAATAAGGATCAGTGATAATTATCAATCCTATTAAATCCTTTTTGTTTATTTTCTCTCCTCAGCCCCTTCGTTTTGGGGAACCTGTGGGATGTTACAGACCGGGATATTGATCGCTTCACCAAGTACTTGTTGGAGTCTTGGTTATCTGCTGGGTCTGGAGCCCCCCTCCTGGATTATATGGGCCCATCACGCCAGGCCACACACCTGAAGCACCTCATAGGAGCAGCGCCTGTGGTCTATGGCTTACCAGTTCACCTACAGTAGATGGACTTCAAACCTTTTCTAATAAAAGGATTTTAGCAAATCTTTACAGTTCACTTTTTTTTTTTCAGCACACAAGCTGGAGGATATGACTTAAACTTGTAAATGAATTCTTGTTTTAGCAAGATCAAAGAAATGCCTTGTCTTTATTTAAACAAATGCTTCCATTTTTAAACAAATTTTACTTGGGTGTGAAAGATTTTTATTATGTCGCTATTATTAGCAATTGGTGTTGAATGCATTTTTAATGTAATCAAACAATTTGAATAAAATGTGTTCTTGCATACAATCGGTGTCTGCTTTGTTATAACTACGTTGTAATTAGTCACGATTATGCAAAGAGATTGGAAAAATTATATGTATACAGTATTATTAACAATTGACAAGAAACATGCTGTGTACATGTGAATAAGTTACTTTTATAAGGAACCAAATCAGTTTACTGTAGGAACAAGTTTAATCTTACGCATCATTTTGAAAATACTAGTTTCTTGTGAAATGGTCATTTATTGTTCACTGTTTTAGTTTAATTAATTTAATTTATGACTAAATTATGAGAAACATCCTGCCAAAATGAAAGTATAAAATCCATACATTTTTCTACTGATAAATAAAATTCCTCTATAATAATAATGATGAGGATGATGATGAGATGACTTGAAATGCAAAATGCTTTCTGACATTTTTACTTGTTGAATTGAAGTTTATTTTATACATTATTTATTCTTTGGGCACATAGGACTATTGCTACTGTTATTTAATATAATGTATTAAATATAAGGGGGAAAAAACATTATCCCCATACTAGATAAAGTGTGATAAGAAAATGACTTTATCTCAGAAACTACAAGGAACACAATCAAGTATTTGGTATCCATGAACTCATAACAAGACTGCTATTAAATGTGCAGTGTAAAATAAATCGTATGGAATACATTAAACACAATTTTAGTGTTATTCCAGATTTACAAAAGATCTGCCTTTAACCTTAAATTTAAAATACGATAGATGTTTTCTTATGTCATCTAAAAAACATGATCCCAAAATATATTTGTACCACATTTCTAGTCTTGAGACCAATCAGAACACAGTTTCTGTCGTTTTTCACCATGTTTTGCCCATCATACGAAATTACTGTTATGGCACAAGTGGGTTCTTGGTGAAAGAAGCAGGTGCATTTGTTGTGTTGTCCACAGGGGGGCGGTGTTTCAGACTAATCCCCGCCCACACCCTTCACCCGGAAACACAATCACAAAGGGTCATCTGGCATCGCACTACCAACATGGCGGTGAATCTCACAGACCTCTCCCTGCCTCAATTAGAGGGGCTAAAAACCCAACTAGATCAGGTAATATGTTTGTAGTGTGTTGGTATTGAATGTCGCTGTGCTTTTGGATATGGACTTTATGGGGGCGGTAATTCTGAATAAAAACGGGAGGGTGGGGTGACGAGCTAGCGCAAATGAAGCTAACGGTAATCAAATATCCAGACCCCGGTGTGCAACCTGAACACATTAACGTAGCTTGACTCTCCGGCATTATTTAACACATGTCGACAAAAGTTAATTGAAATGGTTTGACATGCTAGGTGGGAAAACATGTGGTTAATAAGAACGTTTAAACTCTTTTTTTAAGCTAAAGCTAAATTACGGCTTCTGACAGGTGTGTTCGCTTGGTGTACCTACTCTAATGTCGTGTGTTTTGTACATGTGAATGTTTTGCAGGAGATTGAGTTCTTGACCTCTTCAATAGGACAGCTCAAAGTTGTCCAGACGAAATATGTGGAAGCAAAAGACAGTATGAACGTCCTGAACAAAAACAATAAAGGTGAGTAATAATGCGTCAATGGCTTGGTTTGAATTTTCCCTATGCCTAAATCACTAAAGGGGAATGGTAAGGAAGTCAAAAACTGAAGTGAGAGGGATGTTTTTTTTTAATGTATTCTGGTCAAATATGTTCACTCAATGTAGAAATAGAACATCAAAAGTCAAGAAAACCTCTACACAATTTTGAGGTTGTATTAAAGAGCATAACATACACAGGTAGACATGCACACAATATTTTGTCTACGGAAACTTAACCGTAAAGTGGAATATTGAGAGGAAATTTAGCTGGGAGACAAAGATGCACCTTAAGAGAGTTACTGGAGTGATTGGCCAATTTAGGTCAACAGTGGTTCCTAATTTGCTATGATAATTAATACTACACTCTTCTTGATGTTGAAATGTGATGAGTGCAGCTGGCAAACTTTGCAAGGCTTTCTCTCACCAACGTAAAAACGATTGTCTTCAACTGGTCGATTCTGTTGCAGAAGGATGTTCTATTAATATGCATTATGTTTTCTAAGGTGTAATGTCAGTTTGAATTAATACCTTACATCTGCAGCTGAAGTCAATTGTGTTGCTTAATATCTTTTCTTTCCACCTTTCTCTTTCTTTCTCATACAGGAAAAGAACTGCTCGTGCCACTTACCAGCTCTGTATCCTTTGATTTACAGTGAAAAATAATATATCTTGTTTTCTGCTTTCATTGTGATGTGATTTAAATGATGTGTTTCTAGAGATCTACAGATTTGTCTTTAACATTTTTGCTTCTCAGATGTATGTCCCTGGAACATTAAATGATGTGGAAAATGTGCTAGTGGATGTAGGGACAGGCTACTATGTTGAAAAGGTAAATACATTTGTATTTGATTGTCCATAAATAATGTAATGTTATACTGACTGACTGATCAAATGTAAATGATTCTCATGTAAACATTTAAACTCTCAATTTGTCAATAGAATGTGGAAGACTCAAAAACATTCTTCAAACGCAAGATAGACTTTCTCACAAAGCAGATAGAGAAAGTTCAGCCAGCCCTTCAGGAAAAACATGGCATGAAGCAAGGTAAGTTACATAAAAATGAATTCGGAGGTTTTGAGTAGAAAATAGTATTTTATTATGACCGTACTTCACTTTTTTTTTACAGCTGTGATTGAAGTAATGAACGTGAAGATCCAGCAGCTACAACAAAACCAGCCGTCTTCACCGATGGTTGGGCCCACCAAGGCTTAATGAGAACACCTGTTTGAGCTCTACATGATTGCGATGGATTTTTATGTTTCTGTGCAAATTCCTCACATCTGCTGTTGTAGGACAAGAAAATGCCCTCCACTGATATGAAGAAATCATGTTGCATGTCATGTGAAATACTGCAGAATAAAGACGTTTTTGTTTCTACCTGAAATAAGTGCACTCAACCTGTCACCAATAGAGTAAAAGTAGGCTATTGTCACAGTTAAAAGCAATGATGTTTACTTGGTCAATTTTAAATCAATTAAATTGGGTTTTCTTTAATTTACTAAATTAAAGAGGTCACTGTGCAGTCAAGGAACATTGTTTATTTTTATTGTCTATTCATCAGTGTGCTTGACAATCAATTGTTCTATCATATATGCCATATTCATTTGTGATTTTCTTGGATAGAAAAACAAGTGAACTGCAACTCAAGATGTATTGCACTACATACATACACAGGTGTTTTCACTTGGAAACGTTTAAATGAAACTGCAGGTTAAAGCAGTACAGAGATACACTGAGAATGACATGAGTCTGTAGGCATCCATCTTAGTCAGCCACAAGTGGAATCACCTGTGTTTACCATAGATGTAAGGCAGAAGTGATTGAGTGAAGAGTTGAACAGTACTTGTTTAGCGTGTAAAGTATCCTAATCAAATGATTCTAGCAAAATTAGATTCATTATATCACAACTGTTTCTATCAAGACTTGCACAATGTAAAATAGTATTAACCGTTTATCCTGCATTCATTTATGCAGTGAGCAGTCAGTAATACTTAAAGCATTGCTTTTGTTTGCAATTTCCATTTCAAGTCCACTCCCTTAACGCTACTACAAGTTACTTTTTACACATAAAGCTTGATATAATATAACATTTATAAAACTAATTATGAATAATAAGTGTTATTTTATACCTCAAGTACATTTTGCTGGTAACACTTTTTGCACACATGTTTAATTGCAGCCTAAATGTGTATTTAAAGAAAATGGCATTTTCAGTGGTGTAATGTTACTAATTAAATGTACTTGAGTAACATTTTTGAATTACTTTACATAAACATTTATCTTATTTCTTAATATGTTACCCTACACGTTTACAGTAACATTTTTAAATACTTCTTCCACTATTGTGTATTATTCTAATCACCAGGATTGAACAGTAACTAAACAAAGTACAAATTGAGTCCTTTGAACTTTACTTGTATTTCAATTTTATTACACTACATGTGAATTTCTGTGAAGTGTTTTACTTTTTACTCCACTGCAATTATCTTAGAGCATGTTATCGACAGCTTTTTTTACTAGTTACTTTTTAGACTTACATTTTTACATACAAAACATGATCCATCCATAAATCATAGAAACAATGCATTAAATTAAACCCAACAGATTTTAAATGGATTAGAGTAGCTCCATCTGAACCAACTATAGCAAAACATAACATAGGGGTATTTTTCAGCATTAGAATATTTTTTATAATTATACATTTTACTTAACTACGTTTTTGATCGCATTAATTTAACTTGCAGTGGATTATTTTCAATCTGGTTTTCCTGCTTTAGTAAAGGATCCAAATGTTGATATTACATGTCATTCACACAAGGTCTCTTACGGCACCGCCTTGACTGCAGCGGTGACCTCACATGGGGTCACAGTTGCTACGCCGCGTTAGCTTCACTGTTGCCGGGTGTAAGGTAGAGGCGGAGTGCAGCCTGTTGGTCGGGACAGACGGGGGCAGACAGAGGACGCAGCTGTCACATGCTGGATGATCGGTGCTTTGGAGCTGACTTACGGGATGAGGGATTGATTTTAAACGGCATCATTCTATAAATGGGGAAACGCTTTTTTTGTTAAAGTGAAACCAGTCGTGATCCGTTAGAATATTTCAAAGTTGTGGTCCGCACGTAGGCACTGTTTGGACCAGAGCACGTTCGGTGGTTTGAATAACGTTACCGGGGAGACGGTAGTTGAGACGACAGAGGACTCTAAGCTCTAACTACGTGCGGCCAGTAATTTTTGTAGAACCTTCGCAGAGAATAAAACCAACACGTGAATAGATCTGCCGGAGCGAGGAGGACATTGTAAGAAAGAGAGGATCGAAGCAGCATGGTGAGTTTTGGGCCTGGAAGAGGCAATGTGTTAGCTAACATGCGACAACCTGTTTGCGTCCTTCCTCCCGGTTTGTAGCTCGACCGATCTGTAGTTACTTACTCTTTAGCTGGAAATATTATCATGTTGAGAACCACCATTTTTATTATTTACACAGACAGTTCATCATGTGTTACTGTCGACATGTAAAACTAATCAGGTCAGCGGTGTAAAGTAATGCGCTTATAACATTAACGGTCTGCTAGTAAACTTAAGCTAGTTAGCTAAACGCAGGTATTTATGGAGTCGCCGGCCACAATATGGCAGGACTGCGCAACACCAAACAAGCTTAGCCACCCAACACGTGTTTTAATTCAAAATGAATGGGGGAAATTGACACTAAGCCTTATTACACGTTTCGCTAAATGTGTTGTTTAATTAATTTACTTTTCATGTTTTGCGACTACTACACGCGATTTGTATTGAATGTTAGCTGTTATACAAGTATAGCTAATAAGCTATCTGGAGTTCCATGATAAAGGTCATGGCAATACGACGCGGATACGTTCACTTTGGAAGGAGAATGCAAAGATGATTTGATTATCATTTAACCACAAACTACTTTTGTTTGGATGCAGCTTTATAACATCCGACGTAAAGAGAAGGATCTTGAATTTCGTCGCATACGGCTGTGTGGGCACTGGGGCACCATGTGCTCTTTCTTCCCGATTCTCAGTGTAACGCTACCTTGCTTCAATGCAAACCCAGAGCCGCTGAGTTATAAACCTTATGTTCGATTGCAGGAAGTTTTTAAACTTATATTCGTGTATTGGTTTATTAGAACTGACACACCACACTCAAGGTTTTGCAATACATGACAGGTCAGAACGCCTTGTTCAAGTCACGCTGCCGAAGCTCTGGCAGAGATGCGCCATGTATGGTAACATGTGACCGTTTGACAGGCGGGGCTAGAGTAATGAAGAAGCCAATGAAAAGCCAGTCAGATGGTTCGTGTGTGAAGAGCCAAGCCCTTGTAAAGACGGAAAACTAGTTTTAGGGATCTGTGAAGATTATGCTTCATTCATTAGATTGGCTATAATATATATTGGAGTAATGGAGTCACTTCTTAAAGCTGTGATTTTGAGGCGGTGCCTTGTTCAAGGGCACCTCGGCAGTGGCACCACTCCAGCTACAGCACCCTCCATTTTTTTTGGTCCAATCGACGTGAACCGGCGACCCTCTGGACCCAAGTCCAAGCCCTTACAGACTTAGGGTTAGGGTTACTTGGTAATAGAATGATGTTTTTTTCCTGAGCTCCTTTTTGGCTTTTAATCTTATATTGACATGGCTCTGTTGCATTATTTTATAAAATCCCCCCCCCCCCCTCCCCAAAGAAAAAGCCACTTTACTGAGTGAAAGAGTGACCATCATGGTCATTTGCATTTTTTTTTGTAGTCTGTATTTGCTTTTACAAATCCTTTCTATCTGCCTGTTCAAAATGTAAACAAGACTGACACAACTTTAAAATTTCACACAACTCTGTTCACATGTTGATCCACATTGAAATGTATCCAAAAGAAATGGGTTGTCTTTCCATATTTCCACCAAGCTTCCAAGTCATAGATCTACATTAGGAAACATAGTACAGTTTTGAGTACCATTCTTTTCAAATGACAGTGTCTGACATGTTACATCCCATCCTCTAAAATCGTGAAGATGATCAAAGCACTGCTTCTTTCTCTTAACAGTGTTTTTAACATTCTGTGTAAGGTGTCCCTTATTTCTTTCTGTGACTCACTGTTTAATCTAATACTCATGCAGGTTACCACAAAGGGAGCAGGTCTGAACCCCAATGCTAAAGTGTGGCAGGAGATCCCTGCCATCCAGAACGACGTCCCGGAGGGGACCGAGGATGCTCCTTGGCTGCTGGCCTACCCTCCTCCCGCTGAGATGGCAGACGGTATGAGCTTTTTTAGTTCTGTGTACAGAGAACTTTAGTTTATCTCCGTCTTCCCCTTACTGTACATAAATGTGAACCCAGACACATAGACATTTATAGTATTATTGATCACAAAGACTTTCACAGATAAACATGGCATTTAAGGAAACAGTTGTGCAACAAAGACGAAGCATGACAAAGTTCGCTTAGAGCACTAGGTGCTGTTATCTTAACATGGCAGTTATTTCACAAACATTGTTCCTGCTTTTGTCCTATCTTAGGTTGCTCAGATGTTCCCTCTTCAGGGGGAAAAGGATGTGACGGTGAATATCTTGACAGCACAGCTGACTTTGCCTCTGTACCTACAGAGGAGATTGTGAATGGCACTGAGCAACCTGACTTGGTGTATTTAGCCTTTGACCCACAATGCGAATCAACCATAGATGGTGATGTGTGTAAGGAAGAACCAATGTCTGAAGAGAGCCTCAGAGAGTCTTTAAAGAAACAACTTGAGTTCTGCTTTTCTAGGTGAGTACTGAAGCAATGTTCAAAGTCCGTTTTATACCACACACCCTTGAATATTGTATTGCAATACTTTTAGCTAACAAGAACAATATCAGTGATTTAATTATTTGTATTGGCATGTGTTTCACAACGGTTGATAAAGCAACGATACTTCAATGGCGTATACCAGAAGTGCTATAATTTAGATGTATATATTCTGTCTAACAGCCATTGTTTATGCTCATTCTTAAAATATGTTTGACATTTTAAATTATGTTTTGAGTCCAATCTTGTTTTGACTCTTTGCAGAGAGAACCTATCCAAGGACCTGTACCTAATATCCCAGATGGACAGTGATCAGTTTATTCCCATCTGGACCATTGCTTGCATGGAGGACATCAAAGCCCTAACCACTGACTTGGACCTAATCCTGGAAATACTGCGAGGTACTGCTGTTCTGCCTGTATTTGTTAGGAACGCTCGCAGATTAATTTATACTTAAGTTTATAGATTAAATCCTTATAAAACGTTTAAAATGTTCTTTACTTAAAACGTAGGCCAAATGGGGAGGAGGATGAATGTTTTGGGTGCATTTGTTAGTTGTGGTGGTTCCCTGTCCCCACTAACGGTTAATACCTTGACTAAGAGTGATTGAATAGCAACACTAAAGAGTATTTTTGACCACAGTATCCATACACACAATTTGTGGGACTTCTATTTAGATTGGTCACCTTGTAGACTGTTCACAACAGAAGAGATGGTGTAATGATCCACTTTAGTTACCAATTAAATAGAGTCACTGTTAAGATCCAACAGCATGATGTTAGGGCTGAACGATTTTAAGAAAAAATTGAAATTGCGATTTTTCTGGCAGA